>NW_020799134.1:637263-640785 GCF_003259725.1 Athene cunicularia | reverse complement strand
GCAGACCTGTGCTCCAGACCCTGCCCCAGCTCCGTTGCCCTTCTCTGGCCACGCTCGAGTCCTTCAATGGCCTTTTTGGGGTGAGGGGCCCAAAACTGAACTAAACTTGTACCCGACTCAGCCAGGACCCCCCCCTGCAGCCACTCGAGCCTGATGGGAGGTTTCCAACCTGGATATCTCAAGTCTGCGGAGCCGCTGTGCCTGGAGGGACCTGGCACAGGAGCGCGGGCACAGCTCAGGTGGCACCAAACTTCCCAAGACACCCCCCAGAACCCACGCAGCAGCCCCGGCTCCCGAGCTCAGGGGATGACAAGCAGCATTCACCCTCCTCTGCTTCCCCGAGATGGCTGGCATGCAATTCCTCCAGGCCACCAGCCACCCCCGAGCATCCTCCCCGCGGGGGGAGAAGCGCTGCTGCCCGCTGGCAGCCCGAGCTCGCCCCTGCGCTCCCCATCCCCGCGGGCTTTTCGCTAACGCGATTTAGAGCTGGGATTAGATCAGCCAGTCTTGTGCACGGCCTTAATGAAAACAAATAAAAGTTCCTCAGAGCTCTGCTCCCCTCGGAGCAGCAGGATGCGGGCAGACACAGCCCAGACGGACGCCGAGGCAGCTCTGGTGCCGCTCCCCGCGCTCCAGGACGTGCAGGGGGACAAGACAAACAGCCCGTCGGCACGTGGGCCAACGAAGGGCGCTACGGCCGGGGTCTTGTCACACGCAGCCACCCTGCTCTGTCCCGGGTGGTGTCCCCTTGTCCCCGACACCCCAGGGTGCTCGGGAAAGCCGGGGGGCAGCCCCGCGGGAGCCCCTGCGCAGCGTCGCGCTCGGCGGCACTTACTTCTCTCTCCTCAGCTGCAGCAGCAGGCAGGATAACGCCTCGGGGTGCTCTGCGGAGGAAAAGGACACCCTGAGCACAAGCTCCAGGACCCTGCGCCCACCTCTCCCCCCCCCCTCAGCCCTAGGGCACAGCTCACCTTTGTATTTGAGGTGCTGCAGGATGGGGATGATGGTCTCCAGCGGAATGCTGTGCGCGAGGAAGAGCTGCCAGGTGCAGTACTGCTCAAAGGTCTCCCAGTCCAGGCTTTGAACTAGGGGGGGGAAAGTGCAGGATGGCGAGAGGGACGGGCCAAAGCCACCACGGACACCCCTGCTCGGGGACAGCGCGGCTCCCGCCCCGTGTTCCACCCACCCCGGGCAGGGGAGAAGGTCCCGGGGTCCGAAACCCCCGGCAGCTGGCCCCCGGGGTCGGCTCTGCCGGCTGAGGCAGAGCTGCAGAGTCGCTAAGGCAGCTGCTGGGGGCTCAGAGGAAGAGAATTAATGAGGCTTTTTAATTAATGGGTTTAGCCCACTGCTGCGTGCAGCTTGTGTAACACCCCAGTGGGATCCAGGCAGCATCGGATCGGGGTGAGGGGGCTTCTCTCCCAAAATACTCGCTGGCCCCCGTGCACTGAGCTCTGCCCAAAGCCCCCCCCGGCCCAGGGGGCTGTGGCCAGCTCAGAGGCTGGGTGGGAGCCACAGGGAAACTGCAAAGGGCTTTGCCACCGTGTGACGGGCAGCGGCCTGCGTGGGGGCGAGCCGAGGTCCAGTTAAAAAGCAACAAGGGGAACGGGGTCACCCACTGGTGATCCTGGGGGGAAAGGTGAGGAATAACACGAGGGAGAGATCCCGGGCACCAGGCTTTTCACAGAAGGAATCCCAGGATCATTCCAGTTGGAAAAGCCCCTCGGGATCAGCGAGTCCAACCCTTAGCCAGACTCTACAAAGCTCTCCCCTACCCCACATCCCCCCACAGCTCATCCCAACGGCCCTGAACCCCCCCCAGGGATGGGGACTCCCCCCCTCCGCTCTCCGACCACTCTTTGGTGAAACATTTTCTCCTCCTGCCCAGCCTGACCCTCCCCTGGGGCAGTTTCCAGCCGTTCCCTCTTGTCCTGTCCCTGATCCCCTGGGAGCAGAGCCCAGCCCCGGCCTCTCTGCAATGTCCTGTCAGGAGCTGCAGAGAGGGATGAGGGCTCCCCTCAGCCTCCTCCTCCTCACACTGAACACCCCCAGCTCCTTCCCCGGCTCCTCACAGGATTTATTCTCCAGGCCCTTCCCCAGCCTCGTCGCCCTCCTCTGCCCTCGCTCCAGCCCCTCGAGATCTCTCTATATTGAGGTGCCCAAACCTGGACACAACCCTCCAGGTGTGGCCTCCCCAGTGCAGAGCACAGGGGGACTGTCACCTCCCTGCTCCTGATGGCCACACTGTGGCTGATACAAGCCAGGAGGCCGTTGGCTTTTCCTCCACAGTGGCCAAGGGGACGCGGCAGAGGGCTGAGCCTGCGCCCGGGAGCTTTGCTGTGATAGTTCAGGATGGTCCAAGGGCCAAACTAAACACCAGCGAGGGCCCTTCTCCTCTTGGGGTGTCACACTCAACAGAAAACGAAGGGAAATCCCCATTCCAGCCATTCTGACCACCCTTTTGCCATCACTTCCCAGCTGTTGTTTTGGTTTTTTTTCCCCTGTGCAGGTGTGCAGAGCCCTGGTTACACCTTGCCTGGCACTGCCCTGGGCTGGGGCATCATCCAACCAGCCTGGTAAAAACCATTCGAGCTTGGGTCACGCTGCTAAATCGAACAATCTGTTTTAGGGCAGCGATCCTTTACGCAGCAGCAATAATTCCACGAGAAAATCCACCCCGAGAGCCTCTGGGGACGCTGCGTGAGCTCTGCAGGGCTCTTCCCACGGCGGCGTGGCCATGCGTGATGTTGCCGACCACGTGCAGCTCGACTACAGCCCTCCCGAGCAGAAAGGGCAAAGCCCTGGTGAAGGCTGCGGCCTTCTGCCTTGCCAGAGATTTGGGGTGTCTCTGAAAAAACGGGGACCCAAAGCGCAGGAAGGTTTGGGGGTGCCCAGGAACCCCCCGCTCTTGCCGAGATGCTCGTGCTCACAGGAGTGTTACTCACTCAGGATGTTCAGCACCGAGTCTTTCCGAAACATGACAAGGTTCCCCATCATCACGTGGCACACCAGCTCCTGCAACTGGACCGCAGAGAAAACGGGGTTAACGGGGTGCCCGGGCTCTGCAGAAGCCTTTAGATGCAGGGAAGCACCAGGCAGGTCCAGAGAGCGAGCCGGGAAGGCGTCGCTCTGCCCACGTTAGCCATCTCTGCCAAACCAGGGATCCAGAAACCCCGTGGGCTGCAGGTGGCTCATAAATCAGAGCTGGGCTGCGTGGCTCCAGGGGGAGGCAGCTGTTGCGAGGGACCAGCCGAAGGGAAGAAGCAGTGAGAGGTTAATGGTTTCACACATCAACACCCGGGCTGGGGAGCAAGTGTCACGCAGGACAGAGAGCAGATCCCCGCGGGCTGGGCCAGGGCGGGTGGGGACGGTGTCACCCGCCGGGGACCAGCTCCTCGTGCCCCGGGGCCAGCAGTGGCAAGGGCTCGGCAGCCTGCTGGGAAAGCTCCGACCCCCCCTGACCTTTCTGCTGGGGGCCCTGGACTGTCCCTGGGCTGCAGGACGGGCGCCGACACTACGGGAGCC
>NW_020799134.1:626774-637213 GCF_003259725.1 Athene cunicularia | reverse complement strand
GGGGGCCACGCAGCCAGAGCATCGTGGGGAAACAGATGAAGAATAACAGGAAGGAACGAAGGAATTGGAGAAGGGAGGGGAGAGGAAACGCCACGGGCCTCTGCTGGGAAAAACAAAACCTTTGCATTTCAGCACGGGGCAGAGCCCAGGAGCAGAGGAGTAAGAAGGAGGCGGGGGGGGTGGTGGGGGTCAGGGCATCATGACTCAAAACCTTTCCTGTACCCAACGTCGGCTCCAGCCTGCCAAGCAAAACTTGCTGGCGAGGCGTTCTGGCCCCCGCGCAGCTGGGAAAAGCACGACGGGCCGGGGATGGTGTATAAATAGGGCGAGTTAAAGGGTTATCGGGAGATCACGCTCCAGACGAGCCCAGACAGCAGAAACACGCAGCCCAGCATTCTTGCCCGTGCCCACCTCCCCGCCCCCGGCCTTTGCCGGGACTATTTTTGGGTTGCTCATGGCAACTTGGCGTGACCGTGAGGAAAGGTTCCTTCCAGGAGGGTCTTAATGAGGGCTTGGCCTTCTGTTCGTTAGCCCGCAGGGGATCTCCCACCAGGGCATAAGCTCGGCCCGAGCCCGCCCGCCGTGACGCCGCCCGGTGCTTTGCGTCTCCCCACCAGCACGAAGCCCCTCCCTGCCAATTAGGTTTATTATTGATAATTATTATCACTGATTGGCCACGGCGGGGCTTTTTGCTGCCACTCAAGTGGGATCCGAGCAAACCCGGGGAAATCTCAGCAGCCAGAAAAAGCAGCAGCCGGGATTCAGCCTCCCGACAGCGCAGCTCCTCAAGGGAAAACGAATCTCAGGGGTTTTGGGGCTCCTCTTTGCAAAGCCCGACGGCTCGCTTAAGAATGGGGGCAAAGGAGGAGAGAACGAGCAGAGTGCTTCCCCCCTGGACGGGCTTAAACCTCCTGGGAGCGGGGAAAACCGCTCGAGGAAGGTGCTGCCTCCCACCCCGGCCCCTCCTTACCTGGAATGAGTCGATGACAGCTACAATCATGTTCAGCAGCTCACCGCTTCGCAGGGTCTCATCTGGGAACTGCAAGGGTGTAAAACCAAGGCAGCGCTCAGGAAGGGACACGAGGGAGAGGCCAGGCAAGAGCTCCTGTCCCCAGAGCTGAGGCAAAACTCCTCCTCGGCCCAGGCTCACGCACACACGTCGCTCCTCACGCTGCCCTGACCCGGCGGCTCGCCTGGGGCTTCCCAAGCACAACGGGGGAAAGGAAAAGGAGCCAGAAAAACCTGCAGGAGGGCTGAGGGGCTGTTTTCTGTGCACAGCCCGGAGCGGGCAGGTTCATTCACCGCTCGAGCGGGCCCGGGGCTGCGGGAGGGGGGAGGCTGCTGCGAGCCAGCGCCCGGCACATCTGTGAGACGCAGCTGACACCGACCATCTGGAGCGAGCGGGGCTGCGCGAGGAGCGAGGCTGCTGCTTCCACTGCCAGGGGCAGAAGTCAGCCAGACCAGAGCGGTTAAAATTCTCCGGTTTTTCCCCCCCCACTCTCCTCGCTAGCTTCGCTCGCTGTTCCAGGGCCTCACGCGTTACGCAGCACTGCGAGGAATTAAAATTAAAAAAAACCCAACGAACGTACGGGGCAAAAGGCCGGGAAAATTGGCGGCAGCGAGCTACAGCTGCACCGTTTGGATCTGGCTGTTCAGACAGGCTGCTGTCAGGACATTCTGCCTGACTCGAGCTGGTCACTACACCCACGGGGGCAGCAACAGTCTGACCCCCTGCTTTAGGGGGGGAAGGCTGTTAAACCTCACCAGGGAGGGGATCCAGCGGCTGCTCTCCACCAGGGCCCCCCCGGAGGACGCGCTGTGCTGCTGCGTGGCACGGTGCCTGCTCTTGTGCAGGTTTTCCCCCCTCCCCAGGCCGCTGCTGTGCTGCTTTCCCCCAAAGAAACCCTCGGGAAGCGCTCGTGAGGAACGGGGCTCGACGGCCTCAACGCCCAGCAAATGTTCCTGCTGAACCAGCCAGAAAGGAGGGAGGAGCGGGGCCAGCTCATTCCTCCCAGGGAATGAGAAAGTACACGCAGAACCGTGACCCCTCCGTCTATTTAGATGTTACCCTCCCTCTCTCCAACCCCCAGCACTGCTCCCTGAAGCTGGGCGATCGCTGGATGCTTCTTGGAAGCAGCCTCCACCCCACAAACGTTTCAAATAAAAAGCTGCAGCCCGCGAGGGCTCGACAGCATCCCGGCAGCAGCAGCTCTGCCCAAGATCCAGCCAGGCTGCGTGAACTGGGACCAAACTGGGACCTATCTGGGGCAGATCCCTGGCTCCCTGATCCAGATGTGCTCTCTGCTAAGTCCAGCTGGCTCCACCTCAGCAGCGAGTGCTGAAAGCAATAAAACCTTTCATTAAACCCAAGGGTTCGGGGCAGGCAGAACTCGTCCCGAGCGCCGCTTCCCCCGGACTTTGACACGTCTGCTTGGAGCCTTCACCTGCTGCTCTCCAGAAGAGCAGCACAGAGCAAAACTTTTTCTAGGTTTTACGGCTTCTCTGCTGCAGGGTAACAGCCCTTGGAGCTCAGAAATGAACCAGTGCCCCCAGGAAGGTAAGGAGGGGGGGGGACGGGGACCCCTGCGCATCTGAACTGGGGTTCCCGGTGCCTGGCAGGGGCTTTACCTCTGTGTAAATGGAGGGGGTGAGGTAGCAGAGCAGCCGTACGTCGTCCTCCTGGCAGGCCTTCATGTCCATCATCAGACACGTGTGCAGGTCCCCCAGCTGCGTGGCCTGGGCGAAGGACTCGTAGAGGTTCATCTTCCCCGCCGCAGCTTTGCTAGAGGGAGACGTGCCCAGGTGAGCGCGGAGGGGTGGTGGTAAGACCCTGAGCCATCTCTTGGAGGCAGCGGGAGGCCAAGTGGAAGCTTGGATGCTTCCTGCAACCCTGCCCACGGGCCTACCTGGCTTTTAAATAGTACAGGAGGTGGTAGCCGATCTTGGGTTGCTTCTGGTAGAGTTCTGACAGGAGATCCAGCAGCAGCGAGAAACCACTATTATCCTCCTGCATCTGGCAGAGGTTCCTTGAGGAGCACAGGACAGGGAGACGTCACAAGGGACCCCCTGCACGAGCTTCTCTGCTACCACCAAGGCCCAGCAGCTCGCAGGGAAGCCCAGCTCCCAGTACCAAGCATGCTCCAGACTGGACACTGGGGCCACAGGTCTCCCAGCCCTGCTGCAAAGAACAGCCCGTGCAGCAAAGGCGGGGTGAGGACCAAGCAAACTTCTGTTGTCCAGGGATTCCAGGCTTCCACAAAGGACCAAACAAGCTGCTATTTTCTTATATTTTAAGTCTTTCTGCTGAACAAAATGCAACACAGGCAGAAGGAAGCAATAAACTCTTCTGATCCTGGGATCAGCCCTGGGGCGTGGCAGAATTAGGCCCCCAGGGTTCAGCCATAGTGGTGGGTCAGGAAGCAAACAAAGGCCTAAACTCGATTACGGAAAAAATTACTCAGAGCAGACCTACCTAAATATTAGGTAGAGAGGCTTCCCCACTGACTCCTCCAGAGACCTGCAGGACAAACGCAACAGTCAGAGCTCTACGGGTGCCCACCCTCCACGTTTCCCCAGAAATGGCAGGGAAAAAGCCCTGGCTCTTGCTCGCCGTGGTGCTCAGGCCACCGAGGGTTAGTCCTGGCTAACGGGGAGACAGAAGTCCTGCTGCCAGAGCCCAGCATCTCCCACTCTGAGCCCTGTTCCAACAAAACCCCGGAGGCAGAGCGTACGGTGCTGGTTCGTGCGGGTACAGCAGGGACAGATGGAGCGTTTAGGGACCTTGTTGTGTCCTGGTCAGCAGCAGCCACGAGGGCATTGACTAAACCGAGCTCTGACACGAGGATCTGGGGCAGCAGGTTGTCCTGGCACTTGTGGGGAGGAGGAAGATGTTTCTCTTTCGAGCCCTGGATATGACAAGCCGACCAGCGCCACGCTGACCGCGGTGAACCCTGGATTGCTTCGCAGGGGAAGCTGCTGGCTGCAGCACAGCTTTCTGAGAACGGTGCATATTTTACTGGGAAAAACCCAAGGCCCAGTGTGAAAGGATGAGACACAAAATAGAGCCTTACTCCTCTGTGATTTCTTCTGGCAAAACCTCACCACGGAAGTGAGCCTTAAATAGCTCCTGGAGGCAGGATGCGAGCACTGATAACTGCTCCGAGTCGAAGTCCTCCTGGCAGAGAGAGAAAGGAAGGAATGAGGGGAGAAAGCGCCAGCTCAAGCCCTGCCTGCCCAGCACAGGTACAGCTGGGAGGGACACAGCAGAGTCACTGCTGTGGGGAACAGACCCCGGGCTGCTCAGTTTTGCTGCTATTGCAGCACCAGGAGCTGCTCATCAGCAAGACAAGCCCCTAACTGATGCCCAGCCCTGAAGCATTTCACAGTCACCGTGGGCCACTTGTCCTCTAGTGGCCAGTGATTCCCTGAGCTCAGCTCTCCCTCTGCAAAGGACTAACAGGGACTGAAGGCAATGAGGCTTTACACCCTGAGAAGCCCTTTCCCACGGAGGGAGGAGCTGCTCTCATGTGCTAAAAGGCCACTTGACTAAAGGGAGCTGATAGAGGCAGGGGATGAACGCTCAGCTCCTGGAAAACATCTGCAGTTCTGCTGCTGGGCAGGGCTTGCTGCGGCCTCTCCCGAGCACAAAGCCCAGGGCCAAAAGCATCCCAGACACACGGCACATGCAGAAGCCCCTCGGAGCTCTGCAGACACGAGCAGAGCAGCCGCGTGGGGTCGAAACGTGAGCGTGTCGTGTCCCCCACCCCCCCAGCAGCTCCTGGGGACGTTTGGGCACGAGGAAACAGAGCACGGACGGAGCGATCCTGCCCTGCTCGGCCCTTCCAGCCAGCAGCAGCCCGGGGCTGTGTTTAACAAGCCCGGAGAGAGCTGCACAGCAGCGTTTTGCACTCCTTTAGGATTCCAGTGTCCCTCCCTGTTCAGTCGTGGCTCTTGGGGCAGCCGCGCTGGTTTAAGAATTAGGCCGGAGTGCTGGTCCCAGCTCTGGGCAGTTACCTCCAGGACTTGATCCACGATTTCCTGCATGACCTCACACTGAGCTTCCGTATCGCTGGAGCACAAAAACAAGAGGAAATCCAAGTTACATAGGAAGATACCGAGAGCGGGGACAAGGGGGCTTTGTGCTGAGTTGGTTTTGCTCGGGACCCCCCCTCAGGACCTGAGAAAGGGGACAGGGGGGGGGACGACACTCTGCTTAGTGCTGGTGCCAGGCTTAGAGGAAGGCATGGTTCAGAAGCACACACCGCAGAGACCCAGCCCTGGAAAAACGTGCTGCACTGCTGCAGCACCTACTTACAAAAGTGCCCGAGGTTGTCTGCAGCAAGACAAACAAATTAAATGACTAAAAGCATAAGATTAAATGCACTTAAAGCCATAAAGACATAAATTACGTTAAATCAGTCTGCTACGCCAAGGTCTGCAGAGCAAGAGGGTTTTTTTTTAAACCTTCTTCAGACGGAATTAATTCCAAGGTCACTGAAAATCAAAGAGAGGAGGTGGAGACGTCCGGAGAACAGGTATGTGTCTGTCCACGGGGAACGTGGCCCGTGCAGAGATGGACTGAACCCCCCCAGACCACAGCCAGCCCTCCTCAGTCCAACTCAAGAGCCTTTTGCCCTCCTGTCACTGATTCAGCGAACTGCTGTTGTGTCCTGGTCTGGGCCTGTTCTGAGGACAACTCCCAAGGCTCTTAAGCCAGCGCCTTTCAAAACCACCTGGGCATTTCCTGCAGAAACTCTTGGAGGAAGAGCTCTCCGTGGTGAAGCCACAAGGTTGCACGAGAAGGGCTCCGGGGGAAGCGGCATTGTACAACGGGCCTGAAAGGTCTCGTGTGTCGTTGCCCTGAAGAGACGGACACAAACTCTAACAGGACCAAACGATACCAACCTTCCCTTCTGCAGCTGCAGGACTTTGTCCTTCAGCGACTCGTCCAGCTGGTCCAGGAATGGTGTGATATCAACAGGCTCCTCCACAATGGTTTCTTTGATGGGATGAAACCTGAACTCCCTCTTCTTCCCTGCAACAAAACAAGTGGAATAGTCTATTTTCCCAAGCAGCTACATCCAAGCAGCACTGGCAGCAATCTCTGTCCCAGCAGTGGGAGCTGTGTGGGGCCGCCAGGGCTGTTGGCACCCCAGGAGGAGCAGCGTGTCCCCCCCCAGTGTATGGTCCAGCCTCAGATCTCCCCTTTCACCCTTTAGAGACGTGTCCAGGCCGCAGGGAGCGGGAAGGTGGGATGGGATCCGACCGCAGGGGCTGTCCAGAGCTTCCCGTTCAGTTTCCAAACCTGATGCTCTCCCTGTCCTTCAACACGCTCCGCACACGCAGCCGGCTCCCAAGTCTCCAACGGACTCTGGGACCGAGATACCCCAACTGCTTTTCCACACCCTCATCCTCCAGGCTCATTCCACGCCACAAAAATGCACCGTGGCAGAGCCAGAAGCGCCAGGGCCAAGGCAGAAGCGCTCGCAAAGCAGCTGCCACTCAGGGATGGGACAAGGTGGGTGATCCCTTTTGTAAAAATCCTCTCTGCACGCAGCTTTTGAGCCTGTGTCCCTCTCGGGGGCCCCAAGCAGGGTGTGATGGGCCTATTGAAGCGCTGTCACGTTCTCCCCCACAATCCTGGGGCTGTGGCCCCTCCCCACCGCAGGGGTAACCCTCCAGCGTGGCAGGAAGCCCACAAGAGTCCTACCACCAAGGCCAGGAAGAGCTTGAGATGCCTCCAGCTCCAGAAGGGATTCTGGCCTTGCCCCATGGCTTCGAGAGGGAGCGAGCGTAATGAAAACCGTGTGGCTGAGCAATTAGAGGCCTGAGCTTCATTAGCAGCTGCCTGAGAACAGAGACACCCTGTTCCCAAACCAACCATCCCGTCCAGCATCTGCCACAGGGATTCCCAACCATGCAGCACAGCGGGGCTGGAGACTAGTCAGACATCGAGAGAGGACACGGGGGTGGAGAAAGTGCTACGTTTGGAGGGGTGAAGCTCTAGGGAACAACCAGGCAAGGAGGTGAAGCCCAACAGATCCGGCTTCTCTTCGAGCACAGATCTAGATCAGATCTCCTGGACCTGGCTGGCCGGGGACTGGGAAGCAGCAGAGCGTCGCTCTCAACACCTTCTCTTGCAGAAGGAAACCTGGATCTCGAGAAGGGGCCCTACCTCGAGCGCTGCTTGTGAAAAAAGGGCTTTGAGGGAACCGTGCTTATAGCTGGTGCTCTGAGAATCCTCCATCACAAAGGGAAGGTGCCCGCGAGGCAGCAGGGAAACACCGTCCGGCGCAGGGGCAAAGGCCACGTCCTTGTGATCTGGCTGCACTCCTCACCTTTGCTGTTCAAGTCATCTTCGTCATCGCTGAAGGCGGCCTCGGCATTGTCATAGCAACCGTCATCCTTTTCTGACATATGATTGTCCATCTCCATGGAAACAGGTTCCTCGATTTTGACTGCAAGAACGTACACAAAGGGGTCAGGGCAGAACAGCTCCTTGCACAGCCTCCACGGGCCCCGGCAAGGAGATAAAAGTGCTTTGAAAAGGAAAAGAAAAAAAAAAAAAAAGTAATCTGGGCAAGTGACAGACCCTGGGAAACTCAAGCTGGGGAAGGGCACTCCCAGCACCTCCACCAGCCCTACCCGGTGCCCCCTGAGCTGCCCAGCGGCCTCGGGCTTCATCCCTCACCCGGGCCAAGAGCAGAGCCCCAGCTTTGCCAGCAGAGCCCGGGAAGGACAGGGGTGGGGGGAGATGTTTTAAGATACAGAAACACTTTTCACTGCCCCACTCTGCCTGTTGGGAGTTGATTTTGTTAGTGCTTGAATTAAAGTGATGGTCTTGTTTTCTTCCCCTAACGAGCCTGTCTTTTGCCTTCATCCACTAAGGAGTGAGCGACCCCTTCCCTGTCCTTATCTCCATTCCTGAGCCTTTTGATTCATTTATTTCTCCTTCCCAGTGCTGGGAGGGAAGGGCTGGGTGAGCTGCGTGGTGCTCCGTTGCTCTCTGAGCTCAAACCAGGCTTTGGGGCAGGCGGATTTGTTGGGTAGGTGGGTCCCTTCAGCCAGGGATGCAGCAGAAAACCAGACAGGCTGGCAGGCACAGGCCTTCAGCAGCTCTCCTGCTAAATACAGGTTAGAAATGCTTCCTCTTTGTTTAACCTAATTAGGTTAATCAATTAGCCTACAGAGAAGAAAGGCTAAGTACCCCCTACGGAGCAGAAAAATGGGTGGTGTGCACCTTGGGTGTACAGCAGGGCTGAGGCGATGGGAGACCACAACCAGCCATAAATACCAGCCCCTTGAGGCCTCCTCTCCCCCCTCTGACCCTCCGAGCAGCAGCTGCTGCTGCAGGAGGGGCAGGGAAAGCCCCGTCTGCGGGGAGGCAGCAGCACTGCAGCCTCCCCCTGCCACCTACCTTCGATGGGGGGCGAGGGCGAACTGCAGAACTCCGGGAATTTCTCCCTCAACATGGCGCGGAGCTCTTTGTCCAGCTTGGGGTTGTCGAAGAGAGGGGCCAGGTGTCTGGGAGGGGAGCGGGGAGGAAAGGGAAAGGGATGAGAAAGAGGTGGGATGCGGCGCCCTGCTGCGGAGCTTCACCTCGGTGGGCGTGCGAGGGGATCTCCCTTACGCCAGGGCTTCGGTTTGTTACGGACCACAAGCCGCGAGGTCCCACGTGCCCTCCTGCGGCTCGGCCTGGGTTCCCTCGTTTGGCCACCAACGGGCCTGGAGCCCCCAGAAGACACGTGGGAAGGGGAGAAGAGGCTTCACCTCTCTGGGGGGGAACCTGGGTGATGCAGGCTGCAGCACCACCAGCAAGGCTGCTCCGTGCAGCCTGGGGACACTTCCATCCATCTGAAGCCAGCGGCTAAAGCTTCCCTCACCCACCCTGTCCCTTGCTTCAAGGAAAAGCTCTCGGAACCAGCCTCAGCACCATAAAGACACAACTACGGCTCCTTCTGTGCTTCATACACAATACAAATGCCCTCCGCAGCTCCGACAGGGCCTGGAGATCGTTTGGACTCGGCTGATGACAGCCGGGGGAAAAATTGGTGCGCGGTTGTATAAACGCAGTAAAACTCGGGGCTGTCTTACGCAAGGACTCGCTTCTCCACGATGTGGGTGAGAGAGTTGAACACGCCTTGCCGGACGTGAGCCTCCAGCGGGGGGTAGAAGTTGGGAATGATCTGAAAGCAGGAGAAAAACCCACGTTAGTGCCATCGAAGCCTGCCGTTGGGGCCTGTGTCAGCCAGAGCTGAGGCTGTCGCTCAGCTTCCCGGGTCACCCTCGGCTCAAGCACCACATCCCAGCTGCTCCTGCCCACGAGGGGCAG
Organism: Athene cunicularia; assembly: GCF_003259725.1. NCBI lineage: Eukaryota > Metazoa > Chordata > Aves > Strigiformes > Strigidae > Athene > Athene cunicularia. The sequence goes on along the minus strand of NW_020799134.1, from coordinate 627,882 downwards.
CAGGAGAACTCTCCGAGTGCAGCATCTCGGGGATGGTGGGTAGAAGGGGGTCCAGCCCACACCTCTGTTTTTTTCACCCCGGCAGAGCAGCCGATGCATCTCCCAGGGATGAGGAAAAGCCACAGACGTTGCCTCGTGAGCTGGGAGAAGCCCTGGGACGTGCCAGGGCCACGCTCCAAGCAGCAGCGACCGCTGCAGGGCGCCCCCCGCCGCCCCAACCCAACATCCAGCTCTGTTCACACACAGTCCTCTGCTCCTGGAGGGAGAAAAAGGACTCCTCCCCAAAATCTGGGTCATCCCAGAAACCTTCCACCTAATTCCTCTGCCAGAAGCCAGCAGCTGCTTTTGCAGCCCGGGAGCACAGGGAGCGTGCTGGGCATGAGGGAGGAAAGTGATGTAACTCGCAGCTCTTCCAGCGCTCATGCCACGGAAAGACCCCGCTTCCAAGAAACACCACCAGCCCTCCCTGGGACCAAAATTACTGGAACAGGCAAGTCTTGGCAACGCCTGCCCCAGGCTGGAGGGGCAGGAGCAGCTCGGCGTGCTGCCCGAGGAGGGCTGGCCTTTGAAAGGGGGACGGTGGGTCTGACTTGTTCCCTGCTGCAGTGAGATTCTCTTTGCCCTCAGGGGGTGACACCGGGCCAAGCAGTTCATTAGGTATTAAATGGAACGATTCAGAAGCTTTTTTTTTTTTTTTTTTTTTCCTACTAACGCTCATCCTTCTGGAAGGATTTATTTGCAGAGTTGAGAAGTCTTACATGCCTTCCCACAGTGGCGTTCCCATTAATGAATGACACATGGGCCCAGTGCTCCGACCTCCAGGAACGGTCCTGGATTTATCAAGAGGCCACGAGGACTCACCAAAGCCTCTCGAGGAGAATTATTTGGCTGAGCCTCCGCAGCAGCGTGCCTGACTGCGCTCTTGGCTCATCAGCGAGGGGAATATCCCTCCTTAATTTAGCATAGGTAAGGGGAGGTTAAAAGGGCTGCCAGCAGATACTGAGCTACTCTTGCAGGCTGTTTCGCAATCAAGAGGCTCAGGGCAGAACAGACCAGATGATGCACTGAGGAATGTGGGAAAAAAAAAAAAAAAAAAAAAGGGGAAAAA
>NW_020799134.1:623178-626724 GCF_003259725.1 Athene cunicularia | reverse complement strand
GCAGAGCGCGGGCAGCGGGCGGGGGAAGCCAGCTCTGCCTGATGCCCCAGCACAGATAACAGTTAACCCCGGGCCTGTGCAGCTCCTGGCCTCGCTGGAGCAAGGGCTGGTGGTGTCGGAGCCACGATAACCCACCGCGCCGCGGGTGCTCGGAGGAAGCGCTTGCCTTGGAAAGCGGCCAGGCAGGAGCAGCGTTCCCCTGCCAGGCTGGTTTGTGCCTTTTAATGAATACCAGGGATGTCTCAGGCCCATCTACATCAGCTCCTGCTCGGCAGCCCATCCTCCCCCTGTCGCTGTTAGATGCCAGAAGCAACAAATCCTTGCCGCCAGTAAAGCTCTGCCCTCCCTCCCCGTGCCCAGTGCCAGCGTGGGAACGGGACTGGTGCACTGTGGGCCGGGCATGGACGTGCCCTCCTCCCCCGTGTTGGCACAGGACCCCCCTGGTGAGCACGAGGGAATTACCCGCGAGGTCATGAAGAGCAGCTTGGTTTCCATGTCGGGAGTGAGGCGACACGCCAGGAATTTGCGAGAAGTCCTCGACTGGAGGAGCTGCAGGACACCTGGGGAGAGACAGAGGGGTCAGGGACCTACCGACAGCCACAGGAGCATTGCGCTCCGTTTCCCCAGGGCGACAGGCAGAGGAAAAGGATCAAGATTTTGGCTGGAAAAGGTCTCTTAAAACATCTCCTGGGCGGTGCCAGCTTTTGTCAGAGATCACTAATGAGGACTCCAGGAAGGAGAGCGTGGAGAAAGGGAGAGGGGTGCACAGGGACGAGATCTGGAGGAGAAATGAGAAAATTCAGACGCCAAGATCCAAGTTATAACCAAGAGAACACGTTTCCCACCTCCCACCCCTTGGCCTGAGCACCAAAAAGCCATTGAGGCGCAGAGAGCACCCATCCTGGGCTCTGCCAGCACCTACATCCAGCTCCTCCCCCGGAGTAAACGCACCCAGATGGAAGAACAAAGATCAGACACAACAGGAAAAAAAAAAAAACTTTGTGCATGGACACGCGTGTCGGGAACAGAGGATGGGAAGGAGAAGGGGAGGTTGCAAAAGCCGTTCTCGTTCCCAGACAGCTGCAAAGAGGAGGAATTTATGACCTGAGCAGAGAGGCTTTGCTGCTGCTTGACAAGACCTGAAGGATTTACGGGGCAGGCAGCGCTGACGCAGACAGGCGGGCGCCAGGGACGCCGCGCGCTCTCGCCGACTGGAAGTCAAGTCGCTCTCGCCCAGGGTCACACCTGGGCAACCGAGGGCTGGAGGAGGGAAGCTCAAAGCAGAAAGGAAAGATGCCAGCTCCGGTGGGGCTCAGAGAAAGGGCGGAGCGAGCTGCGGCAGCAGGGGAAGAGCCACAAAAGCATCTTGGTTGGTAAAGAGCTCCCAGCTGCTCGGAGGGACGATGGGTCCTGCGGTGGTTTCCCCGTGGAGCTCAGCAAGACCCGGATCGGAGGGTCCAGAGAGATAAAACCAGAGGGCAAGTGGGCCAACAGCTGCTAGAAGCAACAGCCACCTTGCAGAGCAACTATTACAGCAGGCAAGAGGGCCAAAGAAGTCGTTTTACGACCAACCGCAGGGGAAATCGTTTTGGGGAGGGGACTGCCAGGCTCCACATGAATGAGGGCACCCCTGGACAGATCAGGTTCTGCTCAGAGCCCCCCCCCCAGAGCCAGCGTGTTGCAGCTGAAGGAGAAACGTGCTGGTGCGTGCGTGTGCTGACCCGGGTGTGACCTCTCACCTCTACAAACCATCGGGCACTGGTTGTGGTGTCAAACAGCAGAAAAAAAGGGAACCAGAGGAGAAAGGGCAAAAACCAGGGGGAGTCTGCTAGTTGTTAGAAGAGAATGAGTGAGGAGCAGTGATGTCAGGTTATCGTTTTGCTGGGTCATTTGGCTAAAACTGGCAGAAAATCAGGAAATAACCCTGACCAGCTGCCCCTCCCAGAGTGGGAAGCGAGTGACGCTTCAGAGACAACTGTTGGGTGCCCTGGGACGCTCCGAGCACGGATGCAAAAGCTCAGCACTCAGCTGGGAAGATCCAGACGGAGCTAAGAAATGGTTCTAGTGAAGAAAGAGCTGCGGGAAGAGGCAGGGAAATGGGAAACGTGAGCCTGCCTTAGGCGCAGGGCTCAGACTAAGGGCCCCACAGGCTACCTCTGATAACCCAGCGAGGGGAACCGGGTCCCTGCAGCCCTTTGGCACATCTCAGCTGAGCCCAGCAATGACAGGAGACAGGTTCTGGGAGACGGAGAAGCAGCCAGAGATCACAGAGTTTAAGGAGCATTTAATCAAATGATGTGCCACGAGGTTCCCTGGGCATAATCTGAGATCTTTAAAGTGACATTAACACGGCCCCTGAGAGAGGAAAGCAGGCACTGGGGGCGCGGGGGAGAACACTTGAAAGCCCCATTTCCAAAGACTCACTAGAATTGCTGCAGACAGATCATGATGTGACAGCCCCTAGAGAAGTGAATAATTTATACCAATAAAAATTATAAATATCACACTCTCTCCATCGTGTCTATTTTAACCCGTGCTGTGCAGAGAGCTCCACGCCTCAGCGTTTGGCACACCAAGCGTGCTTGGCTACTGGGAGAAATAAATTCCTATTTGGAAAGTGTCTGTTGCTGCATCTTCTGGACTTTTTTGCTTTAGAGCTGGGGAGCTCCATCAGGCTCTTTTCTGGAGGCTGAAAGACTCAGGGACTTTATATCTCTGGGCTCCAGCTTCGTTTCGGGTTATAAATCAGTTTAAAAAAAAAAAGCAACAATTCTGGAAGTGTTAAATCCAGAACAAGCAACACAATTTAACGACTTGTCGTGGCCCAGTCGCATTCTCGTGAGCTATCATTACAGCTTCCTGAAGTATCTGGTTCTCAGGACGGTTTAAAGCCCAAACACCTACGAGGCCTCTGCAGCATTAAAAAAATTGGCAAAAGCTGCCAAGCGCGGGATCCGACCACGGCAGAGAGGCCCAGGCCCTGCCCCTATCCCTACGCTCCCGGCAGCCAGCAGAAAGCTGCTTTTGGAGGCATCTTCATCCAGTCAGTGACGAGAGGGGCTCCGGATGGAGCCACGTGGGCCTCGATGCGGATGGAGGTGGGATCTGACGCTGTAATTATAGCGCTCTCCGCGAGTTCTCCTCTAAAAGAGCAGCTGGAAGGAGCCCACACACCTTTCGCAGGGCTGTGACGCAGCCGGGGAGCTCTAGCACAGGCCTGAGAGCCAGGCGGGCTGCCGCGGAGCGAAAAACTCTGCGGGATTTTTTTTTTTTTGCTCCATCTCTCCCCAGAATTGGCTGAGAGTCATGGCAGCCTTGCCGTAAGGGCGTGAGGAGGCAGGAGGGGGTTGCCTGTGGCTAGCAGGGCTCTGGCAGGGGCTCGCCAGCCTGCCTACCTGTGAACTGTGCGCTGAGGACCTGCGGGTTGTGGATGATGTCCTTCCAGAGCTGCTCGAACTCGGGGATCCTCGCAACGTTTTGAAGCAGCCGCACAAGGTCCCGGCCGATCATGAAGCAGTCCATGAACTGGGGGGGGGGGGGAAAAAA
>NW_020799134.1:613338-623128 GCF_003259725.1 Athene cunicularia | reverse complement strand
CAGTTTCTGCGCTGCTCCGGTGTTGCTGACACTCCAGCAATACCTTCAGCAGGGGCCGAGCCTCCTCCCCTCACATCTGCTCCCCTCTGACAGACTCCTCTCCTCAAGTGACAAAGCTCAGCTGGTACTCGGCGCCTGGAGCTTCCTCCTGCAGACCCGCAGCCAGATGTGGCTCGGGATCACCGCTAAGAAGCTGCTCTTTCCCCCACAGTCCAGCTGGTTGCAGGTAGTTATAAGACAGAAGGTGCAACGTGCTTTGGAGAAACGAGGAGCATTTCAGAGCGTGGGATGGCAGCGGCCAGTAGGACCAGCACAGGGGAAGACCACAGCAAGAGCTGGTAGGAGCTTAAATACGATTGGGAACAGAAAAGTTGAGCTTAGCACAAAGGCAGCGGGGGGGAAAAAAGGGTGAAGAAGCGAAGGTCAGTCAAGCCCAGAAGATCTCGGAGGGTCTCTCCTTCCCACCCACGGTGGGTCACTAGATGGCACTCGCAGCAGCACGTACCCGGCGCCAGCTATTCCGGGAATAAAAATCCCCGGGACTGTTGGTTGCGGCCAAATAAATGCTTTAACAACTTGATTGTTAACCGCAGTAATAAGCGATTTTAGAAGAATCGCTGCTATTATAGACAACGCTCGGTGAAAAGCTATAGGCTATTTAAAAATAATGACTCTGCCCAGCCAAAGGCTGCAGTAGGAATTCTGCTTATCATCAGTTAGCGGCTGCTCTGCCAACAAAGGACAATGCTGAGCCCGTAGGACAATACTTCCCAGATGGCCTGTCCACAACAAATTAAAGTTGCAGCCCTGATGAAGCAGGAGCTGTTTAAAGACAGGAAGCTTTTTGGGCAATTAACTCTGTCCTACACCTCCAAAAGGAACACCTCCCCCACAGCTCGGGAAACTTGGGAAGGAAATATTCCTGGGATGCGGCTCCTGAGCCTGGCGTGCTCCTCAGCCGCACGAGGTGACGGCACCCCGCTGCCCAGGGGTGGGCTGGCCACGTCCTGGGTGCCAGCCGTTAGGGAAGAGCCGTGTCACAGGATCACCCGGGTTGGAAAAGCCCCTGCAGCTCCTCCAGCCCAACCATGACCCTCCCCCTGACCGTTCCCAACTCCCCCAGACCCCTCAGCGCTGGCTCAGCCCGACTCTTCAACCCCTCCAGGGATCCCGGGGACTCCCCCCTGCCCTGGGCAGCCCATTCCAACGCCCAACAGCCCCTTCTGCACAGAAATCCTTCCTCAGAGCCAGCCTGACCCTGCCCTGGTCTTCCCACACGCCTCAGGGAGAGGTACCAGCCTGGGTAGAGCCTCTTATGTGCCAGGGGGGGGTGCAGCCCCTCTCCAAACCCCGCAGAGGAGCTTTGCTAACAGAATCACTGAGGTTGGAACAGAACTTGAAGATCATCTAGTCCAAAAATGGAGGGACGTCGGGACACGCTCCCCTGCACAACCTGCAGCGAGAGGGCTCCGAGAGCTAGAAATTCCTGCCACGGCTTTGAAAAATATGCTTGGGAACGCAGCAAGGGAACGCTGAGGTCTCCTGCACAGGAAAACCCATCAGCACACTCCCACACGTGCTGTCACCGCTCACACCCCACCCCGAAACGCGCCAGCGCCGCGGCGGGCGGGACAAGCGGCCCCTGGGCAGGGGGACGAGGCGCAGTGTCCCCCCCCTCCTCAGCCCAGCCTTGGCCAGCACCTCCTGACCAGCCCTACCTTTGCTCAGTCAGGATCTCCAGGACGTTCTCAGCCAGCCAGATATTCTTCGCTGTCACATCCCCACCTGAGCAGGGAAGAGAAAAGCCGGTTGGATGAGCGGGTGCGGTTCCGTTGCCAGATTCAACCGAACCACCGACCGCTTCGATCCCTGCAGCCTGGTCTGGCAAAGCTGATTAAGGAGTTTGCTCCTTATCTGGAGCACAGAGTCCTGCCTTGGTCCTGCTCTGCCTGCCACACATGCTTGTCTTTTCCTACATATAGCACGTTTTTAGGTACAGGCACCCTTCTGTTGGGACATCGTGGGGGTCTTTGGTGCAACAGCTCCGTTGCAAAACAACTGTGATAACATGGAGTCAGTCATTGTCCTTCTGGAAAGCAAAGGAGAAGCCAGAAACGGTTGAGATTCAGTAGCTGGAAAGGAGAAAACATTTGCAGCTGCTGAGCCTACGAAGGGGAAACAGCATCTGCAAAGAACGGTCAGACTCTGAAATAAAGGCCAGGTGTCAAAGTGGTGTCTCACACCCTCAGCGTGGGCCTTCGGCACGAAGCTGGAGCCTTTGGCTGACACCGCTGGGAGCAGAGCAGGACTCCTGCTCGCAGGGGCACGGAAAATGCCTAAAGCAGGCAAGGCAAAACAATGGGATCATAACAATTAAGGCATCGTAAAAGCAGCGAGAAGTGAGGCAGCGGCGTCCTTCCAGAACAGAAGGGGCCCTGAATGGGGAGGTGCAACCGAGGGGGAAACAAGGGATGCCTTCACCGGTGGGTTTTAAAATGTTTACACAGTGTTTACACTGTGACAACAGGGCCAGGGCAGCTTGGCTCGCACTCAGGACTCTGTCCCCTCCCCATTCTTCCTCCCCTGAAGAGCAGACAAGGCAATTTCCAAGCCGGGCTGCCCAGCCCCGTGTCACGGGCGCACACAATAAAAAACACAATGTCAGGTTTTACGGTGGGCCATTAATTCCTCCTTGGTGGACGTCAGCGGCCAGCACGGAGCAGAGAACACGGAAGAGGCACCGTTCCTGTGAATCCGGAAAGGCGTGTGCATGTGTGTGCGTGTGTGCGTACAGCCGCAGGGTGCTCACGCCGCGGGTCGGGGGACACGCTACGGGCTACCACAGGGCCGGCGCCAGCTGCCTGGTGGAGCTACTGACTTTACGAGGGGTGAAGCAGCCTCCTGTGTCTTTGACGAGTTGCAGACACGCGGCTCTTGCTATCCCAGAGGTCAGAGCAGGGACCAAGATGATCCCGGTGCTCTCGCGCAGCGCTGCGGGGTGAAAGCTGGCAGCAACAGGAACTAATACACTTCCTGGCTGTTCCAGCATTTGCCAGAAGCCTCCTGGCTCTGTGATTCACCCCTTGTAGAGGCTGTCAGGAGCAACAGACCCTTGAAGGCTTATCCCCTGCTCCATCCTCCCCGGAGAGATTTCCTCCCCAGACAGGTTGGGGCAGGCTCGGCGCCTGTCAGCTGGGCACAGAGACACTGGGGAGGCCTGTTGGGACCCGGCTGCGTTGGTGGCTCCGGCTCTGACGCCAAGGCCTGGCACGGCGCCGGCAGCGCCCAGCCTGCTGCCATGAGCAGGGCGGCGAGGGTGTGGGCAGCGATGGTCCCCTCGCCCCCGTGGCACAACCCACCTGCGATCTGCTTCATGAAGGTCATGCAGACACCGTCCGCTCCGAGCACCCCGCTCTTCACCAGCTCCCGCAGCAACCACACCAGCTGGGAAGAGGGAGAGGTCAGGGCAGCTTTGGTCACAGCCTCCCCCACGACAGCTCTGGCAAATGCCACCACGGTTCCCTTCCGGAGGCGAGCCCTTAACACGGAGCAAAGGAGCTCCACCAACAGCCCCCCACACACACACCCCCTCCATGCTCACACCCCCTCTGCCTGGTTGGTGTGAAAGGGGCGATTCTGGGGAGAAAAACTCCTCACCTGGGTCCGACAAGTGTCCTGCAGCTTCAAGTATTTCTCCATGAGAATATGGTTGATCTTGTTGAGAACGATGTTCATGCCATCTCGGCTCACCAGTGCCAAGTCCCGGTAGCACTGCGGCAGGGAAGAACGGGAGATGGTTATAGATGGAGGACCACAATGGAAAACATACAACGGTTTTATCAAACCTGACCGGAGAACAGCAAATAAACGAATCTCAGGGTAAGAACATTAAGGCAGGCAGACTCCCGTGGGGTGACCTGAATCAGCACCCCAGGGCCAGGCAGGCAGAGCTGTTAATCCTCTGGGGCGTTATAAACTGACAGCTGGATTTAGCCCCAGGAGCCAAAGATATCTCAGTGCAGAACAGACACTGTCGGGTGGCCCCGTCCCCCCATCCCAGCCACGGCTCTGGAGAGACCAACTCTAGGGAGAAAAGACAGACAAGGGTCCTTCAGGAGGGGTCAGTTAATAAAGAGGCACGTCCAGATCGCTTAAGCCCCACGCTGCTCCCATCTCCCTGGCACCAGTGGCAACTGGAACTGCACTAAGATGATTCTGTGCAGATGCCCACGGGACCCGGGGTCCCTACAACGTGATGCCGGTTCGACACGGCGGCGGGGGAGCTCTGTGGAGATGCAGGAGCAGAGACACGTCGTCCCCGCGCCACCCGCTCCTGCTCACACGAGACTCCCGCGATCAGACAGAGCTGGATTTGGAGACAGTCTGGCTCAAAACCGTGCTACAGCGCTGGCTCGTTTTGGGTTCGAAAACCAGACATCCTGCCCGCAGTCCAAACCGGCGGATCTGCTGGGGCTGGGCTATGGGGAGAGGGAGCTATCGCAGGGAAAGGAAGGACCTTCTCCACACTTGTCTGCCACCAGCAGCCAGACAAAACGTGGGCCAGAGAGCAAAGGTGCTGGCTCTCCCTTCCCCTCTGCTCAGGACGGCAGGGGGTGGAGGGTGATTAGGAAGTAATTTGCTAAGCGGTTCCGTATGAATGTTAATTTGTGCCAGTAAATGTCATGATATTCCAGAGAGCAGGGTCTGGTCTCTGCATCCTCCTTTAGAGAGTTAATGAGGCCGCAAAAAGATCTCTTTGATCAGACTCCCTTGTGCTCAGGCTTTCTCCATCCCGTTTTCCTATAGCACTGTGTAAAAAAAAAAAAATAATAATAAAAAAATAAATATATATATATAAAAAAATCCCAAACAAATAAAAAATTAATCCAAGAAGGTGTAGACTCTTTGGAGCCTTTAATTGCTTTTGAAATGCTAAATGGATGCCCACAAAGCAGAGCCAGACTCAAAGTCTCCATGCAGAGGACTCTACCTGGCCAGGAATGTGCAACATCTCCCTGCACAGCGTCAGCTTTGGGAAAGAAACACGCAGATCATCGCCCCGATGGGACAGAGGTGGCCCAGGACATGTGGGATGCCAGTTCTGCTGTGCCCTGCCCCGACTCTGACTGAGCTTTTACTTCGTTTGGGAAACGCTGGTGTTGGCAGGTCCCCACCCTGCCCGGATTCCCCTCTCCTGTGCTCGGCGACAGGGTGACGAGCACCCACCGCCCTGGCGCTTCCCTCCCAGAGGCAGGTGCACTTCTGCACCCTTGGGAGCAGCAACGAGACGAACATTTATCATCTTAGTAGCTTTTCTAGACGGTCAGTAGCTTCTTCTGTGTTCAAAGAATTAATGTTTTTTTGGAGTGAAACGCCTAGGGTTTGGTTTTCTGCTGGATGCGTGCGAGGTGCAGCGTCCACATCCACATTTAAAGGCGCCAAGAGGTCCTGTGATACACCCCGGGCCACGTGGATTAGTCCCTGACCAGCTGGACTGATGCTGGCAGCATCCTCGGGAGAAGAGCTGCAACAAACCCCCCGAAGAGACACCTCACAGGATTTACTTCTGCTTGAGTATTTAAGTCCCAGGAGGAAGGACACTGCAATCCTGTTACCTAGGGAAGTTTGGCAGCTCTTCACCTTGCTCACTGCATACTTCCTCAAATCCCATAAGCAAACACTGCAACAAAAAAAAACAAAAAACCAGAACTCAAACCACACCTACGATGTTGCTGATCCTCGACCCAAAGCACAACTGGCCAGAGGAGAACAAGTCCCATTTCACCAGGGTGAGGGCAGCATGGCACATCACCCACTGGTTGCTTGCCTGGGTCAGACTAGACCTCGGCCTAACAGCCTCTGGCACAAGGCTGGGAGCAACGATCCCGAGGAAGGTGTTGGGAGAAAAATCTTCAGGGCTCCAGCAGCGAGGGGGGTGGGGAGAGAACCTGAATTTCTTGATTATTGCCAAGGCTGCAAACAATCCATCGTCTCCTCCCCGCTCTCTCGGCAGATTGGAGCCACCGCTCGCACAGGCCATTTAATTAGCAGGAAGGAACAAATGATAAATGTTCGTTTTAAATGAGGGGAGAAGAAAAATAAAAAGAAAACAGCTCTCGGGTGGAGGAGACAGGGCCCCCCCCCTCCTGCCCAGCACCAGGGCAGAAGAGGCACACGGCAGACGGACGCCGGAGGAGATGTCAGGGAAGCGCCGGGCTCATCTGCGGGGAGGGCTGCGCGCTCTCTGATCCCGGAGCAGAGCGTTAATTAAAGTGAGAGGTGCCAGGCGGAGGAGGGAGATCTGACGGATCAGCCGCTGTCACTTTGATATTTGAAGGCGGTCAAGTGTCCCTCCTCACAGCTGGACGAGTTTAGCACAGCTAATCTCTCCTGGTTGGAGTGTCAAGGCAACAAAGGGGGAGGAGGAGACCTGCGTGCCTCAGCCACAGCAAGGGGAGGGCTGTGCCACCACTTCTTTAATCCAGCAGTGAGGGGACGGGGCAGCTCAAGCCCCCCTCCCCAAAAGGAAGGGAGAAGTGTTGTAAACAGCCTCTCCAGGAGGAAGAGGGGGTACCTGTACCTCCCCCTCGCAGGTGGGGGACAGCGAGGCCACGGTGCGAGACGAGCTGGATCTGCAGGCGCTGGGGAAAGGGCACCAAACGCCTCTGAGTGCGCTGGGACCGGAGCACGCGCTGCTCCCCCTGCTCAGCTTCTAGGGCACCCAGCTCTAAAACACCCCTGAATGCAAACACGGCCAGCTACAAGAGTTTTGGGATCATTTTTGGCAAAATAATAGGTCCCGGGAGGATGAATCTTCTTGATTCAGAGCATTGCCACTTCCACAACCGGCCTCGTCGGCTTCGACGTCCACTCGAGGTTGTGACTCTTCCCCCGTGACCTGACGTGGGAATGGATGTTGCAGACGAGTGGGGCTGGTGGTGCTGAGCATCCTGGGCTTCTCGCCGGAGGATGAAGAGAACTCTGCCCTCGGCGCCATCATTTCAGAGCTCTCACAAGATGCTTTACCAGTCAGGCAAGCGTTAACCCCTCTTCGTAGGCAGGGAGCAAAGGCAAGGAGTAACTCACCCCCAAAGCCTGGCAGAAAATCACTGACTGGCTTGTGTCTGCATGCAGGGCAGGTGGCAGCAACAGATGACATCAGAGCGCAGCAGATCCAATTACTCCCTAAGAAAAGTAACGTGCTCCGAAGAGCAGATCTGACAAGAGCAGGAGGAGCAGCCACCTCTAATTCACATGGCCAGGAGCAGCAACGCAGCGCCCCGACCCCTCGGCCCTGGCTCCTCCTTGCCAGGAGACCCCAGAGGGGAACGGGCCGGGCGGGTTTCTCTCAACCCCTCACACGGGATGGCCAGCGAGTGCCACGCAGATGGAAAGCTCAGAATCGCTCAAACTTGGCTTCAAGGGAATGGAAGCACCTGCCCTGGGATTCTGATGCTGAGCGAAGGGAGTCTGGATGCTCCCCACCACATCCCAGCTCTGCTCCACCACATCCTAGAGGGGACAGGAGCATTTTAGTGGGCGCAGAGGAGGTTCACCCTTCGGAGACCATCCCGTCGAGCGCTGCTAGAAATTCTTTGGCTCCTGCAGTGTCTTGGAAACAAGGACGCGTTCAGCGGCGCTCCGAGCCTCCGCTGGGCTCAGTCTCTCCAGGTTTACAAGTCCCGTGCTCAGCGCACGAGGCAGAATCGGGCCAGAGCTGAAGGACAACAGGGCTGGGGACTGTGCGGCCGGGGTTTGGGAAGGCCTCAAGCCAACGAGGAGACAGAGCAAACCGCGGCCGCCTAACGGAAGAGATATCCGACCCACACCGAAAGAAGACTCCCGGGAGAAGTGTGTTTTGTTTTCAAGAGATGATTTCTGGGGAACGGAGCTGTACCTCGACAAGAACCAGCCCATCCAGCAACGTCAAGGCAGCAATGACTCCCGGGAGCGAACGCGGATCTACGGCTTCGGTGCAGAGAGCTCTGCCCTCCCAGCAGTCATTACATCAAGAGAGATTATTGAATGAGTCGTCGTCAGGCCAGCGCAGCACCAGGATTTACAGATCATCCCTAAGAGCAGACCCTGCCGACTCCAAGAGTCCACCTCAACCCTTCCAGACTCCGCGTAACGCCCGTTAACTGAAACGCACCCAACCAAGGACCCCCGGGTATCGCTCGCCACGCTCAGCCCTTCCAACAGGGCTTTTCCCTTGTAGCTGCTACAAATAGATATGGTTTCTATAAATAAAAACCAAACATCATTTTCAACTCCTTCCCCGAGTGTCCCCAGTTTGTCACGACAGCACCAAATCCACATCCAAGATCTTTAAGAATACAAAACACTCATCTTCCTGGAGGTAACTACAATTTTTAAAAATCAGAGTTTACAGCGTCACTAAAAAAATGAAAGAGTTATTTAAAAATTAAATCTGGTCTGTGAAATTAAGAGAGATGGACTGCTAAAAAACAATTTCCTCTGGGAATTGAACACGTCCCTCCTCTAGTCTAGGTGATTATTTCACATTTACATCTGGCTTCCAGCAGACAAATCTGGGCTGCCAAAGGCAAGGCTGAAACTGGGAAAGGCCTTCCAGCTTCTTGAAGAATCAGTACTCATCTCCCACAACAAAACCCAATTAATTTTAGGGCTGTGAAAGAACCCAGCCGAGCTCCCTGCCCTGGTGGCAGCGCCTGCATTCCCCCGAGCAGTCGCTGCTGCAGCCCCTGTGCCACAGGGAAAAAAAACCAAAAACAAAACCAACTCTGTCCAAGCAAAGTCACTGCCCTGCGACAAAACCCACTGCTCAGTGCTGAAGGTTCCAGCCAGGCACCTTCCGACACCTGTATGAGCCCCAAAACTTCCACAGCTCCCAACCTCCGGCTGCCTGGAAAGGAAAATCCCTCGTGGAGAAACTTTTGGTGACGGGTGCCTTACCTTCTGTGCCTGAGCAGGTTCGGTTAAGACCAGAGTGAAAAGACCCAGGCAGATCTCCTCGTGCTGGGGGGTTCCTTTACATATCTGAGAGAGAAAAACGCAAGTGGCATCGGTGAGCGGCGAGACGGGATGCGAGAGGAAGGTCAGTAAAGCAACAGGAGGAGGAAACCCTGCGCAAACCCACCAAATGGCCAAGAGAGCACCCAGCAGCCCGGGAGGAATTCAGAGCAGGATCACAGGGGAATACGGAAAACATCCAGGGTCTCCTGTACTTGTACCCTGCTGAGAAGTTAATTCTGGTGCAAACCTCGCCATACCCAGAGCTTTCCAGTGATTTTAGCAGCACTGCTTCAAGGCACCTCCTTACTGAGGGGCAACAAAGCCCCAGGCAAGAAGAGCAACAAATCCCTGAGGGCTGGGGACCTGCCCAGGCTCCTCTCACAGATTTTTTTTTATTTTTTTTTTTTCCTACAACCTGTTTGTCCAAGTGAGAAAGTGTTTCATCAACTTCCCAGCTCTGAAATCCAGCCTGGGTTTTGCCAACCTTTTCCCATTAAGGGAAGGCAACTCTGGAAGGTACACACTGACTCCAACAGCCCAAGGTGTTCCGGGGAGGAAAAAAAATGCAACCGATACATCTGAGAGGCCATTAACGTGTCACACGACAGTTCTCCTTATACGGTAACATCTGCAGCTCGCCGGCGAGTATTTTAAGACTGCACAGAGTTAGAAATAAATGCTCCATCCTTCAGCAGAAAGGCTGAACGTGCCCTTTCCAGCAGTCTGGCTGTTTGGAGGTTGGGAGAAAGCAGATCTGAGGAGCACAGGGGTGGAAAAAAAAAAAAAAAAAAAA
>NW_020799134.1:610909-613288 GCF_003259725.1 Athene cunicularia | reverse complement strand
CCAGTTCCCCCAGCCGCTCCCCAGCAGACCTGTGCTCCAGACCCTGCCCCAGCTCCGTTGCCCTTCTCTGGCCACGCCAGTGCTGACACAAGCCAGGATGCCATTGGCCTTCTTGGCCACCTGGGCACACTGCTGGCTCCTGTTCAGCCGGCTGGCAACCAACCCCCCGAGGTCCCTCTCTGACTGGCTCTCACGCTACAACTCGCAGGGCAAGTTGTTCTCAATTAAACTCCTCACAAACAGCTCTGCTGCCGGACGAGGGAGACGTGCCCTGCCCTCTTCGCTGGTGCCACCACTCCCACGCCAGAGCTGTGGAGCTCCTTGAACTGTTTTGGCCGTGGCAGCAACTCGGGGGTCCCTGGGTGCCGGCAAAACGAGGTCTGACTTTCCTGGAGGTTCCTTGGAGCCCGCGGGTGATGGAGCAGTGACTTGTTTGCAGCAAAGAAAAAGCAGCAAATGCAGCCTAAGACAGGCAATAAGCAAGTTACAAGAAGGTCATTTCTACACAGTCACTTCTTGATTAAAATGCAAACACATCACACCAATTATGGAACTGATTAGCGACTCCTTTGCATATCAAAAGGGCTGCAGGGAAGAAGCTATTGAGAAAGAGGTCAACAGTTCTCCACTCCAAGGCAATATGAAAGAAGATGTACTGGTCAGTAATGCAGAGATAATGCCTTTGTGAAACCGGCTTTGTTCCAGGCCGAGCAACGGCATTATGAAAAAGCAATGGGGCAAAACCCATGAAAATCTCCAATCTAAAGCAGATGAATTATTTGAAAGGGAGGACAAGATCCAGCGGCTGAAAGACAGAGTTAGAAAAATCCCAGTGAGAAATAAGACAACTTGTTGGCAGATAATGCAGCCAATGAACCACCAGAAGAGCTTTGCAAGGAAGTTCAGCGTCAGATAATGTCTTTGATCCCAGACCTGCTGACAGACTCGCAGGATCAGGGTGTGGTTTTCCCTCCTCAGGATAAACGAGAGAGGCACCAACTCCCTCCTGCCAGGTACGGAGGTTGTTTGAAAACAGTTTTTCTACCTTTTTAGAAAGTTTAATGGTTCACGTTCCCGTAGCTCCGCTGCCTCTACCAAAACCCACAGTGGAACGAGACAACAGTTTAACACGTGGTACGAGATACAATTTTACAAGCTCCAGTCCTTCCAGTCACCTCCTTCTCCTCCAAAACAGATGTGTTCGACTTACTGCCACCAGCAGCTGCGATGACTGCCAAAGGGAAAGACTGGAGGAGGTTTTTCCCTAAACATGGCAGCCTGTTTACTGTGAAAACTCAATGTGCAAGGATCACGCACGGTTTTTCCTGTGTACACTCTGTTTCCTGTTTGTTGGAGTCTTTCACACAAGAAACATGAAACTTGCGACAGTAAATCCATCAGCGCTCAGGAGTATAATTAATGCCTGAACCAATTTCTTCCAACTGACCGGGCTTTTAGTCAAAAGTGCTGCTTTCCAGGGGTTGAAGAGGGACGGGAGGAAGGCTTGCCAGTGAAGCAAGGCTTGTCTCTGGGAAGTCTTCTCCTTCTGGTACCTGCGCTTGTCCGGATACGACCCCCTCACCAAACCTGAGCTCCAGCACGCGCATCGACTCGGCTCCTTCCCAGACCCCATGCTCTCAGGGAAGGATCCGGGTGGGAACCACCCCGACCCCAGCAGACCTGCTTTGGTAGCCTGCAGCTCATTTTCAAGCCCAACCAAAGCTCCCGGCCATGCCGGGCTCGCAGACTTGCACGGTCCAAAGCTGGGAACGTTCTGTCCAGACCTGGACAGGACCCAAAACACACATGGGGACCGACGGGTGCTTTGAAGGAATATAAATACACTCCAAATGGCAAAGGACAGTTTCCAGACCTTGAGACCCAGTCATTCCAGTTACCACCCTGTTTTTCTCCTGCAACTGAAATCCAACGTGATGTGTTTTCTTTTTTTTTTTTTTTTTTTTTTTTTTTTGTCTGCACCATTTCACGGGCCCCAAATACATACTTTCCCGTCACACGATAAACAACCAGTCTCGGCCACGAGAGCACCCGTGGCACTGGGGAAGCCATCCCTACACCAGCTTGAGGAAGAGCCCTGAACACCGGCCGAGTTGTCCCTGCGAGCCAGGTGTAACCCAGGGCCTGAGCGACGTGTCCACCTCGCCCAGGTCCCTGCTCTTCCCCAGGCTCCTCCGCACCAGGAACAGACCCCCCGTTATCCTGGGGAGACCCCAAACCTTCCCCACCTGTAAAAGAACCAGCTCTCTTTTCCCAGTGCAGGAAGAGAAGCTCGGTGGGAAGCAGGACAGCACCGGGGGCGAACACGGGTCAGAAACTTTCCCGGATACTGGAGAGATGAGTCGTGTCGGTGCTCAGGCA
>NW_020799134.1:593866-597673 GCF_003259725.1 Athene cunicularia | reverse complement strand
GGGGCCCCCCCCCCCCCGGTGCTCACTGGGGCAGGATCTGGTAGAGCAGAGCCTCAGCCTTGCGCTTCTCCTCCAGGTAGGCTTGGGTTCGCTCCTCCACCAGCTCCTCCAGGTTGTTGGCGTACTGCTCCATGCGCGACAGCAGGTTGTCCAGGATGTTGCTGCTGCTCTCCCTGCGGGCAGGGGGTGAGCACCCACCCAGGGACCCTTTTTTGGGGGGGTTACCCATCACCCGCCCCGGGGCGGGGGGAGGGGGAGGTACCTGTTGAATTTGCGGAGCTGGACCTTGATCTGGTTGAAGTCGGGGCGCTCCAGGACGTCCTCGGCCCAGCAGTGCTGCATCAGCTGGCCCAGCTCCTCCATGTGGCACCCCACGTTGGCCGAGGGGCGGAAGCTGGGGCGCTCCTCGCTCTTCACCCGCTCGATGATCTCTACAGGCCCAAGCACCCAGCCGTGGGTCCAAGCACCCATCAGCGTGTCCAACAACCCATCAACTGGTTCAAGCACCCACCAGCAGGTCCAACCAGTGGGTCCGACAACCCATCAGCTGGTCCAGTAACTCGTCAACAGGCCCAAGAACCCATCACAGCAGGTCCAACAACCCATCAGCAGGGCTAAGCACCTAGCACAGTATGTTCAAGCACCCATCAAGCAAGGCCAATCACCCATCAGCTGGTCCAAGAACCCATCAGCAGGTCCAGTAACCCCTCAGCAGGTCCAAGCACCCACTAGGAGGTCCAAGCACCCATCAGCAAGTCCAACAACCCATCACAGCTTGTCCAAGCACCCATCAATTGGTTCAAGCACCCAACAGCAGGGCCGATAACCTGCCATCAGGTCCAACTAGTGGGTTCAAACACTCATCGGCTGGTCCAAGAACCCGTCACAACAGGTCCAAGGACCCATCAGCTGGTCCAAGCACCCATCAGCTGGTCCAACAACCCATCACAGCATGTCCAAGCACCCATCAATTGGTTCAAGCACCCAACAGCAGGTCCAACCACCCAACAGCAGGTCCAACCACCCATCAGCTGGTCCAACCACCCAACAGCAGGTCCAACCACCCATCAGCTGGTCCAAGCACCCAACAGCAGGTCCAACCACCCAACAGCAGGTCCAACCACCCATCAGCTGGTCCAACCACCCCCACCCAACAGCAGGTCCAACCACCCAACAGCTGGTCCAACCACCCATCAGCTGGTCCAACCACCCAACAGCAGGTCCAACCACCCATCAGCTGGTCCAACCACCCATCAGCTGGTCCAAGCACTCAACAGCAGGTCCAACCACCCAACAGCTGGTCCAAGCACCCATCAGCTGGTCCAAGCACCCATCAGCTGCTCCAAGCATCCATCAGCTGGTCCAACCACCCAACAGCTGCTCCAAGCACCCAACAGCAGGTCCAAGAACCCCCCACAACAGGTCCAAGACCCCATCAGCTGGTCCAAGCGCCTCTCAGTGGGGCCAAAAACTCATCAGGTGGTCAAACAACCCCTCAACAGGTCCCTGACCCCCTCCTGCACACCTTTGGGGCTCAGGTCCAGCCCCTCCACGTAGAAGACGCCGTTGCGCAGGGCGATCTCTTGCAGGATGATGCCGAAGCTGTAAACGTCGCCCTTCTGCGTCCCGCGGGCCGGCGGCGACTCCATCCGCAGCAGCTCGGGCGCCGTCCACAGCTTCTCTGTGGCACCAGGGAGGGGGCTCAGGCCGGGCAGGGCCCCCGGGGAGGGGTTACTCCCAGGGTCGGGGGTTGAGGGGCGCTCACTGGCGAAGAGCGCGTGGGAGTCCTCGCCGTCGGGGGCCACGCGGAAGCTCTCCAGCCCGTAGTCCGTGATCTTCAGCACGAAGCGGCTGTCCACCACGCAGTTGGAGGACTTGAGGTTCCCGTGGGAGACGATCACCCCGTTGTGCAGGAACTGCATCCCCTGGCAGGGCCGAGAGTGGTCAGAACTGGTTGTCCCCCAACTTCCACGGGAACGGGGGACCCCTGTGGGAACTGGGTGCCTGGTGGGAACCGGCTCATTACCTTGACGATGTCATGGGTGAGGGAATAGCGGAACATCCAGTCCAGCGTGATGCTCTCGTTCTCCAAGATATCCTGGCGACACGAGGGTCACATTGTTGGCCCCCCACCATGGATGGGCCCCGAGGTTGGGGACGGAATCCATCTGCCCGCTGCGGTCGGCTCCTTCCCGCTCTGGGCAGCCCCGACGCTGGGTGATGGGCACGGGAGGGAGAACGTCCGGCCCCGGGTGGGTGTCGGGGAGCCGGGACCCCGCCGGTACCTGGAGGCTCCCACGGGGGCAGTACTCGGTCAGGATGCAGATGTTGGGGGGGTCGGTGCAGGCGCCGATGAAGCGGGTCAGATGCTCGTTTTGGACATCCCGCATCTGAGGTGGAGCAGGGTGTGGGACCAGGTTTGTGGCCCTTCCCTGCCCGCATAGGGGACACTGAGCTGGTCACCCCCCTCCCACCGCGCGGCGCTGAGCCGGGCTCCACCTACGTGCTTCAGCTCGAACAAGACCTTGCGTGTCAGCTCGATGCGCTTGCGGTTGAGGTGCTTCACCGCCACGAGGTTGCCCTGGGGAGACACGGGGTGGTGGGTTCCCAGCAGGGTGAGGGGTTCCCAGTGAGGTGATGGGTTCCCAGTGAGGTGATGGGTTCCCAGTGGGGTGGTGGGTTCCCAGCGGGGTGATGAGTTCCCAGTGGGGTGATGGGTTCCCAGTAGGGTGGTGGGTTCCCAGTAGGGTTGTGGGTTCCCAGCGGCGTGGTGGGTTCCCAGTAGGGTGATGGGTTCTCAGCGGGGTGGTGGGTTCCCAGCAGGGTGATGAGTTCCCAGCGGGGTGATGGGTTCCCAGCAGGGTGGTGGGTTCCCAGCAGGGTGATGGGTTCCCAGTAGGGTGATGGGTTCCCAGTGGGGTGATGAGTTCCCAGTAGGGTGATGGGTTCCCAGCAGGGTGGTGGGTTCCCAGTAGGGTGATGGGTTCCCAGCAGGGTGATGGGTTCCCAGCAGGGTGATGAGTTCCCAGCAGGGTGGTGGGTGCCCAGCAGGGTGGTGGGTGCCCATCCCCACTCCCACCCCCCCATACCTTGTAGTACGCCGTCTTGGCGTAGACCTGGAACTGCCCCTCCGTGGTCATCAACGAGCCGTAGTTGGAGCCCCTCTGGGAGAAGGGACATGGGGTGAGCCCGGTCCCGGGTCCCCGTCCCAGGGCTGGGGACGGGCCGGGTGCTCACCAGGGAGAGGGTGAGCTTGCTGCCGGCGCTCCGGAGGTGTTTCTCCAGGCTGCTCATCTGCACGTCTTCCCAGCGGACACGCCACAGCTCGGCCTCCAGCTCCTTCTCCAGCTGCAGCTTCCTGCGCCGGGAGGGCAGGGTGAGACCCCCCGCGTGTGTCCCCCCACCTCCGGGGACAGCGGCTCAGCCTGAGGGGTGTGGGGGGGTCACCCTCCCCGACCCTGGCACCCCCACCTGTAGATGAAGAAGGAGGTGACGGTGATGGCCAGGAGGATCAGGCTGACCACGAGGGACAGGACCTCCAGGGTGGACAGGCTGGCTGCACAGCGAGAGGAGGGGCGGTGAGGGGCTGGCGGGTGCCTGGGGCGGGGGTCTCCTGTGCGTGTGTGTCCCCCCCCCCGACACCACTCACCTTTGCGGCACAGCGGGTCGCTGTTATCGAAGCCGCAGGGGGGGACGTCAGAGGGGACCACGTTCCCCGGCCAGTGGATCTCACGCCCCGGCACCATCTGGATCTTCTTGGTGGTGCCGTTGCAGTTGGCCACGATCTTGGAGGGGTTGGGGTGGGGT
>NW_020799134.1:584984-590324 GCF_003259725.1 Athene cunicularia | reverse complement strand
TCTTTTCTCCGCAGGGGCGATCGAGGCAGAGGCCGTGGCGGACGCTTTGGTTCCAGGGGAGGCCCTGGCAGTGGGCGAGTCTTGGCTTCTGCTTTAGCGAGGGTGGCTCTCTAGCGTGTCAGGCCTAGGGGGTGGGCTGCGGCCGCCCCCGGGGGCGAGCTGCCGGGGCGCAGAAACCGGGGCAGGGTGGGGGGGTGGCAGCTTGCAGTGTAGCGCAGGATAACGGTGAGGTGTAGAGCCGGGGGACGGGGGGTGCAGGCCCCTCCGGGCCGGGTCTGGCAGCGCTTACGGGTGAGCCCTCGGTGCCCGGCCCCCGCCGGATCGCCCCGGGGCAGGGGGGGCAGTTATCGTTAGCTGGGTTATGAAGAAACCTTTCCTATTTCTGTAGGGCCTTTCTGGCGGCTCGGGACCAAACCTCCACGAAACGGTGACGGGGAGGGGGTGTTCGGTGATGATGAACACGCAGATATCCCTACAGAGAATAAAGTTGTGGTTTTTTTTTCTTCTTTCCCCCTTTAGGTTCCGGCCCTTTGTGCCGCACATCCCCTTTGATTTCTATGTCGTGAGTAACCCTCTCCTACGGAGCTGTTTGCAGGCAACAGCTGCAAGACTTTTCCTTGTTTAAAGATGCATCTTAAAAAAACCTCGTGTGCTGACTTTGATGGTTTGACTTCTTTTAGCGTAGCCGGAGTGAAGGAATTCACTGAAAAAACTCTTGGTTCAGTAACTAACCCGATATAGATCTTCTTACTGTCCCTGTTGTTTGGAGTACTTGTGTCACACGGGATGACTAGGATGCAGTTGAGTAAGAATCACAACAAATAAAACGCCTTGGTTGAGGTTTTTCAGCTTTTTAAGGCACCCAGACCCTCAGTTCTGCCAGCTCTGTAACACAAACCTCGTGGGTCGCTCCTCCAGTAGCCATCACTCACCCGTTAGATGGGTTTCGGGCTCTTTTGCTCTGTTGGTCCTCACAAGGATCAAGACACATTTCCCACCTTATTACAGGAGAAAATAATTTCCTCCTCCTGCCCAGCATCTGCCCCTTACGGACACGTGACTTCCACGGCAAACAAGTTTCCTGACTCTTTGCCTTCCAGGCCCTGGGGCTGTCGATCCCGTCACGGCAACTCCAGCCATCTGCAGACAAATTGTTAAGGGACTGTAATATAGTTAATAAACCCCTCCTTGGTAAATCTATTGTTAGAGGTGCCCTGTTTCACACCCTGTAGTTGCTCCTCTGCCATTTCTGAAGACCTGTTCCTGTGGGAGCACTGGGAAGAGCAGGGCCCCTTAGGATAACGTGACAGGGCAACAAGTGAAAAAAAGCACAATGGGGAATCACAAAGAAAACAAACGCTGGAGAATAAAAAAAAAAAAATAATGGAGTAAATCATGATGATGAGTGGGTTGAACCAAAGTCTTTTTTTCTTGGGCGTTGCAGTCTGATATTTGATCCTGTTTCAGTGTGAAATGGCTTTCCCCCGCGTAAAACCCGCCGCCGACGAGACCGCGTTCAGCGAAGCCTTGCTGAAGAGAAACCAGGATCTTGCTCCGACCGCTGCTGAACAGGTTTTGTGTTGAAAATTACCTTAAATTCTTTGGCTGGATGTTAACAAGAACTCAAAGACAGACTGTCCTTCAGAGAGCATAGCTATTACTAGCCTGACAAGTAATTTCTCTGAAATAAAGGCTGCAGTAGAAATGTGGGTAGAGTTTCTCGGACAGCGGTTTTTAAATCTCTTCATTATCTACCTTGTTACGCTCTGCCAGATCAGATTATTTCAGGCTGTACTGGACTGGTAACACCACCCCTCTCCAATTTCTTTGCAGGCTTCCATTCTCTCTCTGGTGACCAAAATAAACAACGTGATCGACAATTTAATTGTAGCACCAGGAACGTTTGAAGTGGTGAGTCCAAAAACTTGGAGGGGGCGGGGGGGGGAAGAAAAAAAAGCCACGTGAGGAAATGCTTCGGCACAAGGGATGCTGGTGTTACAGCTGCCAAACCTGGCCCAGAGAGGATTAGAGATTCACGCTGACTGCCAGAAACGTGGCACGTGCATTAAAGTCACTAATTTTTCCTTTGCTCTTTCAAACAGCAAATCGAGGAGGTTCGCCAGGTGGGTTCCTACAAGAAGGGCACCATGACGACGGGGCACAACGTGGCCGATCTGGTGGTGATTTTGAAAATCTTGCCCACCCGTGAGTACCGGCTGGGCGGCTGCTGACCGAACCGTGGCGCTCGGCCCCGCTCTAACCTCCCCTCTTGCTCCTGCTTCTCCCCAGTGGAAGCTGTGGCGGCCTTGGGAAACAAAGTCGTGGAAAGCCTGAGAGCGCAGGACCCCAGTGAAGGTGGGACGCCCCTCTGCGCCGTACGGGGTGGAGGGGACAGCGTTGAGGAGGGCGTAGGCTGATGCGAGGGTTTTTTCCCCTCAAGTTGGGGGTTTGGAGGGGATCCGGGGTCTTTCCTGCCTTCCCGGGTACTGGTAAGGTCTTCTAGCCCCTCCAAGAGGAATTCTTGTTTTTTTTTCTCCCCAGTCCTGACCATGCTGACCAACGAGACCGGATTTGAGATCAGCTCTGCCGACGCCACGGTGAAGATCCTGATCACCACGGTGCCGCCCAATCTCCGCAAGCTGGACCCCGAATTACACCGTAAGAGCTCAGCTTGCTCCGCCCGCCACGTGGACCTTCACCTCCCCTGGTGGAATCCCCCACACTTAATCACCTTTGGGTTAAAAAAAACCGGGTATTTCTGCTGCTTCTTCCAGTGGACATCAAAGTGCTGCAGAGCGCCCTGGCTGCCATCAGACACGCTCGCTGGTTTGAGGAGAACGCTTCGCAGTCCACGTGAGTTTGGCCTCAAAACGGGAAGGGCCGGTTGAAATAATCTCCCTTCCAGAGAACGAGGAAGCGAAAAAAACAAGGAGAGCTGTTCCTGTAACCCTCCTCCTGCCATCTTCTCCAGGGTGAAGGTTTTAATCCGGCTGCTGAAAGACCTGAGAATTCGATTCCCCGGCTTTGAGCCCCTCACGCCCTGGATTCTGGACCTGCTGGTGAGTGCACGAGGGAGGGGGAACGCTGCCACTGTGAGCCTGGCGCTGCCTGCACGCCCCGGGGCTCCGGCTACAGCAGGAGTTGGGATTCTGGTGCTTCTCTTGCAGAAGCTGCTTTTGTCCCAACTCCCTCTTTCTTTTTTCACCTCAGGGGCACTACGCTGTGATGAACAACCCCACTAGGCAGCCCCTGGCTCTCAACATCGCCTACAGGTCCGTTGCCGTTTGCTTCACTCGTATAAATTCCTGTTACTGTCTCAGGTTTGAACGTACCCAGTAAAAGTGGCGAAGTCTCAGGGTGTGTAGGGACCTGAACTGGAGGCAAAGCCGACTCCTCATGTAGCTGGGCTAATTGCAGACTTTCTCGTTGCATTTTGTGCTGGAACAGTCTTTTCTAACCCAAAATGTCTTGTCCTGTAGGCGCTGTCTTCAGATTCTGGCCGCGGGGCTCTTCCTCCCGGGGTCTGTGGGGATCACCGATCCCTGTGAGAGCGGGAACTTCCGAGTCCACACGGTTATGACCCTGGAACAGCAGGTGAGGTGCCCGTCCTGCAGCGGGAGGAGGGACAGGAAGGTGCCCCGGCTCTGACGCGTCCCCCTCCCCGCAGGACATGGTGTGCTACACCGCGCAGACCCTTGTCCGCATTCTCTCCCACGGAGGCTACAGGAAAATCCTCGGCCAGGAAGGCGACGCCAGCTGTAAGTGGGGTCGGTGCAACATGTGGGTGTTCCTCCATGCAGACCATCGACACCTCGGTGGAGGAGTGGGACTGGTTTGAGGCTTTGCTGGAGAAAATTAAGAGCTCTGTGAAATGATTCATTAAACCCCGGAGCAGCGGGGGGGCAGAGCGGGGGTGTCGTGCTTCCCTCTGCACATCCTGGGGCCGGGGTTTGTCCGCGCTGCTCCAGGTCACCCCGAGCTGCTGGTTTTTTTTTTCAGATCTGGCTTCTGAAATGTCCACGTGGGATGGAGTGATAGTGACGCCTTCTGAGAAGGCTTACGAGAAGCCTCCGGAGAAGAAAGAAGGAGAAGAGGAAGAGGAGAATCAAGAAGAACCTGCTACGGGCGAGGAGGAGGAAAGCATGGAGACGCAAGAGTGACTGGCCCAGGTAAAGCCTGGTGGAACTGTGGCCTGGGAGTGGGCAGCTGCAGGCAGGGGAGGGAATGGTGCCCCCCGCCACAGCCTGTCTCTCCCCCCGCAGCGGGACTGTTCCCCCCACCGGGTGCTGCTGCCTGAAGGAGGCGAAGAACTGAGCGAAGGACCGAGCCCGGCCTCGGCGAACGCAGCCGGCTGACGCAACCCGTCCCTCGGGGCTGTTTTTTTTACGAGTTGCCCATTAAAACGTTCCCCCCTTTCGAGCGCATCCTCTTTGTTTAGGTAGAAGATGCATGTTTTAGAAAGGGGCCGAAAAAAAGGTTTAACAGCCAGAGGAGCTTCCAGAACTTGATGGAGCCCACCTCGGGATGCTGAACCCCAAAACCGCTCTCTCTGCTGGCAGCACCCTCCCAGTTCTGCCCTCCCCGAGGCCCACGGGACGCAGCAGCGTTACAGACTCGCGCTGCCTCACCAGCCCATAAAGCAACGCGCGGTCACTTTTATTACAGTGCCTACAAATTTGGGAATACAACTCGAGGCGGGAGGGGGGTGTGTGTCCCCCGCTTCCTTCAGCTGAAGAGCTGCGGCCTCACCGCGCAGAACTTCTCACCCCTTCCCGCGCTGCGGACACTCAAGGAGAGCGCTGCTACAAACAGGGATCCCCGCTCCCCTCACCAGCGGCCCGCTGCCTTCACTGTCCTTACAGGGACACACCCGTCGCCTCCCAGGGCTGTTGGCGCAGCTGTGGTGCCAGGTGGATCCAGCCCAGCGCTGCCCTCGGCGCAGGGGGGGGGCCCTCACTTGCCCGGCAGGCCCTGGGGGTAGCCACCCGCCGCCTCCAGCATGGCTTTCCTCCGCACCGTCTCCTTGGCCACGCTGTGGTTCAGCCTCCGCAGCCGTTCCTGGGTGGGGAGAAAGCAGCTGTCAGGATGGGTGGAGGGGAAGTTGGGATCCCCCAAAAACACCTGTAGCCCCCAACTTGCCCCCCCGCTGCTGACCTGGGCGTTCTGCAGGATGTTGTTGACCAGCACCACCCTGCGCCGGGCGTTCAGCAGCTTCTTCACGTAGGGATCAAGGTCCAGTGCCACTTTCTGGTCCTCGTTGATGCGGCACAACTCTGGGGGGAGGACAGAGGGTGGGAGCGGGCCCAAGGGCACCAGGAACCCCCAGGAAATGGATGGGGG
>NW_020799134.1:563739-572449 GCF_003259725.1 Athene cunicularia | reverse complement strand
TTTTTTTTCCCCTTCCAGGGTGAGGTCGGGGTCTCCTCTCGCAGCACGGGTCACAACCTTCCCTCAGCTTCTTGCTGCTCCCCACAGAGTCACCCCAAAGCATGGCAGCGTGGGAGAAAAAAAAATAAATCAACAACCAACAAACCTATTTCCAGGAAAAAAAACCCCAAAAAACCAAAAACAAACCAACACGCAGAGTCCACGTTGCTTTTCAAATTATTTCTCCTTTGTTAACAACAAACCAGAAATACAAGATTCCACTGAAACTGGAACAGTTCACAGAATGGTTGAACTTCAAACTTGAGGAGAAGGGGGAGGACCAGACCCTTCCCAAACCCACGGGGTAAATGCAGGCAGCTGGGCTGACCAGAGGATGCAGTTTTGGTTACACCGAAAGGTAACGGATGCATTTTTGGACCCTGCGTTTTAAAAAAAAGCAAAAAAAAAAAGAGAGTTCTACCACGCTTTTGTCATCGCAGCTGTGATTTTATGTTCCTGCTTCCAATTCCTTTTAAATAAAGATTTATTTTCACGCAGATACAGAAACCGCTGGTGCCATCCGTTCGAACACAACGCAAAGAAATTCAAACTTTTATCTAAAAATCAAACCGGGAGAGTTTTCAAACCTGGGAAGTGCTCTGCACCGGGCATTTGCCAACACAAGAGGAACTTTTGGTGCAAAACAAGATTGGTGTGTCTAGAATAAGCACTACAACTAAACCTGACCTGTTTGCCCTGCTGGGAGGTTCTGTTTGGGTTTTTTTGTTGTTTGTTTGGGTTGGTGTCGTGGTTATTTTGTTTTTTTTTTTTCAGATGGGTTAAACTGAATTGTGGGTGTGAACTCGGCCCTTGGGTCACGCTTGGGGACACGGCCCATCCCAAAATGCGACTGCAGAGCTTAAGAGGCACCTAAACACGCGAGATCCCAGCACCAGCACTGATGTGGAGTAACTGCAGCAGATCTGTCACGTTCAACGTTTGGAGTAATCAGGGAAAGATATAAAAAAAACCACAATCCAAAAAAAAAAAAGATTTCATACAACAGATAGTATCAAAACATTAAAGGAACACACTAAAGTCTGATCTCTGGGTAGAACAGGGCCGCTGCCTATTCCTGCGGGTCCTTCCAGCATGAACCGGGGTTTCCGTTTTTAGCTTATGGGCACCGACATCACACACTAACTTCAACGCGAGTCTCTGGGAACCACCTTCAGTCGTTTGTTTCCGGGTCTGTCTGAGCCATGTAAGCATCCAGCTCAGCATCGAGGTGTCCTTTCGTTTTAGACATGTAAGCATCTAACTGGTTGTCCAGCTGCTCCTTGGTCAAGGCGGGACGTGCCGATCCTCTTCCTCGTCCTCTGCCTCTGCCACGACCTCCAAAGCCCCCTCGGCCCCGGCCCGCCATGCCGCGACCTTACAGGGAGACAAGATGGCGGTTACACACTCCACCAGACCCAGCCGCGGGTTTTGCCGCGCCGGATTAACTCCCCAGGCTGCTTCTGTTTCAGCCCAGACAGACATTTGATCCGCGACTAAGAGCTCTTAGCTCAGGCTCCCACCTCCCCTGCTCGGCTCCCAGCCCCGCCGACACGTTGCATACTTCTCTCCCCCAGCTCCTGCACACCTCCGGGTCGGGCTCACGAAGCTTTTGGCAAAGTGGCAACACCATCACACTGTTACGAGCAAATTTTTCCTCCAGGAGAAGGATACCCAAGAGCCCACATCGATCAGCATGTGTTTGTCAGGCTAAGAAATACAGCTAAAGCTACAAGCCAAAGCTGTCAAGAGAGCGGCAGCTTCCCGGTGACTGTCGGCTCTGACTCCTACAAACATTGGGCCAAGCCCAAGGTAACACGAGAGCGCGTCTGGCTGGTGTTCCAACCAAACATCTGGCTGAAACATTAACGACCCTACCATCAACAGCTGTCTCCTGTATTTCCTCTTGCTTTACTGCTTCTCTGATTTGTTGTTGAAAACGAAGAGTTCATTTACCCAAGACTTGATTTGTTTTCAGGCTTTGAATTTCAGTTTGTTTTGCAGGGGTTTAGGCTTTCTCCTCTGTTAAATTTCTTCCCCTCACTAATTATTTTAAGAGTCTTTTAGTTTACATAGGCTCTGTATCATTTCCTTAAGTGCAAGGAGACAGCAGAGTCTTCCTCGACACCCTGAAGATCACTCACTGCCCCGACTATTCCACACATCACCCAGCTGGGGGACAACTTCACCAACAGTCCCCCGAACCCCTCTAACAACACCGACACAAGTCAAGGATCTCGTTTGGCACAAGGCCTGGCAAATATTTCAGGAATAAAAGCCTTAATTTAGTTCTGCGTTGTACACAAATTCAAGACTAAGGGGTTTTGGGGCTGCATGTACTTACGCTAGCCTTAAAAACAATTAAAGCTTACTTCTACTTATTCAGCAGCAACGTGTTGCTCCTGAAGCCTGTGTGCACTCACCTCTGCCACCGAGTCCTCCACGGCCCATGGCACCTCTGCCCAGGCCACCTCTCCCAGGGCCACCACGACCTCTGATGCCACCTCTTCTCAGGCCCATCCTGGGGGATATACCTCGTCCTCCACGAAGCAGGCTTTGCCCTTCAATAGAGAAAGGGAATCAAATCAGAAAAAAAAAAAAAGTTTTCCGAGTCAGGCTGTCAAAAAGACATAAAGATCCAAGCAACTCCGGTTCAGCCACGGTACTGACCTCTGAGTGGGACTCCTCCTCTCAGCAGAGCTCTCGCTCCCCGGCCACCACGCATGGCTCCTCGTGGCAAGCCTCTCTGCCCCATGGACAGTCCTCTTCCTCCCATGGCTCCGCGAGCGAGGGGTCCCGCTGGCCGGCCTAAACGTGCCTGAATGTTACTTTTACCGAGGCGTTGCTTCAAGCTCTTCTGGAATAGATTTTGAAGAAACAAGAGGATCATGCAGCAATCTCCAACTTGCAACACAAACGGCACAGCAATCGCTTATCAAGAAAAGTGGTGTGTTGTTTTTTTTTAAAAAAGATAAAGAGGGTCACTAGCTCTCTGCAATGTATAATCAAGCTTCAAAGGAAGACAATGAAATTTGCTCTGGGAGGGATAATTTGTGAAGGTCAAACAGAGAACAAAGACCTTTCCTGGAAGCAAGTGTTTGTACAGAGACAAGAAAGTTTGCAGATTTGGAAGGAATAATTTTTCTCCATTTTTAGCAGTGCTGCTGAGTCCGAATCAAAGCAGACACTTAATCCACAAGGCAGCCCCCTAATCCCTTCTGCTGGAAGGTGACAGTCCAAGCAAATCCTTGAGACAGAAAGCAGCTACCCCTGCTGTGGCACAAGCCGAACCTCCCTCCCCAGAGCAAGCGCCATCTGTGCAGCCACACGCCATGGATATCATTCCCAGTGGCCTGCTGCCCCATCCCAGTTAGGCTTCCACCCAGGACTAAGGCAACAGACTAACTCAACAGCTAGGGAAAATAGCCACTTTTCCATCTATGCTGAAGAAATCTACCCAAGCCAGAAGAGCAGCAAAACAGTAATCTTTGTGAATGGGGCTTTTGAAGTTTTGAAATTAAAAATGTGACATCAAAAACCACAGAGCTGGCTTCCCTTGGGCTGGCTGTAGCAGCTCCTACCCTCAATCACCTACACCAGAACTGCTGCAGAGACTGCTCAGGTGCTCATGCAGCAGGAGCTGAACCACCAGTTTACATCCCAGTATTAACACGTACTGGTATCAATCTGGTCTCCACAAAGCAGGCTACCACTTCTGTGGGCACCACTGAACACTACAGGGAGCTAAAAAGCAACAGCAGGAACCTTCACACTTGTCTCAAGAACAAAAGCTGCTGGCCCCAAGGTGACGGGAGCAGCCACAAAGGCTGGATGTTACTACAGGTTCCAAGTTATCGCTTGTCTACAAGCCTGTGGACAGCAGAACTGGTCCCTCTAAAATCAGTCTCCTCTGCAGCTGCACTAAGATTTTAAGTTTTACTGCTTCAGTTTAGACAGTCAGTCATTCTTCTAACAGTCACAGCAGACTAAAATGTTAGCCTCTCTCTCTCACCCAGCCTGGCTGGCAAAAAAGGAATGAGAAAGCATGTGTATGTTCCAAATCCAATTATTCATTTATGTCACTTACCGTGAGAGTTTAAGATAAGCTGCTGGACTTTGCACTGAAACAGCCCAAGAGTGCTCACCCTTCTGCTCTACCTCCGAGCAGGAGCACCTTGGTCTGCTCCAGCTACTAAGTAAATGCACATCCAAAACGCAGTCAGTATAAATGCTTTTATATTAAAAAACCCCACCCCAGCAGGTTTACATAAACACTTGTGCACTCACATGATTCAAAACACAAACCCATGAATCTAGCACCAGCAGTGCTCTGCAGTTTAGGGGGGGTCCCTTCTGAAGCCCAGGTGACCATGGCTGGGATCACTGCTCCCCAGCACAGGAGGATCAGAAAAGCTCCTGGTGATACCAAGTACGTCTATCTTGTGAAAATCCAATCGCCACAGGAACTTCCAGAGCAACGGGCAATCTTTGAAGAACAATCCAGCATAAACCAGGTTTCCCAATTGCTCTGCAACACCATACCGTGACCCTCGCTTGTAGCATTTAATTTCAGAAGACCAAGAAAGTTACACCTATGCCCAACATAAAAACCAAATGGGTTTAAAGAGCTAAGCAGCAAGACTAGTTCTTCCCTGCTCCTCTGTGGCACCTCAATTCAGCAAGCAGAAACTTCAACCTTTCAATCTAGTTTCACTTACTGGTTGTGAAAGTCTTAACTTTTCAAACTTTTTAGTATTTTTTTTTTTTTTAAGCAGAAAATAATGTAGACTACCATTTCCAGAGCTTTTGTTTACAAGCCCTGCAAGGCAAACCGGCACCACGGCCTGTTTTTACAACAGAAGTCTCAAGAGATCTTAAAAAGCACCTGCATTCCTCTTTATCAGAGCAAGCTCTGAGCGTGAGCACGTCTGGCAGGCTGAAGTATTCCAGCTATTTGGTGAAGCAGCTCAGCTAAGAAATTTCTAGAGCTTTCTCTTCATGTGCAAGATACTGTACAGAATTCTATTTCACTACTGCTGTAGTCAAGTCATGCTGTGCTATCTCAACTTGCTGCACAGCAGTGAGGCACTACCCCACAGCTTTGTTTGTGCCCTACACATGCATTTTAAGCTCATCTTACCAGCCTTCCCATTTAAACACAAGCTTCAAAACTTGCAAGAAAACCCCGCAGCCTGACAGAGAGCCTGCACAAACAGCTCTCTTCTGCATTACTGAGGTTTCTGTTGTGGAGAGGTTTTGCCCCTGGTCCCTTCTGTAAGTCCAGAGCTACGGAGAAGCACGTTGAGCGCAGCAGAGAAATCAAAATTTTGCATGTTTGCTTTGGTCTTCTGCTCTACTGACAGAAGGCAACTTGAGGAACGCACCACAACCATCACTTAAACGTGGAACGATAAAGACTCTTTATAGAAGGAGAATGCAACCCTATCCCTGCAATCCAGGCCTGCGTTCTAGCATTTGCAAGCAATCCCCAAAATCAGTTTGTTCATCTGTTCCTCGCAGGCAGCTGCTATCAAGGGAGCGCACCAAGAGAGGGTGGAGTTGGGGATGGGAGCAACCAGCCTCAACTGGATAGTAAGTACTGGAAACAATCTGCAGCAATTGTAACTGCAGCTAAATCGCGAGATGAAGCACTCTGCAGATCCAGAAACCCAGAGTGAGAACAATTCTCTGAAAAAATAGAGAGGAGACATGAACAGCCAGCACAAAAAAACCCCCCACAACTCAACAATATTAACCAGTAAGTCACAAAGCATTACTTATCTGAAGTAAAAAGCAGGCTTTTCTGCAAGTCCCTTCTAGGTGTCTCTCATTTTTAACTTTCAGGAGCATTTTTCAAAATCCACCACATCCTGAAAAGCCATCTGCTGGTGACAGGCATCAACAGGCTGTCCCAAAATAATGCCACTTTCTCTCACCTGTTTAAGCTTCAAAGCAGCCTGGACAGAAGGTCTATTCTCCATCTGCTGAGCCAGTCTTCTGTTTCTGGCACTGGCTAGCTGCTGCTGCTGCTGCATGGTAGCTCGAATATTCACTGGCATCGGCTGTTTGTTCTTCAGCATGTTAGTAAAGCTTCAAGGTCGAATAAAATGGGTGTTTAAATAAAGCTTTATTACATACATTTATTGGCATTTCATGGTTCTCAAGACTGGATCTCCAGATCCCATGAACCTTATGTAAAGAGTGGTACTTAGGTCACGTCATATGTGATTACGTATTCCTTGTTTTCCACAAGTGTGCAAGAACTGGAAACTCAGAAATGACGTTGTATATTAATTCAGAAGTGACAAAGCTTTAGGTTTACTGATTTTAGAAATGGCAGAAGGAATGAAAACAAGCGATAAGCAGAGATGATCATGACAGATGGGAGAGGACATCACAGAAACAGAAAAGCAAAATGAAATCTGACTGCAAAAGCCTAATTAACCCTCAAATATCTCAGAAAAATGGTTTAAAAACTCAATGCCAGAAGGCAGCTTTATAAAAGACCTCGCCCTGAGAAGAGACTGGTTAGCCCCCAGCGCACCACAGAACTGGTGCCCTAAGAAATGCCACCACCCAAGTGCACTCACTTATAAAAACAGCTCACTTGGCAGATTCTTTGGTAAACAAAGAATCTTCTGTTTTTAAGAGCTATACAGGAGCAGAATATACAGCAAGATGGTAAGCCTCCTTAAGAGCAACCCATCAGCTTTCTACCATGTCCTGGAAGCTACACAAGACTGTAAAAGAAAACACAGATGAGGAATATGGACTGACCAAAATGAAACAGGCCAGCAAGCCTTCCTGGCACTGCACCTCAGCCCTCAGCTCCCCTGGGGTAAGCTACATCTCACTGCAGCACTTGTTAGAGCAGAACTGCACACAAACGGCTCCCTTCATCCCTGCTTGAACTGTACTAGCGTGGTTAATCCGAGAGTGATTAGTAGGAAAGTGAAACAGAACTGCAGCGTTGCTATAGAACTGCAAAAGCTCAATGGCATGGAAAAACAGAAGAATACTCAACAGAAGACACAAAGAAATCAAGAAAAGAGAGATGGAGATGAAGCAAAGCATTTGCCTCTTACAAGGCCCAAAACACTGTTAAAGGGCCTTTGGGCTTGTTTAATGGCCTGCTGCATGCCTCTTACAGGCTAGACCACATGCACGTGTGTCTGCCTCGGACAAAGCAGCAAGCCTGCTGCAGCTTAGGTAACATGCTACCGTGCTGCAGTGTCAACTATATAAATGTAAAAACATGTGGAAGAAAAAGGGAGGGTGTGAGCTTTCTCTCTTTTGTTATAACACATCCCACCATATTTACGTGTTGAACAGTTTAATATTAACTGCTATGGATAAATTTCTCCAAAACACTTGCCCTTTTAACCTGGCGTACCACATTTGTTGCAGTTTAAGACAGAGGAGCATAGCCATCTGCTTGTTTTAGTGAGGTTAAAAGAGGGCAGAAACCACGTTGGTTTTTGGACACCGGACAGTGATAATAAAGTAAAAAAATTTCTTATGAGCTGAAGCTGCTGTTGGCTTCCTCACCGCTCATTCAGAGACATCTTGGTGGTGCTCTTTAGCACAACCTTCGGTGCTGACTGTGCAGCCATCTTCAGATCAAGAGAATCTGCAAAACACAAGAACTAGATTTAACAAAATGGCACGGAGATCTTGTGCTTATTCAACTAAACATTAAAAAAACCCCTGCATTCTGGCTCCTTTGGTGGAAAGAATCAACAACAGTAACAGGCATTCTATTAATGCATTTTAAATAATTTTTCTAGGCCGCTGCCATGATACAGCAGATTTAATAAATCAGGAAGTTAACTCATCCTTACTAACAAGTCATCTTTTTAGAAAGTGAAAATAGCTTTTTAATATCTAATACTCTAGCAGGCAGCTCATCCGCAAACCTGATGCGGTTCTCTAACATGAGAACCTGCCACATGCCTCATGAAAGCAGCAAAGGGATTTAAACTCAGCTGTTCCTGATCTTTGGAGCACAGATCCAAGCCCGAGTGCTTTGACAGTGATGAATACGACTGAAACGTGCTAAGCTCAAACCCACTAACTATGCAGATCAATTTCTTTTATTTTTTTTATAATTAGTACCAGATTTAGTATTCAAATGACTGCCAGAAGAACTCATCCTCAAAATACCTTAACAAAATGCTTTCTTTACGATGCTTTACACTTCAACAGCTAGAAATTAAGCCAAGAGGCAGCCACACACCATTTTTTTTAAATTAAAAACGTTTTTAAAGAGCATTTTTCCTGAGTAACAGCTCGCAGAGGAAGCCCCGCTCCCCCAAACCCACCACGCAGCGCGGAAGCAGCCCCGGCACCGCCGGCCGAGGCCGGGGAGGAAGGCGAGGCCTGGTCTGGGCCGTCGATCCAGCCCCATCCAACAGCTGCCTTACGAAATTGGGAGAGAAAGCCCGGCCGTGGAGGCACAAAGCCTGGGCAGGGGCAAACACCTCATCATCACCCCCTCCCTCAAAGGGCAAAAAACAGCCCCCCCGGCCGCCTTGAGGGGACCCCGCGGCCTCCCTTACGGAGCCTCCCTCCTCCCGAGCCCCTTTCTCGCAGCCGCCCGGCCAGGGCGAACCCTTCTCACCGAAGCAGACGGTCGCCAGGTCTCCGGTGGGGCTGACTGGCGGGTGGCGCGGGG
>NW_020799134.1:550052-552415 GCF_003259725.1 Athene cunicularia | reverse complement strand
GGCCCCGGGCAGGGAGAAGTCAGGGCAAGCAGAAACAGGGGGTGACATGCCTGTGAGGAGGGGTGTCACATCGAGGTGGAGGGGTACGGCAGCTGTCAGGGGGGTACCGCAGCTGGGCAGGGCCTGTGTGGAGGGATGGAACGTCTGTACTGTGGGGCCTCACGTCTGTATGGAGCGGTCTCACAGCTGTACGGAGTGGTGTGGCATCTGTGCGGGGGTCTCGCACCTGTATGGTGAGGTCTGACGTGTGTAGAGGGGGGTCTCACATCTGTACGGAGGGGTATCGTGTTGATAAGGAGGTTTATCACGGCATTGCGGAGGGGTTGGACATCCGAAGAGAACACTGGCACATCTGCTCGGGGAAGTGTCGCGTCTCCTCGGGGGGCTTGTCCTGCCCGTCCGGGGAATGTCCCATCCACCCGGGGCCGTGTCCCACCGGTGCTCACCCTCTCTCCCCCCGCGCAGGACTGCCAGGAGCTCACCGACGTGGAGCGGGCCATCGAGACCGTCATCAACCAGTTCCACTGCTACGCAGTGAAGGGGCAGAAGGAGTACTTGACGCCCAACGAGATGCAGGAGCTGGTGGTGCAGAAGCTGCCCCACCTGGGCAAGGTGAGGGCAGAGCCCGGGGGTGGGCAGGGGGAGCTGGGGTGGGCACGGGCTGCCGGCGGGACCCTGCAGCCCCCTCACCCCGATGCTTTTTTCCACCCCCGCTGCAGTGTGTCGGACCGCTGGACGAGAAGATCGAATGCATGGGAGACCCTGACGAGGCCAAGCTGGAGTTCGGAGAGTACTGGGACATGATGGGGGACGCGGCCAAGGGCTGCCGGAGGAAGTAGAGGGTGGTGGGGGACGGGAAGGCGCCCGAGGCCTCAGGCTCTGCACCGAGAAGCGCGAGAGGCTGCTGGTCCCGGTGGGATGCGCCTGGGAAAACGCGGCGTTGCTCCTGCCGGGGCTCATCTCCTCCTCGTGTCCCCGGCCGGGGCGAAGGGACCCCCCTCCCCGGCTCCATCCCTGCCCCTCTCGGCTCTCCTTCCCGTTAGGAAACCTCCCTTCCCATCCCCAGCTCTGGCCCGTGCCGTGGCGGGAGGGAGGTGGCAAGGGGGTTCCTGGCCCCAGCTGCGGAGCCGCCTTTCTCCGTCCTTTGCTCCAGAGCCTTTACCCCCGGGGTTGTCCCACCTCCGGCCCCGAAAACCCTCCGGTTGCAGGTCCCCCAGCCCTGGAGCATCGCAGCGAGAGGGACTCGGCTCTTTCCTCCAAAAGCCCTTGGATGTGCGGGCTCGTCCCCCCGGCCCCGTGCCCTGTCACCCCACGGGAGCTCCTTTGCCACAGTTCTGCCTCGCGCTCTGAGCACTTTTGGGGACATCCCAGGCTCTGGGCCAGCGCCAACGTGGCCGTGCGTGGCCTGGGTGTATTCCCTGCTCTTCCTCCGGTGCAGGGACTGCGGTGCCCTGCGCCTGCCCAGGTTTTGGGGTGCTATGCCGGGGTGTGCTGCCTGCACGGTGCTCCCCCACCTGCCCGTCTCCAGGGATGCTGGCCCCCGGCTGGCAGCTGGGCTCGGGGCTGGGATGGTGGTGGGTTGTTATCAGCTTGCATCACTTGCAACCATTTTTGTATAAATTAATAAAGGAAAACACTGGAAAAAAAAAAAAAAAAGCAGAGATGACGGGGTGACATCACTTATCCTTTGTGGGAGAGGGAAAAGGGGGGGTCAGGGAGGGACAGAGCTGGCCCCAGTGCAGAGCACGAGGGTGCAAGGGATGCTGTGGGGGTGCAAGAGATGCTGTGGGGGTGCAAGAGATGCTGGAGGTGTGCACTATGCTGTGAGTGTGCACATGCCCAGTTCCCGGGGTGGCTCGTGCCCGGTGATCCCCATTGCAGGGACCCCAAAAAGCAAAGCCAGGGCCATGTCTCCGGCCTAAGAACCTCAGAGGCTTCGTGCTGGGCTGGAGGGAGCTCGGATGAGACCCTGAAGACCCAAGAGCTGTGGGGCCAGCAGCAAGATCACACCTCTGCTGGGAGAGTGTGGGATTTCTGTCTAATTACAGCAAATTAGGAAACAGTAAATGCCACAAAGCAGTGGCTCACTGGGATGAAGCAATTAGCTCAGGCACTGAGCGCATGGAGGGTGAAGAAATGGGCTTCGGAGGGTGCAGGGGGGCACCAGCTGAGCCTGGTTATCCCACTTTTTTTCTGCCATCCAGACCATTCCAGCCGAGCTCCGTGTCCCGAAGGAGCCCCAGAAGCACGATGGAGACGGAGACCCCAAAAAGAAAGAGGGTGTGGGCACCTCAGCAGGAACTGCGTCACCTTGCGAGGCTCTGTGCTGCTGGGAAAAAAAAAAAAAAAAAAAAAAAAAAAAA
>NW_020799134.1:547645-550002 GCF_003259725.1 Athene cunicularia | reverse complement strand
GGGGGGGAAAGGGGAGCCAGGGCTCCTGGATCTTCTTCCCAGCACCAGGCTGGGAATGTGCCTTGGGAGTGGGGACTCCTGGGTCCTATTTCTGGTTTGGTGACCAGCTCCCCAGCGTGACGTCGCGCTGTCGGGAGGACAGCAATTCCTGAGGCGTGAGCCATCCTCGATAAGTAGCTGGTGTATCTGGAAGGTCCTTGGAGGTCGTAGGAACAGCTCAGCCCGTGCCGGGACGGTCGGTGCCCCTTGGTGAGTCAGCCCCGACCACGCGGGCATGGCACCGCGCTGCTGGAAACACCAAG
The DNA here is from genome assembly GCF_003259725.1 of Athene cunicularia. Classification (NCBI taxonomy): domain Eukaryota; kingdom Metazoa; phylum Chordata; class Aves; order Strigiformes; family Strigidae; genus Athene; species Athene cunicularia. The sequence continues at coordinate 549,700 of NW_020799134.1, read as the reverse complement.
AAATGCGTTTGCTCGTGCCGGAGCATGTGCAAGAGCAGGGTGGCCACCAAAGACCCCCAAAACCATGGCTCGGTGTCCCCAACTCTGCAAAGCGTCCCATAAGGCAGAGCTTGTCCGTGAGAAGCCAAACTGCTCCTGACCCTTCAGACCCAAAGCTGGTGGGGACCGGGGGAGAGACCGAGCTCACCAGGGCAATCAAAACGTCTGGGAACCGTCCTGCCATGGGTTTGGATGGTACGTGGCTGCTCCGAGCACATGCACACGCCCTGGATGCCTTGTAAAAATAAGGGCCTGGATGTGGTTGTGACATCTGCCAGGTACAGGAGAGAATGAAAGCCCATGATTCAGAGGTGAGCTGTTTGCCTGCAGGGTCGGGGAGGGATTCCCACCCTCCTGGGATGTTGCATCAACGACATCGCAGCATCTCGGCCGAGAATGGGTTTAGCTTCCTCCCAACCGAGATTAGGAAGAAGCCAGCAGAGAGCTGGGATGACACACGGCGTTTTTTTGTTTTTTTTTTTTTTTCCGGGGCAGGAATCCCAAAGCTCCTCTGAGCAGGTGGCTCCTGCCTGTAATAAATATATCACCTCCTGCTTTACATCCTTAAATACGCAGCTCCCAATAATGCCCGTATCTAATCTGGGCATCTAATCGCTGCGCCATCGCGCTGGTAGACATACAGGGGTACAATTTGCTGGGATAATTAATTATGGATGTGACTTAACAAGCACAGCTACCAGCTGAGAAGAGCCTTGTCTGTCCCAGGGCATCTAGAGAGGGCTGAGAGCTGGATATGGCCCTGCTCGGAGCTGGTGCTTGTGCTCCCAGAGACCCACACCAACCCCTTTTCATCCTTGAGAACAAGTGCTTTTGGTTCAAATAAATGATGTCCCCCACCTTGCTGGGCAGCTCCTGTGCAACACCGGCCCTGGCTGGCTGGTGTCGTCAGCGGTGGGTGCGTTGGGGGGGGTTGGAGCAGGGTGGGATGTGGGGATGCTCCCTGGGACGGAGGAGCCGGGCTTTCGGTGGGTAGTGGGATGGCGGCGGGTTTGCAGACCCCGGGGACCAGGCTGGAGTTGCACCGTGCCTGATAAACCATCGCTGCTGGGAGCCCACGGCTCCTTCCAGACAGCGGGGTCTTCTGGGGTGCTCCCCAAACACTCCCCAGCCCCCGAGGAGGAGCCAGAGCCCGCCCGCAGGTCCCTGCTCGCACCGACCCGTCTGGGTGTTGCAATCACGGGGAGCCATTTCCCAGGTGAGCCTCAGCCTGGGAACGCCCTGGGAACGTCAGGAAGGGGTGGGAGCCTCTTTAAAAGCCCGACTGGGCCCAGTGGTATGGGTGCAAGGTGAGAAGACAGCGGGGGTAATCAGTTCCCACTGCCTGTGCTGCCAAATCGGCGACCGACGGATACAGCGGGACACCCGGAGGGAGCCAGGTGAGGCTCCGAGGAAATTCGGCATCGGGACCCTTGACGGGAATATTCAACCGGGAGCAGCTCTGGGACGTGCCGCTGCGGGTTGGGTGGTGGAAATCCCCTGAGCCCTTCGGCAGCACCGCGAAAGTGGGGCTGGGATGGAGGGGACCTGCTGGATGTGGGGGGAGCACTGGGGTGAGCTGGGCTGAGGGTGGGGTGGTCCGGCACGGGGCTCGGCAGCATCCGTCAACGTCGTTGCCAATGGGGAGCCCGGCACATGGGGCTGCCAGTGGGGTCTGGCCCCAGGAAAAGGGACATTTCCCCCCTGCTTTACCCGTGGGGATGGCGGGATCGTGGGGAGGGAGCGCTGGTGCTGTGCCGGGCCGCGGGTCCTGGCTCCGGGCACCGGTGCTGGTGAGGAAGAAGAGGGAGAGGTGGAAGAAGAGGGAGGACTGCGGCGGCGGGAGCAGAGCAGCCAGCAAGCCCCATCCTGCCCATCCCGCCTACCCGGCACCCAGCTCTGCTGCGGCCGTGCCGGCATCCCCGCGTCCCACTGGGGTGACAACGTCCCTGCGCCCCGGGCCGGCCCCGGGGCCATGCGGTGGGGTCGGGCGAGCTGGGCTGGTGCCGTGAGTCAGCG
>NW_020799134.1:529397-547595 GCF_003259725.1 Athene cunicularia | reverse complement strand
GCCAAACCCCACCCCGAGCCCCAGCTTGCGCCGGGGCACCCCGGTCCCCCACGGCTTTGCCGACCGAGCCATGCCAGGGTGCCATCAGGGCGGGAAGATCCTGGGGGTGGGAGCTGGGGGGTGCGAGGCCATCGCAGGCTCGGGGGGCTCCTTCTTGCCCCCGTGCCATGCCATTCCTGCCCTCATCCTCTTCCACAACCCCTGTCCTTGCTGGGCTGCTGGGCAAAGAAGCAAAGGGAGAGGCTTCCCCTCATCTAGGACACGAATTCTGTCTGTTCTCAGACCTCTGGGACGCAGCCCCACTGGCAGAAATTCCATCACAACCGGGACCCTCTCTCCCCTTGGAGCTCCCCCTTGAAGTTGGGGGGGTCTTCTTGGGAAAAGGTGCCTTTCCCCCTGCCCAAGCTGGTGAAGGGTCTGCCCTGCCTGCGCTACCTGGTGCTCTGGTCCTTTGGGCTTGGGAGCGGCGCGGTTCCGTCCTCCGGGCAACACCACCGTGATTATTTATTGCAGCAATAAAGTTTGGAGGAGCAACAGGTGATGCTGAGGTTCTGCCTTCCCGGGGACTGCCCCGCAGCACGAATGCACCGAGGGGATGTGGGGGGTCAAGGGAGGGGGCCTGCCCTGTCCCCCACGGTCACGCCGTGCCCTGGCCTGGCAATAACGCCCATCCCAGCCCTGCCGCCACGCGGGGTTGGGTTCCCTGGGGCCGATGGAGCCACCACGAGGTGTCAGCAGACCCCATGGCCTCCCGGCACGGTTCCCTGGGGCCGATGGAGCCACCACGAGGTGTCAGCAGACACCGTGGCCTCCCGGCACCCCACGGGGGCCCCGCAGCACCCCAAGCCACTGCCTGGGGCGCAGGGTGTGGGTGCTGCTGCCGCACGTCCTGGGGAACCCTCTCCGTGTCCCCACGCGGGGTCCCGAGCAGCCTGGCACTATACGGCCCCGCACGCGCCAACCCCGGGGCGGCTCAAGGAACCCCAGTTCCCGTGAGCATCTTGGTGTGTTTTACGTCCCCCACCCGGGACGGGGATGGGGAAAAGCTCCACGGCCCCGTGTGTGCCGGGACACCCTGGGCTGGAGGGGCTCGGCGGGGAGGGTGCTGCAGCCGGGCTCCTGACACCCACGGTGTTGGCAACTGGCCCGAGCTGGCAGTTCCGGCGCCTGCCGGGGATTTTCCACTGGGAGAGGACTTGGCCTCAGGCCTATGAGCATGGTGGTGGACCCCCATGACCCCCACTCCCACAGCAGGGGGGGGGTGTCAGCAGCTTGGAGCAGGGACCCCCATCTCCTTCCAGCCAATCCCCCTTTGCTGACCCCGCTCCTTCCCTCCCCGATGCCGGAGCATCGCTGGCTCCTGCCCGTCCCCCTGCCCGTGCAGTCCACCTTCCCCCGCCCTGCAGCACTGGGGTCCTGGTCAAACTGGGGGTGTCTCCGTGGGAGACGGCGCAGCGGGGCAGGGCTGCGGCTGAGTCACGGTGGAGGAATCCCTCTTGGGCGAGGGCAGGGCTCGTGACTCACGCCCTGGTTTATGGGGTGAGCGGGGCTCGGCTGGGCGCTGTCACATGGGATCCCAGCGACCCGACGGGTTCCGGGGTAAAGTCTTGGGCTCTCCCCAGAAAGGACCCTCAGGGTGAGGGGCAACCAGCCCCCGCCATCTCATTTCTAGACGCAAATCGGCTGCAGCACATGGAAACAATTCAGGATGTCCCTCCCCTGGTGCACGCTCCCCCTCAGCACCCGGGCATCCGGGCTGGGGCTCTGAACACCCCAGAGCTCCCTGGAGCAAACAGGGGTGCATGGGGAAGTGGGAGGGGGGGCACGGGAGGGGCTGCTGCAGGGCCCCGGCGTGTCGGAGGCAGCGTTGCACGGGTGTCTGCTGGGAGGGCCCCCGCGCTTGGCAGCTGCACCCTTGGGTGCTCCTGGAAAGCCCTGGGGGCACTTTGCAGGGCACCATACGGCAGGCGGGGAGGGAGGGGTAGGCTGCGGGGCCATGGAGCAGGGATGGGGCTGCCAGGCTCTGCAGCTGGCCCCGATTTAGGGAGCTCAAACCCACGGTCCTGTCCTCGTGCTCCTGGCAGGATCAGCTCCGGGCGGCAGCTGCTAACTCAGCCCTGCCAGTGCACCCGCCTCGAGGGCCCCACGTGCTGCAAGATTTGCAAGATTCCAGAAAATGCCCCAAATATGTTCCCCCATGGTCCTCTCCAGCTGCCGCATCTCTGGGAGGGGGAAGACATGTTTCCCCCGCAGTCACCAAAGGTTGAAGGGTTGGCTGACTGCGAGACGCTCAAGGCCAGGCCACCTTGGGTTTCTCCAGATGAGGATTTAAATTTACTCTGGCTGCCTTCTCCAAACCAAACAGGATCCTGTGGATGGGTGACAAGGCAAATGTTTGCAGATTAAAACGGTGCCCTCATGCTCCCCTGGAAGCAGCCCCCTGCCAGGGTGGCCACCACCCTGGAACAAGCGCTGGCCTCTGTCACTGCCACCTTCCCCGTGTGCTCCGGGCCAGGAGGGTGACAAGTGCCCTGAGCTGAAGGAGCTGCCCAGCTTCGTGGCAGTGAGCGTGAGGACACCCAGGACCGAGCCCCACCAGCATCCTCACGTCTCTCCCCACCACTGGGGACGAGGTGGGGGTCGGGGAAGGGCTTGCCCCTCCCTGAAACAGGTTGCCCCCATCTGCCGAAACCACCCGTTGTGGTTGGTGCCTGCCTGTGCTGTGGCCAGCGAGCGCTGTCCTTGACCCCGCTGATGCTCTGTGCCAGGAACAACTGGACGAGCTCTGGGTGCTGCTGAAGGACCTGGAGGACAAGGACAACGCGATGGGCTTCAAGGAGTACGTGCTCCTCCTGGCCTGCCTCCGCGGGTTCTGCAGTGACCTGTGCACTGGGCCTCATGGTTCTTCCAGCTGGCATCGAGCCCCAGCCTGTGGCTCGAATAAAAAGGCTGTCACCTCCCCAGCCCCACTCATACTGGGGTCACTGGGATGGCAGCACTTACTCTGGGGAGACTGGGGCCACCCAGAGAGCGAGGTGGTGGTGTGGGGGACAGTACAGTGGTGGCTTAGGTGGGGATGTGAGCTGGTGACCAGCTTTCTCGGGGATGCCCCAGCCCTTCCCAGTCCCTGTGCCCATCCCTTGGCTTGTCCCAGTCTCTCCCAGTAGGGCTGACCGCTCCTCCCAACAGCACCCAAACCCACCCACCTCTCCCACTAATGGAATCACACAGTTCGTTAGGCAAAAATGAGGCGCGGGCGAAACTGCCTGCATGGAGCTGCTGGGAAAGCCTGGAGGCGAGGGGCTGCGCGGGGCGCGCTGGGCAGTGCCACCCCGCCTGGGCTATAAATGCCCATCGCGCCCCGGCTGCAGCACCCCGGCTCCTCGCTGCTGCCTCATCCGCGCCGATCCCGGTGAGTCTCCCCTCCCTTTCCTCGCTCATGGCCTGTTGCGCAGCTTTGCTCCCCGGCTGCAACTCACCCAGCAGTGGCTGCGCGCGCCGGGGGTGCAGCTGCCCCTCTGCAGCATCCCGGACCAATATGGGCAGGTTGAGGGGGGGGGACGGACCCCCGTTGCCTGCCCTGAGCCTGTCCCTGGTGCTCTGCCCCCCAGGCGAGCAGGAGGCTGGCGATGGCGTGTCCCCTGGAGCAGGCGCTGGCCGTGATGGTGACCACCTTCCACAAATACTCGGGGAAGGAAGGGGACAAGTTCAAGCTCAGCAAAGCGGAGCTCAAGGAGCTGCTGAGCAACGAGCTGCCCATCTTTGGGAGCGTAAGTGGCTGGGGGGGCCGGGGGGCTCATCCCTTTTGCACCCTTCGGAGGCGTTCAGGCGCGGGCGGGAGGTGTTGTAGGAGCAGGAACAAAACCAGCCTTGGGTTTTTCCACCTGGCACGGTGCAAACCGCGTTGACTTGAGGTGGTGTCTGCATTTCCCCAATGCGTGGACGATGGAGGGGCCCACACGTGACACGGTGAGACCTCGCGCTCCCGGGGTGAGGAGTGGGAGGGATGAGGCCAGCAGGACCCAAGCTGGAGCATGCTCAGGCCGAAAGGAAACTTGGCTTCCTTAAACCCACAGAAATATTTTGATTGGCAAAGAAGATCATGTTCCCCTTTCAATTTTTTAAAAATCCTTTTTTTTAACCCCTGCTTCCCCTTCTGGCTTGTGTTTTAAACTGGGAGGAGGGAAGAGATTATTTTTCGCCAAATTTTTCCGGGATCGAGAGGCATGTTTGCCGTAGCTGGGCCAGCATCCCCCAGATCAAGGGTAAGTCACCTGCGTTTCTAAAGGCCACCTCCTCCCACAGACAGAGAGAAAAGCCTCCTTCAAAGCAGTGGGAGGGAAGCCCAGGCTTTTTACATCCTTCCTTGAGAGCAGCAGGGCTGGACGGGGAAACACCTCACCCATCCGTGCACCCCAAACCCTCTTACCCCCCTCGTGCTCTCCCCGCTCGTAGAAACAAATGGATGAAGGGGAGTTCAAGAGGCTCATGAACGACCTGGACCACAACAAGGACAGCGAGGTGGACTTTAAGGAGTACGTCTGCTTCCTGGCCTGCATCACCATGGGCTTCAACGAGTTCTTCAAGGACGGCCCCGCCAAGCAGCCCCGCAAGAAGTGACCCCCGCGGCCCACAGCATCACCGCGGGGCTTTCAATAAAAGCTTTTCCAAAGCCTTGGGTGTGCACCAGCAGGGTTTTGTGCGCCAAAGGTTAGCGGGCAGCTGGGTGACTCATGCCTTCCTCCAGCTCTCTGGGATTTTCCACGGTTCGACTCAGCCCCGGGAGACATTTTTTTGGAAAAGGCTGAGCAAAACAGCTCAGCGCCGCCTCCGAGTAACTCACTCGGACATTCCCCCCCCTCAAACGGTCCTTGCTGGCTCGGGGAGAGCTTCAGTGCGTGTTTAGCTCAAAACAAACGCACTTCCCTGTGCCCAGCTTGGTTTGTAGGTTGGCAGGAGCTGCCCTGGGTGATGAATTGGATTTGGGGAAGGGAAAGTTGATCTGGAAGAACCAGACAGCGAGGTGCAGGGTCTGTCCACAGCACAAAAGCGAGAGCGTGTCCCCAGTTCCCGCAGAGGTCGGCTGGAGGAGACCCCTGGCCCCGCCGGGATGTGGATGAGCCCATGCTGGGGGACTGGGAGAAGGTCAACCTGAGCCCCCCGGGTTTTACCACGGAGCTGTGGGGCTGCAGACAAACCACCGTTTCCTGAGCACGTCAGCCTGTGGCACTGCCTGGGGAAACACAGGGCCTGCCCGTCCCCCCCCACCCCGTCATGTCCCCGCAGCTGCAGCGGCTCCTGGCAGGTCTGGGCTGGTTTGCTGAAGGTGCTGCAGCTGCTCTCCAGCTTTCCCCAGAGGCCCCAAACCACTGGAGAAACCGCCCCGCATTCAAAAACCCCCTCACGAAGTCTCTGCATCTTTGCGTAGCAAAGCAGACCCCTGGCAGAGCCAGTCCCTGAACCCCAAAGTCCTCCCTGAGCCCCCAAATCCTTCCGACACCTCCCCAGCAGCTCCAGACTTCGCTCTTCCCCTTCCCAGGGTCTTTATAAAGAGCCCCCAGGAGCTTCTGGCCCCCTCCCAATAATTTACACCACTTTACACTTGCTAACGGAGAGATGAGGTTTGCGCTTGGGGAGGGGGGTTTATTTTGCCGAAACAGTCCCGAAACAAACGTGTTTAAGGTGTTCGATGAGGTTTTGCGTCCCACTGGGCATCGGAGGAAACTGGAGCCAGCAGTGGGGCTTCACCCCCGTGGTTTTTTCATTCTGGTTTCCGCAGCAGCAGGTGCCTTTGTCCTGAGGGGGCTCAGCCAAGCTCGGGGACATTCGGGGTATTTGTCAGCCCTTTCACCATGGCGAAGAGCCAGCGCGTCCCACGGCAGGGAGCTGCAAACTGCCGGCTTCTGGCTTTCCCCTGCAGCTCCCTGACACGTGCCCGGGACATGCAGATTCCAATTTAGTGCTCCGTTACACAACGGGGCGTTGTGACGCACTGCCCTCGCAGTTAGGAAACAGAAATGGCTGGCAGTCGAGTTAAAAACAGAAAAAAAAAAACAAAAACAAAACAGAACAAAAAAAACCCCAACAACAAACCCTCACCCAAACTCAAACTCCAGCATAAAAACAAAGCTGTGGACAAACCCCGCTCGGGTTCGTGCGGCTCCAGACATCCCCGGGGATGCTGCCAAAACCACCCTGCGGGGACATCTCGCCCCGCACCGTCCTGGGGCGATGTGCCCACCACGGCCCTTGCTTCATCCCTTGTCCCGAGGGATTCTCCTCGACCAGGTGGTCCCCGTCCAGCCCCGGGGGCACATTTTGCTCTTTCTAACCCAAACCAGCCCCCTTGGAACACGGGACAGGATGGTTTGGGGGGGGGAGAGCAGGGCTGCTCCCAGGGTTTCCTCTCCTCCTGTGCCAACCAATGTCCAGGCAGGCGCTGGATCAGCGTTGGTGCCTTCCCACCCGGGTAGCGAGGGAGGTGTCCCAGGCGGGGCTATAAATGCCGTGGCCTGACGCCGGCTCGCCTCCCGCCCTGCCCGTCCCTCGGCTGTTCCCTTGGAGCTGTCGGTGAGTTGTATTTTTCCTACCGTACTCTGTTCCCCCTCATCCTGCCCGCCCTCCAGATGCCCTCCAGATGTTGCCGATGGCGCAGCTGCCCCATCCCGCAGTGGGGTCTCCCCGACGGAGGTTTTCCCCTGGGGTGTTGAGCGTGATGCTCCCACCGCAGCCAGCCAAGCTCGAGGGCTGCATTTCACCTCCGAGAGCTGGAGAAGCACGTGTGCCCCTTCCCCGTCTGGCTCGGGCAGGAGGGGGCTGCTGCCTCCCCCCATTTTTTCCCCTCCGGCGTGGCTTTTTTGGAGGTTACTCAGTACTGGGGCAAACCGGCACCGCCCAGCCTGGCTGCTAGCGGGAGGGTGAAATTAGGGAGGAAACGGTGATGCATCCCAGTGCGTGCCCGGGAGTGGGGCACCGGAGCAGCCTGTACAGGTTGGGGAGCTGGGGGAGACTGTTGCCCCCCGCTCCAGCATGGATGGGGGTGTCTGGGGATGCTGAACTCTGCTCTCACCTGCTTGTGCTGTCAGTACCTCCAGGCTTGCTGGTGTCCCCCATGGCGTGTCCCCTGGAGCAGGCGCTGGCCGTGATGGTCGCCACCTTCCACAAGTACTCGGGGAAGGAGGGGGACAAATACAAGCTCAGTAAGCAGGAGCTCAAGGACCTGCTCATGAAGGAGCTGCCCAGCTTCAGCGTAAGTGTGGGGCAGGGGGTGCCACGTCCCACGGGCGATGCTGGCACTCAGGGATGTGGCCCTTGATGCAACAACCCCCCCCCCTCATTTTAACCCCTCTCTTGTCCCTGGGCAGAGACAAACCAGCGAGGCCAGTTTACAGCAGCTCATGCGCAACCTGGACAGCAACAGCGACAGCGAGGTGGATTTCCAAGAGTACGTGACCTTCCTGGCCTGCATGGCCATGATGTGCAACGACTTCTTCCAGGACTGCCCCGACAAGATGCCACGCAAGAAGTGAGCGTGGGGGCCCCGGGCCGCACCGCTGCCCCCATGACCCTCCTGCTGTCTTCCCGATGTTCTTTCAATAAACGTTGTTTTCAACAAAATCCTCTGCCTGCTTTGTCACGGGGGTTTCTTGCCCCAGCAACGGGGGTGCTGTCACGTCGTGGGGGGGCCAGGGGGGAAATCCTCCTTTCCCATCCGTGTGAGCGTTGCAGGTATCGGATGAGGAGCCAGACCGAGGGCTCTTCCGAGCTGGAGTTTGCTGCGTTTGCGGCACGGCCACGGCGTTCCCTGAGCCCTCGGAAACCGCCCGCGGGGCCGAATCCCGCCGGCCACGCTGGTGTGAGTCAGCAGCAGGCCCTGCCCGGCAGCACCGCACCCTGCGCCCCGATAACGGCTTCGTGGCCGTGCAAGGCGAGGCAGGAGCTTGTGCAGGGACTAACGCCTCCGACCGGGGCTGTGCTAACAGTGACGGGCGAACAAATCTTTTTTTTATCAACCGTAATTATTAAGCTCACACGGGGTCAGCGTCTGTCCCCCCACCTGCTGCCCTTAGGGGCCTCGGGAAGTCACCCGGGACCCTTGTCCCTTCCCACCCCAAGCAAATCCCCGGGGAGCGGGGTTTCGGCAGCGTTCCTGCTCGGGGAGGGGTTGTGGCGTGCAGAGGACTGACTTCCCTGCGCCGCCAGCGTGGGAGGACTCAGCCCGTGGCTACAAACGCGAGGAGCCACGCAGCCGCAGCGCCCAGACCCTGCCTGGCTCACGCCTCCGAGTCTCCATTTCCACCCCCTGATCCCCTTTTTCCCCCCACTGAACAGCTGGAGCCAACCCGGGCTTGCGTGCCGGGCTCCAGATGTGCAGCATGCCCCTTCCAGATGTGGGTGTCCACCCCCCCCACCCCGCTGGGAGCCAGCTCGGGGCTGCTTCCAGAGACAACCGGCCAGCGGAGATGCCACAAAGGCTTCTCTTCATCCAGCTCCGGTTTTGGGCCCCCCCCTTGCCAGATGCCCCCTCCGCCAGCCCCGGGGCTCCATGTGGAGGCAACTGGGAGCCACATTTGGGCTGCGTCCGTGAGTCACCCTGCAGTCACCAGCCCCCGGTGGTTCAACACCCCAGAGTGGCACAACGCTGGGGGTGTGGGGCAGCCCCCTGCCCGCCCCGGGGCCGGATTCTGGAGGGGCTTTGTCCCCCCCCTGGGCCCTGCTGGCACCAGAGCGGGCTGGAGGGCTGCAGAGCATCCGCCGGGGCGGAGAGGGAGCGATGCCCTGGGTGCTCCCTGCTCCTTACCCCACAGCTGGATCAGCTCCCGGCCGCTTGCTGAGCTCCCCTCTGCCCCCGCGCTGCCCACAGCTGTGACGGGGACCAGACCTGGACCACAACAAAGATGAGGGAGGGAATTTTAGGAGTATGGTGTATCCTAAAAGGGGTTTATCCCCCTTCCCGAGGCCGCTGGCCGTGATCTGCAGCAACTCTCTGTAGGAATACAAAATGTAGAGCTGGGCCAGCCGTTGGGACAAGGGGGCCCAGGGGCTTTTGGGGTCCTTTTGTAAAGTTTTTTTGTAATGTCCTGTTGTAAAGCGTTGTTGCTGTGTTTCTGGTCATTTTTGAACTTAAATAAACCTTAAATAAATTAAAACCTCATGGATGGCGCTGTTTTGGCTCTTGCATAGGGGTTGGGTGGGACGTGGCCAAGGGCTGCACCCAGTGCTCATGTCCCCGCAGATGGATCCTGTTGGGTGCTGGTGATGCTCTAGCCAGGGACTCCCACTCAGGCACCGCACCCCCGGCTTTGCAAGGGCTGGTTTGGCAGGAGACGGGGGTTGAAGCTCATCCTCCCGCTCCCCTTAAATGGAGAATGTAGGGGCTGTTCCCCAAACCCCAGCTTCTGAGATCCAGCACTCACCCCAACATCAATATTAGGTAAAAAAAAAAACTCACCCGTCCCTCCAGGCTCAGTGAAACACCCGAGAACGTGGCCGCACCGCACTCATATCGCAGAGGCTGGCGAAAGGGACCTCCCCCCGCGCACCCTTGGCCCTTTTTGTGAATATTTGAAGCTGACATGACGTGCAGGCATCCCACCCCGCCTGCATCCATCGACACTGCCCTGCCACCACCCCCTCAGGGCTGTACAGGCTCCATCCCTGTGGCACCAACGCTCCCAGCCCCGTGGCTGCAGTTGACCACGGAGCAGGTACCAACACCCCACAGCGGCTCTTGCACTGGAACGTGGCCTGTCGTGGCCCGGTCCGTGCTGTGGCATGTGGGCACGTGGCTTCCGTGGCAGGCTGGGCAACAAATGACAGTGTGAAGACCCACGGTGCGTTCCTGTGTCCCTCCTTGCCAGCCTCGCGGTGCATGTGTGTCTCCTCCCACCTCCCCACGTGGCACAGACACGCCCTTTCACACCTCCCAAAGCGTGTCCCGTCACGCCTTGCTGACGGTGCACCCGTGTCCCGTCGATCAACCCTGCGTGGCTCCCCTTCCTGAGGAGGACGCGCCCATCTCCATCACACAACCTGTCCCTTTGTTCCCCTCTTTTGCAATTTTGGCTTTTTCTGGCACCGGTTCCTCGTGCTCCTAGATGAGCAGACTGACAGGGGGATGTTTCGCCACTGCCGTCCTTCCCATCTCCTTGAAGCCTTAATGACCAGCACGGGTTTTTTGCTGTGCCGGTCCCACCAAGCATGGATTTGGGGTGAAGGGCTTGGGGCTCCTCGCCAGCCCCCCTCAGGCTGGCTTTCCCCCAAGACACGACGGGTTGAGCAGCCCGTACCAGGCACTGGGAACATCAGGGGATCTCTCGCGCGTGGCAGCACCCAGCCGGTGCCGGGAATGGGCAGCAGTTGCCAATGTCCTCGGTTCTCATCAGGCAGAAATTACAGCTGCTGGGAAATGCCACCTCCTGAGACTGGCTGGCAGGTTTCCGGCACTCTGGCGTGCCCAGATTTGTAATGTCTTTCTTGGCTCCCAAATAGCTGCTAGGAAATGATTCAGGGCTAATGTTGTTCATGATTTTTTTGGGGGGGGTGTGTGTGTGACAGGTGGGTGGGATGCGTTGGCCATCCCCCAGCACCTGTGCAGCAGCGTGCTGGGGGCAGAGACCGCACCTCCAGCCAAATCCAACAGTGTCGGGGCAGATACAGGAGTGATGAACCACATTTCCCACTGGGGAAAAAAACCAGCATCATCCTACTGGAGACCCTCACCCAGCACCTGCTTATGTGATCTGGAAAAAAAATTCCTCTTTCATCCTCTCTGCAAAGACCCTCAAACTTTACAGGAACTTCTCAGCTCCTGGGAAAGACCCTGCTCCATCACTGACCCACAGTGCTGGTTCCCTGAAAATGTCTCTTTTGGTGTTTCCTTGTTTTGCCTTAACGAGTTTGGGGCGTCCCCTCCCTCATTAAGAGTGGGAGCAGTCAGTTCCTGGAAGCCAGGTAAGAAATTGCCGCCTGGGCGTGCTGTGTAGCCTTGCCCAATTCCTGGGGTTATTGCCCCGAAGGAAATTTGAGGGTGTCACAAATCATAGCTCAGGGAGACTATAAAAGAGACCTCACCTCCACGGCGCCGTCACTGCTCCTGCCCGCTCCTCTCCTCCCGAGCCCCATCGTCTGCAGAAGTCAGCCCCAGCACTGCTCGTGGGTAAGTAGGTCCTTGTCAAACGGCGAGTCCAGGCTTCGTGCTGCTGGAAGTGTCACCGGGATGAGCCTGACCCCCCTCCCTCGGGCAGCTGGAGCCCACCTGGGGCTCCCGGAGGAGAAGACAGTCCTTCTCCTCCAATAGGCTTTAACCTTTTTGCTGCTTGTCCTCTCCTAGCGAGATGAAAACCGACCTGGAGCTCGCCTTGGAGTGCGTCATCAACATCTACCACCAGTACGCCATCAAGAACCCCATAGATGACTACCTGAGCAAGGACGAGTTCTCGCAGCTGCTGAAGGAGAACGCCAAGCCCTTCATCTCCAACACGGTGCCGGTAAGAACCGAGCTTGGCCCAGCTCTCCTAACACTGGCGAGAGCTCGCAGGAGCGGCAGCCTTCTCGAGGTGTGGGAGTGGCTGAGAGGCTCCCAAAGGGGAGGGAGTTTGTTTTTTTTTCCTAGGATTTCCCTGAAACCATGCATTCCTCGCGGGGTGAGCCTCTTGCCGTAGCTGCGGGCTGGCAGGTGACCCCTAAACCCCGCTGCGCTTCAGGCTGACTCTTTTTCACGTTTTTTTTTTTTCCTGCTGCAGCCTAACACATCCATTGATGATTTCATAAACACACTCTACACCAGAGCAGACGGGAACCATGATGGTCGCCTGAAGTTCACCGAGTTCCTGACCACACTGAATCTTCTAGTCATTGATGCTCACAACAGGTCCCACAAGCATCCACATGCTGGTCACGGCCACGACCACGGCCACGACCACGGCCATGACCACGGCCATGACCACGGCCACGACCACGGCCACGACCACGGCCACGGTCCCCGCAAATGAAGCGGTTTCCAGGGTAATTTTGCCCACGGGATCGTGCTCTTCCAGCACCATCATCCCTTCTGTTTGTCCACGAGCACAAACCTGTAACCAAAGCTTTGTCGTCTGCTTCTGCCTATGGCCCTGAAAATAAAATTTCTTTAAGCACCGAATGCATCTGTATTGTGTCCTGTTGTCTCCAGGGAGGATGCAACGTGGCTGGGGAGGGGGTAAACACAGATTGAACTGGAGGAGCAGTGGGAAAGGGAGGGCAGGAGGGGGGAACCCTGCTCCCTGCAGAGCGGGGAGCCAGGACAACAGCGCTGCCGGGTCCCAGCTGAGCAGCGCAGGCTGGGGGAGCTCCCAAACCTGGAGTGTGTCGGATCCCGGCACACTCCCGCTGCCTTCCCCAGTCTCCTCGGGTTCCCTGCGCAGGGTGGGTGGCCCCAGCACCCTTCGCCTCAGCAGACAGCGGGGTGCGGAGCGCTCCATCACGCTGCCGAGGTTCCCAGGTGGGGGCAGCCAGTGGTTGCACGAGAGCGTCCTCAGCCCCGGTTGTTCCAGTCCCTCTTTGCACCAGCTCCAGGACATGCCCGGGGTGCGGCACAGCCGAGGGGCTGCTTCCCCAGGTGACTGCCAAGACCCAGCTCCAGACCTGGGGGTGCAGCATCCTGGGGGTGCGTGCAATGCTTTTGCAACCCGCAAAGCATCCAGCGCTTATCTTGCAAGCCCCGACACAGCGCAGGATGAGGCTGAGGGGCTCTGGAAAGCTGGTGTTAACTCTACGCGATAAAGTTGAGTGGTTTTGCTAGCGTGGGGCAACAACCTGACGGGTCACAGCATATTTGCAATCCACCGCAGGCTCCCGGGGAACAGATACCTGAGCAGGAAAAAGCTCCTGTATCCGCCAGTGACTGTGCGCTGAGTGGAAAACCCCCAGGCTCAGGACACCCCAACATTCCTGATATCGGCTGAAACCAGAATTGCGTCCCACATGAAACCAAGCTGCGGAAGGAAGCGTGGGGCTATTATTTGCACTCGATGACACAGCCGATCACTCTGGCTCCAGTTTTGCCATCGGGGAGCAGCCCTCGCCCCCCAGAAACAGACATTATCCACTGTCCTGCACGCGGGTGTCAGTTGGGCGTCACCATCCTTGCGGGGTTGGGCATCCCGGGCTGCCTCCGCTGCATATTTTAGGGAACACGTCCGGGAAAGACGGGAATTCAGAGGCCACAGGTGTGTCCTCACGGGGACTGTACAAGCGCACAGGGCAAACCCCAGGTTTGGCCCACGCTTTGCAAGGCCAGCAAGGGGAATGAGGATGTCCTTTTGGATTGTCAGTCACTAATGAGTAGAGCAGGAAAACAAAACCAAAAAAAAAATGAGTCAGGGATACCAGAATAAAACTCATGCAACAGTTCTTGATACTGCCCTCGGGACACGCGAGAAGCATCCTCAAACAGGAATGGTTACCCTTTTGTTTTTCTACGCTCTTCCTGGAATCTAGCGTCTTATTTTTATATTTCGATAATCTCTTCGTTCTTCTAGTACCTGTTCTGCTAACGCAAGATGGGTGGCACGGAGGTGACAGTTGCAAAACACTTGCTAGTTAATGCTCCAACCAGTAAAGACGTTGATCTCAATTTTTTTTTTCCTCCGTGTTTTACGCCCCGTTTCCTCCATGAAGTTTCTGGAGCAAGAGGAAAAGTCTGGTGTGAAAATAGGAAACAGTGGAAAAGAGTGTGGAAAACAATTTATTAAAAGGCAGATGCTGCCTTCATCTTTACTAGTGTCCAACCGGTTCAGATAGTAGAAGCACATTAAAAAACAACCAAGGAACAAATTTATCTCTGAAACAACCCAATTTTTTTGTTTTTCTTTTTTTTTTCTACACTGGCACGAGGGCGTGCAAAATTTTCAGCGCGCCGCAAAACTTGCAAAGTTTGGTCAAGTCCTGCCGAGACAGTTGTGCCCTTTACGCTCACGTTGAGGCGTGGCGGGACGTCTAGTGTTTTTCCCATTCTTTGCCCCGCACACGAGCGGCTCAGCCCCGTCGGAGGTGACGGTGGGGTGGAAGAACAACATTTCCAAAGCCCGGTGGGTGCAACCAGGAACTATGTGCAGAAGTATGAGGCCGGGAGGGGTTCAGAAGTTCCCACCTTGCAATTTCCAGGTGCTGGAAATGCTAACTCAAGCTGTTGCTTGCAGCAGGTGTGTCACCATCTCTGATGAAAGAGGATCTCAGGCATCTATAAAAGGGCTACCCAGGCTCTCGGATCACTTCAACAGACCCATCCGCTGCAAACCCTCCTTGGAGAAAAGGGTAAGTAACCCTGCAACGCTACTCGCAGGAAATTAGATGAGGGAGGAATTATTTTGAAGATGCCATGCCTGTTTTATTCTAGGGTGATGCTTTCTACTTGGTTTTGTCTACAAAAAGACCCGCATAATTTAATGGCATTTCTGTGCCGTCTTTAGCGGAGGTGAAACTGTTTGCACTGGCAAGGAGAGAGCCCTTTGGGGGTGTCACGGTGGCACCCAGCAGAGACCAGGGTCTCCGTGCTCAGTGTCTGAGGTGAAAAAGGTTTGCAGCCCAAAGAGGAGGGAGATTCATGGATGGAGGAGGAGGTCAGGCAGAGGCTGCCACGGAGCCTGTCCCTGAACCGTGCTCCCTGCCTTGAAGTCATCCTTGCTGTCAGCGGGTAGGCAGAGATAACGCAGCTACAAGCCTGATGGGTTTGTCTGACTTGCCTGACAAATGCCTCCAGGTCAGTAAGAAGCAGCTGCTTCGTGGGTGAAGCTAAAACGGGAGGCAGTTGGGTGATGCTGTAAAACTGCGGTGTTCCTAAAACCACTCATTACCTGCTCAGCGCCGAGGAGCTGCCGACTGCCCCTGGGCACGCTGGGCACTGCTCAGCCCCGGCGAGATAAGTCTTCTGGTGCAGAGCTGCTGTAGGCTGGGGAGGTGCAGCTCAAGCCCCTTGGGGTGCCTGGCTGAGGGCCAAGGGCATGAGGCGCCTGATTTTTGATGCATCTCACGGCTTTGAGGTTTCCCCACGCAGTTTCTGCATTACCTCAAGAGCTCAGCCATGTCTGCAAGGACCCACACCGCAACCGCCCATCCCGAGACTCGGCAGTTCCCCGGAAACTGCACCCTGGAGATGGCCCTGAAAACCATTGTGGATGTCTACCACCGTTACAGCATCCGGGAGGGCAAGCTCGACCTCCTCAACTTCAACGACTTCAAGACGCTGCTGACTGAGCAGGCACCGACCTTCCTGCAAGCTTGCGTGAGTGCCTCAGGAGCTGTGCTGTGCTCCCCGGAGGGATGCTCTCCTTGGGGGGGCTGGGGCCAGGGGGGGGGGGGAATGTGCCTGAGGTTGCCCCTAGGTATGGTCCCGGGGGAATGGGGTGCAGTCCCCGCTCCGGCTGTGGTCCACGGAGTGTGTGTCTGTGCTCAGACCACGCGCTGCGAGGCCACGTGTGCTCCATCCCTCCTGCCACTCCCCAGAGGCGCTTGAGACAAGACTCTGCCTATCTGGGATTTTAACTAGGGGCTAACTGCGAGGGTCGCAGTGATCCTGCGGCTTCCAAACATCTCCCAGGGGATACAGGAATAAAACCCACTCGGTTTCCACCAGTGGGTGTGCAGCCTAGGGACGGGGCGGGCTAACACATGTCCTGTCCCCCGATTTCAGGGCAGGTACCACCCCGAATACTTGAAGAAGATCTTCAAAGAGACAGACTTAAATAAGGACAAAGAGCTGACTTTCGAGGAGTTCACCATCGTCTTGGCTAAGGTGACCGATGATGCCCATCGCATCATCCACAAGGACGACCGCTGTACGCCAGACAAGGATTGAGTCTCGGCGCACGACCCGTGAAATTCTCAGAAAGGTCGCTTGTAGGAGTTGAGCTCTGGCTGCTCTCTGGCTGCTTGAATCCCTCGTGCTTGTGAGACAATAAAGCATCCCTCGCAGTTCACTGAGTCCTTCCTATCTCAGCACTCCCCTTCGCATCCGCCTCCTGGATGGGATGGGGAGGGTGGCCACCTGCGGTCCTGTTGGAGCTGGGGGGTAGGGGCTTGCCTAAACGAAGCGCCCCAAAACCCTGTGAAGGTAGAGACTTAGGATCGGGATGTGAATGGGCGAGAGCTGTGTTGCTCAGTGGCTAATCCAAGCCACAAAGGCTGGGTTTACGGGTTAGGAGGGTATTAATGACCACAAGACCAGTTCAGAAACACCGCCCGAGCTCTGCAAGGGTTTTAACCATCAGCTGCAGCATATAGTCGTTGTATTAAAGGTTTTTCTCCTGGCAGAGGAAGTTTTCTGTAGAGATGGGGAGAGCAGAGCCAGCCTAGCTTGGGGAAAATCCTCCTGTTCTGCCCATCCTCACCCGGCTTTTTCCCCTTTTCCCCATGCCAAGGGCATCGTCGGGATGCAGAATCACCCGTGGGCAGGAAAAATGCATTAATGCCCATGACAACAGCAGTTCGCAACAAAACACAGCCTTTACCGCGAGAACAAGCCAGGGTGCTCTTAGGAAAAAAAAAAATATATACACAGAAGTTACTATCTGTATATATAACTTCTAGTCCGTGGGAAATTCTGAGATTTGAAATTTTCTCCCTAAATCCCAGTGAATTCTCAAGTCTCAGAGTTTTCCCACACAGACAAGTCACCCAGAGTGCTCCCTCCTAACCCCGCTGAATCACTTGCTACCCAGCCAAGATGGAACGCCCGGATCGTTTCCATCTCAGAGTTTTCCACCAGCAAAAATATTCTCACCAAAACCCCTGACGAGCTCCAGCAGGGCACAAGCATCTTGTACTTGACCGAGCCGTCTGGGAGATGTCTTGCAGCACCGACAAACCTTTCCTGGGTACTAAACACACCGTAAGCCAGCTCTTTCCTTCACTGGAGGCTCAGGTACAACGGCCACATGGGCCTGAGCAAGCAGCTGCCCCGGCACGAGCAAGAACAACACTTTGCACGCTGCAGCACAGGCAGGAAGGGCAAGTGCAATGGCCAGCTCCCGCCCTGCAACCTGCCAGAGCTCCAGGAGGGCTTGGAGAGGGTCCAGCACCCTACAGCTCTTAGGCCATGCCCAGCTCTCGGCACCCTTTGGGCTGGACCAAGGCGGTGCCTCCTAGGCAGCTGAGTTTGTAGCTGGTCGATGTGGCTGAGACATGCTTTTTGGCTCGAGCTAAAGGACTGGGAAATCTTTTCCCCCTGCAGCTCTAAGGTGGGAAAACCTCCAGGCTGCCCCAGGTCCCGTGGTGGCTGCTCATGCCAGGTCGCAGCTAGAGCATCGCTGGTGGGGTTAACACCCAAGGGTGCTCAGGTGCCAGGGCTCAGGGTGCATCCCCTGCCTTCCCCAAGCTAAAACCACGCCTAGCAACCACGACATATGTCCTATGCTGATCCTGGGCTAAAACCTGCTGTGAAACATGACAAACCACATCGTGGCAAACCCTGCCGTGCCCTCTTCCTGCATCAGCCAGCCCCTTGCCTGTAAATGTGGATTTTGAAAGAGTTTTGCAACCCTTGTCAAGCACGGGGTGCCCTGCCAGCGCTCAGGCCCTCCGAGCACAACCAACCCCAGTCACCTCGAAGCAGATTTTTTTGCTTGCCCTGGCTACCAGGCTGCTTGTGAGCCACCTGTTTCCCGCTCCTTCGCCTCCGCAGCTCCAGCAAGCAGATGTTTGCTCAACCCCGGTGGCCTTGGGGCCAGGATTGCAGCTTGCTGCGGCCACTTTGGCGTGGCTTACGGGCACGGCTGGACAAGGAGCCTCCCCCTGCAAGGAGAGCCGCAGAGCCAGGCAGAAAAGTAGTGCTAAGACATGTTTTGGTGACCCTGAGCAATACCCAGGCTCCCTGGTCACCTTAGTGACTACATCGGCGTTAAAAAAAAAAACCCAGATACCTGGGGGTCTCATTCCTGCTGCCTGGTGGGCACATCCGAGGGTGTAGCCACCACCCCTCTTTCAGAAACTGCTGGCCCACCCACACCCTGTAACCCGTCCTTGCTCTTCCCCACCTCCAGCGTGATAAAATGACCAAAAATACGGTTTCCTGAAATCGCTACAAAATTCTGCAACTGAGCGGATGGTCCCTGACACGCCTGTTGTGAAACGCCCCGGCCCTTCTCCAGCTGCTGTTTGGGGCATCAAAGCCTTCGTGTTGTGAAATGCAGGGCACAGACGCACCCCCCCCCCCCCCCCCCC
>NW_020799134.1:521572-529347 GCF_003259725.1 Athene cunicularia | reverse complement strand
CAGTGAGGGTGTGGGGGCCGAGTGCTGCTCCCCTAGCAGCTCCCTGCATGGTCCTGCCCCCTGTCAGCTCATCTGGAGCTCCCGGAGCTCCCCCCAGGCCTGTCCATGGCCCTATTTTGGCCTCCGCTTTGTGTCTGAGATTAGTATCACGCTCAGCAGGTTAAACAAACCCCAAAACGAGTCAGCCGAACCAGCAGACGGAGAGTTTTAATGAAGAAGCACTGGAAAATCTCGTTTTGCTCCCGGTCTTAGCTGCGCTGAGCCGAAGCGCCTGCCCTGGGTCTCTGCAACACCGAGAAGCAACAACAACAACAACAACAACAACAAAAAAGAAGGCACAAAGTGAGGACACAGTCCTAAAGTAAAAATACACCTTTCAGCCACACCTGGTCCCCACAGCTCAAAGCATTCCTTTGGGTGGGGAGAAACCACCCCTGGCACAGGCTGCTGCTAACCTGAGGAGATGAAATGAAGTTCCCGGAGCCCCACCCCGTATTATTTGTCTTTCATAAAAAGCTGTTTGCTGCAGGCAGGGGATGGTCCCCCCAACGCCGGGGCACTGCCCTCTGCACCAGCTCCATCCCTGTCCCCATGTCACATGGACAAGCCTGGCCACGCTGCCCCCGTGCCACCCCAGCGACAGTGGGATGCTTTTGGGTGCCCAGGACCAGGCGAGGCTTGTGTGCACCAGGTCTGGCGGGGATGGGGATGCTGCGGGGCCAAGCGCAGGCACGGTGATGGGTGTCTCGTTTGCCTCACGGCATGGAGAGACATCCCTGTGGAGGAGGGTAAACCGGGTGGAATTGAAGAAGTCGCGGGGAACGGACTTCTGCTGGGAGATGGAGAATTGCAGCCCCAGTAGCCAAGTGGAGGGGGCGAAGGGGACGCCCCGGCCACCCCCCTGACACTGACCTTGCGGGAAAAGCCACAGAGACCTCTTTTAAGCAACTCCCCCGGAGCCTTAAGCAATGCACAAGTATGTCATGAAGATGGACTGGAATTGGATGAAACAGAGACATTTCACAACCGGTGGAGTGGCACAGGTGGACGGCCAGGCTATAAGAGGTGCCGTGCTCAGGACCGGCCCCGCTCCAGCCTGAGGGGATCTCGCTACTTTGTCAAGATGAGCAAGGCAAGTCTGATGATGACACGGGCATTTAAGGTCTCTGCGCTCTTTTCCAGGCGTCGGTTGGGCCACTGGAGGTACAAGGACCCTTGGGGAGCCTTTCCTTGCCATCGGATGTTGGCAGAGATATCTCCATCCAGGCTCATCCAAGCACAAAGTACAAGGCGGGCGAGATGTCTCCTCCGGGAAGAGGTTTCCCCCCAGCACAGTCTGACCACTGAAGGGGCTCCTGGACATCAGATCTCACACCCTGTATCTTTACGGAGGTTTTTATGGTGCCAGCTGTTTTGGGAGCCTCGCTCCAACAGCACCTGACTTACAGAAGGCGCGCGGAGCGGGGAGATCAGCTCAGCTATTATCTGTAGTTGCACATCCCGGAGCAGAACCAGGCAGAGGCTGTGACCCCCCCTCTTTGGTCTCCTTTGGCTCGTAGAAGAGAAAACTCAACACTAACCGCTCAAATTTATCCCCCCCCAAAAGAATAACTGAACAAACCCAAGCTGCATCCTCATCTGGTGTGAAGCAGGTGGCCGTTCCGGAGCCTCTCTGGTTTACATCAGACTTCCCCATCTCTTGTGGCTTCTGACATTATTCAGTGTAATTGTTTTCTCTTCCAGACCACCCAGACCCAGGAACCGCTCTCTGAGCTGGAGAAGGCCATGGATGTCATCATTGATGTCTTCCACCAGTACTCGAGACGGGAGGGGGACAGAGACACCCTGACCAAGAAGGAGCTGAAGCTCCTGGTTGAGAAGCAGCTTGCCAACTACCTGAAGGTGAGTGGGGTCAGCGCAGGGTCTCTCCTGGTCTACGTGGGGAGGGAGAGGGGCAGGACCCCATTGTCTGAATTTCTCCAGCATCTAAATTCACCCCCTTCCCACTCTGCTCTCCTGCCCCAGCACCTTCTGCCCAGACCCTCCTCGTCTGACGGCCACTTTCCCACCATGCTCCTTACAGACAGACGAAGGAAACCCACACAGGTCCGGGTGAACCCACGGCCAGACATTTACCCTCATCGCCATATCTGCAAAAAATCAGTATCGCATTGCCCAAGAGTTCCTTTGCCATCTAGGAGCTATGATGTCAGAAATATCAGCCAAAAAGCCCTTTTTTTTTTTTTTTTTTTTTTTTTTTTTTTTGTAACTCACTTTGCTAAAGCGGAAGGTGGAGTGTTTTTAATCCAAGGCGCTAAAAGGAGAAGTTTGTGGCTGATGCAGAGCTGCTGCCTGCATCGGTCCCCGCACCGCACGGTGTCCTTGCAGCGGTGCTGGCCTGTTGCTCTCTGATTGCTTTATCGCCACGGGTGAATCATTGTTGTACCCAAAGCAACGGGTGACAACAACACAGGGATGGAACCACTCATAGCACCCAGCAACTGGGGACCTGACATCTCTGAGGGTCCCAGCGAGGCCGGGGAAAGGTTTGAGCTGTGACTGACAGGACTTTGCCCTCACCCTGTCCCTTCCTTTGCAGCACGTGAAGAGCAAGGTCACCATCGACGAGATCATGAAGGACCTCGACATCAACAAGGACGAGCAGCTCAGCTTCTGCGAGGCGATGCTGCTGATCATCCGCGTGACCATCGCCACCCACGAACACCTCCACGAAGTCGAGGACCAGCAGCACCAGCACAAACACCAGCACCAACACCACCACTGAGGCGGGCTGTGGTCCCCAGCCGAGGGCACCCGCGCAGTGCCGCAGCCCCTGATTTTCTCCCCTCCGTCCCTCTCCACCCACCTCCCTCCTTTCCTCCCTTCCAGTTTGATGGTTTTGCTGCCAAATAAAGATTCGCCCTGAGGCTGTCAAAGCTCTTCTGTGTGTCAGCGTGGGTTTTCCTTGCACCTTGCTCTCTCCCAGCACTTAAACTAGGCAGATCCACCTTGGAGCCAGGCTGCGGGTTCTCAGGGGTGAGGTGAATGCCTGGGGAGAGCAGGATTCGTTGCAGCAGGCGCTCACAACACAATTCTAATGTGCTCCACAGGTCAGGGAAGGTGGTATAATTTGACAGGTCTTTGCATTTCCAACTAGAAAAAAAAAAATGTTTTGGCCTGAAAACACTCTACGTGTCTCCTAGGACTGAGCTGGGGCGGTAGGCGAGAGCTGGAAGGAAGAATGGGGATGAATGAGAACTCTTTTCTGGAGCAGCACCTTTATTTTTAGGGCACTTTTGCTCTGCAGGGACCCGGCATGGGACTGGAAGGGTTTAGTTTTAGTGTTACAGCCAGCGACAAGGTCCGGCCGCTGGGTTTTGTGTGGATGAGAATCGAGAACCCAAACTTCTCGCTCAGAGCCCCCTGAGTTTGCACTGAGCTGTTATTTATTCATAACTGCTTTTCAGAGCGGGGTGAGGGGGGCTGGAAACGCCTCCGATGCCGCTGAGCAGAACTCCGGCCGTGCACGCCCGGAGCCTGGCTGCTGATTTGCAAATGTCTTTTAGAGGGGGAGAAAAAGGAAGAGTTGTGATTTCCTAAGGGTGAGTCAAAGGCCTGAAATCACCCCGTTCTCTGAAGGAACCCGCCACAAGCTTCCCCAAACCGGCGGCGCTGAAGCAAGCCCCCGGTTAACACAAGAGTGCCGCAAGTTTGCTTCAGCGCTGCTGGCCAGGTTGCTTCAGGCTTCCTTCGGAGTCGGTTTTGACATCCGAAGCACCAATCACCTTCCTGCAGGACAAAATCTGCTGCAGGGACCAGACTCCGCTCAGCTCTGCCTGAGCCTGCACAGGGTGACCGGGTCCCCTTCGGAGCCAGACCCTGCAGCCGACACTCAATCCCACCCCCCAAAATGGATCGTGCACCCCGTCCTACAGCACTTTAGGGTCTCTGCGGCAGGTAAGAGCCCCCCGCCCAAGGGGGGGAGTGGAGCTGGTTACTTGCCACCACCCTGCCAGGGCAGGAGAGCCGAGCTGTCCCCAGGACTGGCCCATAGGGACACTCCCAGCTTTCAGGACAGCAGTTGCTTGGGTCCCGTCTGTAGCAGAGCAGCTTTTCAGGAGCTCAGCACCTGCTGAGGGTGGTCACACACAAATCTGGGTGCTGGGGGGGGCACCCACAAACCACCCTGAGACCTTCCCCCAGGATCCAGGCAGGGACCGGCCTCGATGCTCGTCGTGCTGATGCAACAGGATATTTGCCAACACAGCGGGACTTCAGTCCCCTGAAACCCGGGGTGCTGGACTCCTGTTGTGTCACCCAACCGGGGGGCTGTTGGACCATCGCACCGGAGGTGGCGAGGAACAAGCCACCACACACACCCTGAGTGCAACAGTGCCAGGACAGGGCTGTGACCAGGCAGAGGTGATCCTGTTGGAATGGCAGAGGGGTCCCCAGATGCGTACGCATCCTTTCACCCCGACAGAGCTCACAGCCCCTGAGCAGAGACCCCAAAACAACGTGAGCAAGAAGGTGTTGGCTGCACCCCCCCCCCTGCGGAGGAGCGCTCGCTCAGGCCCCTGGGCCAGGGGCTGCGTGCCCGCAGCCGTGCTGCCCGTTGGGGGATGAGGATGGCAACTGTCGTCCCCCATGGAACAGGACGGGGGGCAGCCCCCAGCCCCACCTGCCTTCACCCCCACGTTATAAGGCAGGATTCGGCCTCTGGAAGCTGAGGACCAGGCTCCTGCTGCCACCTCGTGGCATGTGCCACAAAGGCTGCTGGCCCCGGGACAACTTGGGGAACCAGTGGGCCTGGAGAGCTCCCCAGGATTGCACCCCAGGGACACAGCGGCTGAGCCCATCCTGTGACCCCCTGCTCACCACATCTCCTGTCCCTACACCACCAGCGCTGCTTGCAATAAGCAGGATTATTCTGATTTATGTGTCATAAAGATAAAAAAACAACAAACCCAGGATTTTTGGGCTAAGCTGGCACCGTGAGGACATGCACCGATTTGCAAACACCCAAAGCTCCTCTCTCACACCCTTCTTGCTCAAGCCACAGCATTGTTTTGCTGGTAAAGGCTCCTTTCTTTCTCAACACTACCACATCAGTTCTCTTTCCCCGTGTCTTACGGGGAGCAGGAGAAGGGAGAAGCACCGCAGTTCCTCCAGGGCACAGCTCAAAGCAGCAGGTGAATGCTGGGTACAGAAAAATGCTAAATCCTCCTCCTTTCCCTGTTTGGGGGGGTTATACCCCACATCCCTCTCCTTGAGCTTTGCCCAGGTGAGGTGCAATGTCATCAACTTGCACTCGTACCCTGCCAAGGATCCCAGCCTAGGCCCTGCCTAAGGACTATGTCACCCTGTTCTATCCCATCAAAAGGGACTCGGGGTGGTGCCACCAGCTCCTCACACTGCTGAGCCCCTTCCAGGGCTCCCAAGCTGGAGAAAAGGGGCTGAAACCTCCAGGGCTGGCTTTTATGAATGGCTCTGCGACAAGGGGATATGATCCAGCTGGGCTGAGCTGTGCCTCCAGCTGGGTCCCAGTCCAGCCCCAGTATACGCATGGTGCCCAGTCCCCCTACCCACCATGGACTCCCTCTGCACACTGTTGATCTCCTCCGCTTGCCGCAGACCCCCTTCACGCCCCCCAGACCCCCCCACTTGGGGTCAGCCGGCTTGTGGCTGACACAGGAAGGGTTGGGCAATGCCCAGCGCTGTGGCAACTGGGGATTTCGATGCACCACGCGCGTCGCATTTGTTATCAGTCCAGACACGCTGATAGGGATGAGCCACAGCAGGGTGAAACTGGTCGGTCCTGGAGCACCGGTGAGGCCTGCGGCCAGGAGCCGACCTGCCGTCATGGGCAAAGCCAGGCCCAGAGCCCAGCAAAGCCAGCCTGACGCTGCTGTGGATGGCGACGTGCTGCCGCGGGATGGCACCGTGGTGGCAGTGGGCTCAAAGGGAGTAGCCAGCAGAAGGAACTGGCTCAGAGTGATTCAGAGCAATTTTCCTCCTAATTCCCCTGATTCCCCGGGCGGACGTGTGCTAATCGGGTGGAGGGAGGAGTATGGCGGTTGTAGGTGCCATTGCCGTGCGTTGCCCTCCCATCCTTCTCCGCAAATGCTTCCTGCCCCGTGCAGTGGCTTCTACGCTGCTGTGCCCGGCCACCCCCCAGCATTCCCAGTCCTGGGGTCCTTCCTGCACCCGGGCACGTGCCGTCCCCATGGCAGAGAGATGCTATTCCAAGAGTGTTTGTACAGAGATAGGGGCCTGCCAACATAAAACCCCTAAACCCTGAGCACTCGGCCACTGACAGGGCTCCAGCCCGTGAGAAAACACTCCTTTGCCAACGTCTCCATCAAGGCCATGGCCAGGAGCAGTGGGTGCCCTGACTCATGGGAGAGACATCGTGGGGATATCAGTCTCTCTGTGGGGTTTATGCTAAGCAAGATGGCAAAGCTGTACCCCAAAAGGTTGAGGGGTAAATTGCCCTGCTGTCTGTGCCCACTTGCTTGGCCATCCCAAATAAAACCCTGAACCGTGTCCCTCAGGGCTGGGGCTCTCCCAAAAGTCCCAGCTCCAGGGGATAAGCTGTGAGAGCAGCCCCTGGGCTGATCTGAAAGCATCCGTGTGCCGGGCTGCCCTTGCTGCAGAGGGCCTGCAGGGACTTGCTGCCTCTTGCTTCACTGTGCCAGGGTCAAATTTAGCTCTAGACCAGGGTCTGCATCTCATTTACAACCCACTTAATTGCAGAAGACGTCTTGTGCCGTGCTGGCGGTGTCAGCAGCCGTACGTAGGCGGCACAGGTTGGCTCCAGCAACCCCTCCTGTCCCAAACACGCTGCTCTGAACCCGGCCCTGCAAATGCCGCCTGGGAAGGCTGATGCACAGCGTGATCTCATCTGGCTTCGTCCCGTATCTGGCAATCTTGGGACGGTGCCTGAGCCCTTAATGATAGCTGGCACACCCTTCATAGCAGGGAGGGCTTGTTACACCCCCTTTCCAGATGAGCAAACTCGGGGTCATTGACTTCTCCGAGACCACACAGAGAATCGGCCAAGAGCCAGGCGTCCTGCCCTGGCTGCCTCGCTGCAGCAGCCCCACAGCCCCTGTCCTGGTTCTTCCACGGGGAGCCCTGGGGTAGCATGGCCCCATGCAGGGCTTGACGTGCTCCATGGGCAGCAAAATGCAGCCTGGCCCCGTGCACGGCTTCGTTTGCTCCATCCCAGCTGAAGTACAGCCTGGCACCAAGGCCACGCTGCTGGGCCGGGCGGTGGCTGTCCCCGTCCCATCGAGATGTGCAGTAAGTGACTTTCCCACGGGAGGGAGCTCATAACCCCGTTGGCCACGGCCACCCGGGGCTGGTGTCATGCCCACGTCGCTGTCACTCCTGGGAGCAGGCTGCCCTCTTGGCAAAGCAGCTCAGCGCTCTTTCCCCTTTCTCACAGAAGAAACCATCGTCCGAGCCGGGCGAACGTGAACGCGGTGTGTGCCCAGTGACAGCCCACACGAGACACGTGGGACGGCCTCAAAAATTAAAGCCACCTTTTCGGCAGGAAGGGGATTTTTATTTTTTATTTTTTATTGTCTACGAAATTTTTAAAGCTTCAACATTGCAAAGCCCCGTGACCTCACAAATCACCTTGGTTGTAAAGGAAAAAAAAAAATAAAATTAAACCTTTTGGAGGAAGCTAAATGCAAACCTTTATATATGAAGAGAACCTCTGGTTATATATATATATATATATATTTTTTTTTTAATACGAGGAGATG
>NW_020799134.1:518647-521522 GCF_003259725.1 Athene cunicularia | reverse complement strand
TTTTTTTTTTTTTTTTTTTTTTTTTTTTTGTACTTGAAATGAGCTTTTATGTTCTCAGGGTCATTTTGCAACACAGTCCTTCCCAGCAGGGCTCGGGGCGGCAGGGACTAAAAGACACAAGCCCAGGATTAGCCGCCTGGATTCCCTCTGCCCAGCCCCGAGCGAGGCGGGTGTGTAGACACGGCGCTTTCCGTAGCTGCAAAAGCTGATTCATTCAACCCGACAAGTGCCTGGGATTGCTACAGGGAGCTTCGTCCTTTTAATTTAAGCAGGGAGTGGGCAAGTGGAGAAATGAAGTGAATTGAGGTGAAAGTCCCGAGTAGCCAGCGTGGTGAGCAGTCCAGCTCTCAGCATCCAGCAAAGGGAGGTTTCTTTTTACCCCTGGCAAAGAAATCTAGAAAGGCTGAAGCTGAACCGAATATGTTTTGAGGTGTTGGAAGGGAACGTGGGGGTTTTCCTGAGGGCAGAGCTGCCCTGGCCACCTTGCTGTGTTACGCTCCTCTCCAGGACTGGAGACATGTCTAAGTTCATTAAAGCCATCACTGACATGATGGAGAGTTACCAGGGCAGTGCCAGGAAGGGGAAGAAATCGGAGTCGTTCAGCAGAAGCGAGTTCAAGAAGCTGATCCAGCAGGAGTTTGCTCCTGTCAAGGTAACTGTATGGACTCGGGGGTGCGAAGATGGGTGGGAAGGGTGCTGGGGTGGTATTTCAGGGGTGATGGAGGGTCTTTGCAACACACACCCCACATCCAGGGTTGGAACTGGATCTCTCTGATCGTTGATTTTCCTGGGGCTGAGCATCGTGGGTTTGTATTGCAAGGAAGCAAAGCTCCTGTGCACCCCTCCCGGCCTCATTGTTCCCATTTTCCTGCAGGGAAAGGGAGGTTGAGGGGGAGCAAAGGGTCCTTGGTGCTGCTGTGCCTCCATTTCCTCCCTGGTCAAACCCAAGTGTGATACCACACTACGAAACCTTAGCATTGGACCCTGTGCGGCCTCCGCTGCTGGCTGGGACTACCCTTTTTTGTTGCATTGTCCTTGTAATAAAGGGACCCAGCCCTCGCTCCGTCACCTTGCCCCTTTGGGAAGGTCTGATGGGCTCCTGTCCTCCCAGAGGTCATCCACCAGCAAGTACAGATACATCACCAGCCCGCCGGATTCGGACACCGAGCCCATGAACAAGAAGGAGAGGGGCTCTGCCAAACCCTGCGTGTACTGAAGGGCGGCTGCCGCTGCTCCTGGGGCACAGAGACGAGGAGGTAAGGGAGAGCTCAGGGGTTGCAGCAAGCAGGTGAAGCTCCCGGGCAGCATTTGCATTGCCTCCTTAGGCAGGGACAGATCCTTCCTTTGGGACTGGTGTCAACCCGAGGTGGTGCACGGCTCCCCAGGTCTGCCTGATAAACCCTTGCCGTTGTCCCAGCAAGCCTAATCTATCGGGGAGGATGGGATGGAGCCGGGAGCTGAAGCTCCAGCTCCGCAGGGACCCAGAGACTATTTAATCAGCTCCAATAACTCCGATAAAATTGCACAAGAGTATCGGGCACAAGCTTAGTGTAAAGCAGAAGTATTGCAGGGTGGGTGGTGGGGAAGTGGGGGCTGGCAGGGAGGGATGTCAGCCTCGGCAGGGCTTTGGGGTGGTCCTGGGTGAACTCCCCCCTGGGTTTTCTTCCCTTTCCTGTAGGATCCCTGAATGGCCCCATGGGCAAAGGACAGAGGCACCGGCAGCGTGTGGGCAGGGTGTGATCCCCTTCCAGGCTCTCTCTGTTCCTCGGGTGCCGGCGATGTTTGCCCTCGCGCCCATGGCAGGGGAGATGCGAAGACCGTGCCCCGCTCCATGTATTACCTCCATGAGGCAAAAATCACTCTGGGTCTCTTGTCCTGACGCTCCGCACGTGTCTCGTCGGGGTGTTCTGCAAATGCATCTTGAAGGCTGGGGGAGGGTGGCGGGTGGGGGCAGGCTTGCTGTTTTCTTCTCATAAACACAACGGCAGAGCAACGGCTGACGTATCGAACCCCGTTCCCCCATGAGGTCCTTTGGTTTGTAATGGGTAGAAAGTGAAAAATCACTAGTCAATGGGACCGAAACGAACCGTGCAATTAGTTGACTCAGGCTGTAGAGTAATAACGAAGAGAGTGGCGATTCTTCAGGGAAAATTAAAGGTCTGTGGTTGGGAGTTAATCTCCGGCTCATTTGAAGTCAACAGCGAAATTCCCACGGGTTTCGGATGGGGGGGGGGGGTTTGCAAAAATGCACCAGAACATTTATGAGGATGTTTCAGTCTAATAAATGCAGCTGGGGCAGCACGCTGGCTTTCTTTTCCACTAAAAAAAAGGGAAGCCCAGCCCTATTTTTTTTTTTTTTTTTTTTTTTTTAAATTTTATGGAAAGCTTTTACCTATGTCTTTGCGTAACCAACCCGCACGGAGCTGTGCAAAGAAATACTCCCAACAATGTAGAGGGCCAGAGGATACGAGGAAACGGGACTGCTTTCCTTGGCCGTGCTCAGTTAAATCATCGCTCCTGATATATAAACCGATAGTTTTAACAGCAAGGAGGGGATGGTAGAAACCCTGAGTTTCCCTGGGAAAAAAAAAAATAAAAAATTATTGCAGCTAGTTATCAGGTCTGTAATATTTATATCCCCATTTGCAGGTTTTAGGCGAGTCAGGGAAGATCTGTAGTTTCTGAGAAGGTTTCACCTTACGGCCGCTTTGCTACACGTAGTATCCTGTAGTTTATTCCTCTCAAGCTAATGAGTGCAGGATCCAATCCTGCAGCTGGTACCTGTCTGAAGGGGTTCATACGTCAGCCGTCTTAAGTGATGTTTCTGCACTGTAAATATCCAAACAGACTTTTTTTTTTTTTTTTTTTTTTTTTT
>NW_020799134.1:513748-518597 GCF_003259725.1 Athene cunicularia | reverse complement strand
GCTCTTCCCTTGACTCCTTGCATCCCTTACTCCAGCTCGGGGAGGCAGATATCTGCTGAGTTTGCCTGCTGTCGGCTCAGGCACGATGAGCTTCAGGTAAGACAGGAATTAAAGACTTGGCCGAAATCAGCTGCGCTGTTTTACACTGCAATATTCTCCCTTAAATACAACGCTAAATGGTCCCCCTGTGCACACGTGCTGGGCGCTTTCTTAGGGGTAACTTCCCCTGGTTTTAAGATATATGACCTGCGAGTAACTGCATGGAGTCTGCATTCCGCTCCACCCAGCTGCGTCCCTACAGCGTGAATGTAGAGTAAGGACGAGATGTTTAAGGAAACACCAGCACAAGAGAGGTCTCAGGAATTTAATGCTTTATTATCTAGTGAGCACCCCATGGGGCCAAAGCACGGCCTGGGGCGTCAGGAGGAGGCAGCAGGGAACCCCGAGTGATGCCCCTTCCCCAGGGAGCGATGGTCCCGCAGGGCAGAGGAGAGGGTGTGCGGCCGGGCAGCCCCGGGGCTTGCAAAGCTTTGGGGAGGCAGGATGGAGCTGGTCCATGCGCGGCCTTTGCTGCTGGAGCCGGGCGCGTGGGACACCCCATCACTTCATCTTCTGCGAGGGCAGCTGGAGGACCTGCTGCTGCTGCTGCTGCTGCTGCTGGTGGTACTGGACCTGTGGCTGCCCGTGGCATCCACCACCGCCGGAGCTGTGACAGCCACCGCTGCTGCCACCGGAGCTGTGACAGCCACCACCGCTGCCACCAGAGCTGTGACAGCCGCCACCGCTACCACCGGAGCTGTGACAGCCGCCGCCACCACCGGAGCTGTGACAGCCACCACCGCTGCCCCCGGAGCTGTGACAGCCGGTATGGCGGGTGTAGCGCTCCTGGCTGTGGCACTGGTCCCTGTCCTGGCGGGAGCACATCGTGGTGTTTTTGGGGTGAATCTGTGAGGAGAGAGGAGCTGTCAGGGGGTGCAGCGTTTCCCACCACCCCGATTGCCCCAGCGCCCTGGTCTTGGGGTCCCGCTGCCTGCTCCGTCTGCACTCCCACGCCCAGAACTGCTGTGCAGGATCCGGGGAGAACCCCCTGCCCTGGGGCAGTGCCCTGCATCCACCGACGGAGGGTTTCATCAGCCAGCAGTAGCGTGGCCTAGTCACAAGACAGGTCCTCTTGTCCCTCCATGCACCCCCCGACCCTGCGAGCATCCCCCCACCCTGCGAGCATCTCCCCAGGGTTCGTGTTAAACCCGTGCTCTTCATCCCTTGCTGGGAAACAAGTCCCCAGAGAAGGAATATCCATCCAGGCTGCCAGACTTACCTGAGCTCGAGAGGAAAGCAAGAGGAGGGAATGAAGATCCCCAGGACAGGAGCAGTTTTATAGAGATCTCCGATCCCTTTCCCGGAAATGAGACAGCTCTCTGTCATAGTGATCTATTAATTTAATACCCAATCCCCATCAAACCGCCCTCTGTTTACATCTTTCGCCTGACTCATTCATGATGGATATCATTTCTTTTTATCGGTTTCCTGTGCCACATCTAATTGCCGGCCTCACCTGCCCTTAATAGGGAAACCCGTGGTGCCTGGGTTTCCAAAGGCTCATCTCCTTGGGGTTTGGTTTGTTAAATTAAGTCCAGGCATAATTATAGCCCCATCCCATGAGGCTCTACTCTCAGACTCTAATCCCTGCTATTGAGCCGGCACGAGATAAAGCCAGAAATAATGCAGGTAAAAAGGAGTGGAAAATTGTTCTCTCTTCTCCCGTAGATGTTCCCCTAGTTCCAAAGAGCTGCCACGGCCATGGGGACAGCCAACGGAACAAGGACAAATTCCTCCTGGGCTTCCTCTAGAGAAGGGTCCCAGGTTTTCGACAGGGGTGTTACAGCTCCTTCCCTTGACCGAAAGGGTGTGAATTTCCCCCACAAGGCACCTGAGCAGCCGGAAAACAGTCTTGGGGACCACTGAAATCCTTGAAAGTCCTGCGGCGTTCACATACATCTTGCTTCATTGACAAAGAGTAGCTGTTTCCATCGCCTTAATGACAAAGATCAAGAAACGAAGGCTGGGGAGTTAGAAGACCCCTCTGGTGCTGCCTGCTTCGTTGGTCTGTCTTCTGAAGCAAAGCTGGAGCTTCAGCGACGGCCCTTCTGCACAGCCCCGTGCTGCCCAGCACTTCATCCCACCTCGAAGTACGCTTGACCTCTAGAGACCACATCCCCTTGTGTATGGGATAAAGGCAAGAAAAAGCCCGAGATAACGTTGGGAGCCACACAGTCTACGAAGATCCCCCTTTTTTTGCCAAAGAGAACTGCTCTGGCAGCTCGCTGAGGGAGGAGGGGATAGCACCGGGGCTTGGGCTGCGCTGAAAACCAACGTCCGTCCCAAGACACATGTCAACTAGTGCTCTTCCGTCAGGTTCAGCCCCGAAAATTAACTCCTTGCATGCTTCTCCTGGGAGCTGTTGGGTGGCTCTTGTTTGGCTTCAGGTAAACTCCTGTTGCAGGGGGTTGAGCTGGCCCTGGGGTCCCTGTGTCCAGCTTGAGCAGGGGGCGATGTGACAGTGGAATAAAACCTTCCCCCGGGCTGCAGGTGCTGCCGGGGCACGAGCGGCTCGCTCTGCTCCCATCTGACATTTTGGCTACTTGAACTGTCCATCACGAGCCTCCCAGCTGGTGGCAGTGCCCGTCTGTTTTACCCAAGGGGTCAGTGGTGGGGAGGATTGCAAAGCTCTCCTCTGGCCTCGCAGACCCGTGGCTCACCCAGCACGCAACGCGGCCGGCATTTACTGTGCTGACTGCCACTGATGTCATTTAAAAATTTCATATAGAAACTGGTGGCTGCACTTGTAATTAGCAGAGGAACCGGGTAGACGCCCACTCAGAGCTGTGTGTGCTGCGGGCAAAAATCCACGTGGCTGTTGGAGCAAGTGTGTGCACGCACGGAAGGGACCGATTCCTGCGCAGGCTGAGCACAACGTCCACGGGGCTCCTTACTATTGCACCCCTCCTGCCTCCCAAAATAACAACCAGTGAGTAAATTCTCAAGGATAAATGCATTTCTGTGCACGAGTCTTGTGCAATCTGGTTTTGCCTTTTCCGGAGAACGTTAGTAGCAGTTGTCGGGTCGGAGGCGAGGTTCTGCACAGGAGAGTTTGATGCCGATTTGTTTTTCAGGTGATGATCTCATTCTTTCAATGAGAGAGGACATAGGAGTGTTTTCAGTGTAACCAACAGTCTCCCAAGTTTCGCAGGGGCTGGTGTTTTTCCCGCAGTCCCCAGCCTCTCAGATGTTATTAGTTCGGCTTTCAGTTAAAAGCAGAAACCACATCAATTTTTTTTTTTTTTTTCTTTTTTTTTTTATTGTGGTCGCAGAGGAAAAAAAAATATTTAAACAGTCAAAAACCTAAGAGGCAAAGGAAACGAACCTCAACGCATATGACTAGTAATCACTTCGAGGGTTTTCTTGGGATGCGTGGGGTTGGCAGCAGGACGTGGTTGCACCACCCGGCTCCCCTCCCTCAGCCTTTACACAGGGATGTAACGCTCTGGGCCAGGCTGCTCCCAGCTCCCAGGTGCAAAACCCCTTCCCCGGTCACCTCCCTGCCTTTCCAGCAGCACCTCTGCCAGGGCCTGGCGGTGCAGGGAGATGGATTTAGCTTCTCTCCGTGCCAGCTCTTCCCTTGACTCCTTGCATCCCTTACTCCAGCTCGGGGAGGCAGATATCTGCTGAGTTTGCCTGCTGTCGGCTCAGGCACGATGAGCTTCAGGTAAGACAGGAATTAAAGACTTGGCCGAAATCAGCTGCGCTGTTTTACACTGCAATATTCTCCCTTAAATACAACGCTAAATGGTCCCCCTGTGCACACGTGCTGGGCGCTTTCTTAGGGGTAACTTCCCCTGGTTTTAAGATATATGACCTGCGAGTAACTGCATGGAGTCTGCATTCCGCTCCACCCAGCTGCGTCCCTACAGCGTGAATGTAGAGTAAGGACGAGATGTTTAAGGAAACACCAGCACAAGAGAGGTCTCAGGAATTTAATGCTTTATTATCTAGTGAGCACCCCATGGGGCCAAAGCACGGCCTGGGGCGTCAGGAGGAGGCAGCAGGGAACCCCGAGTGATGCCCCTTCCCCAGGGAGCGATGGTCCCGCAGGGCAGAGGAGAGGGTGTGCGGCCGGGCAGCCCCGGGGCTTGCAAAGCTTTGGGGAGGCAGGATGGAGCTGGTCCATGCGCAGCCTTTGCTGCTGGAGCCGGGCGCGTGGGACACCCCATCACTTCATCTTCTGCGAGGGCAGCTGGAGGACCTGCTGCTGCTGCTGCTGCTGCTGCTGCTGGCACTGGACCTGTGGCTGCCCGTGGCATCCACCACCGCCGGAGCTGTGACAGCCACCGCCGCTGCCACCGGAGCTGTGACAGCCACCACCGCTGCCACCAGAGCTGTGACAGCCGCCACTACCACCGGAGCTGTGACAGCCACCACCGCTACCACCGGAGCTGTGACAGCCACCACCACTACCCCCGGAGCTGTGACAGCCGGTATGGCGGGTGTAGCGCTCCTGGCTGTGGCACTGGTCCCTGTCCTGGCGGGAGCACATCGTGGTGTTTTTGGGGTGACCTGTGAGGAGAGAGGAGCTGTCAGGGACTTCCCCTTCCTTCTTCTGCTTTTCCAGGGAAGAGAAATCAGAATTTATCCAGTCTTAGCCAGATCCTACGATCATCTTTAAACCGTGCTTCAACTTCTGATACCCCCCCATGGGATTGTCCCCCCAGAGCCATAACCGGAGATGCTGGGAGCATCCAGAGCAGCAGGGCAGGTTGACCACAGCTGCCTTCCCAAAGCAGAGACATCT
>NW_020799134.1:510392-513698 GCF_003259725.1 Athene cunicularia | reverse complement strand
AAAAAAAAAAAAAAAGCAATAAAAACTGTACAACGTGATGCCTGCTTGATTTTTTGTGAGCCACCCGGTGATCACCGGCGATCTCCCTGTGTAGGAAGCTGTGTAAAAAAGTTGTTGTGGTGGGGAAGCCCCGAGGGGATGGGGTAGGGATGCAAAGCTCTGGGGGTCTGGGGGCACTGGGGATACCCCCCAACTGGGGTGTAGGGCCCAGACAGGACGCGCTGTGGGGTGGGGAGATGTTTTTGTGTTTTCCCCATCGCCTGGGACCTGGCGGTCCTGACGGACAGAGGAGACTGGAGCTGGTGGGCACCCAGGAACGATCCACACTGACTGTGGCCAGTGACTGGAGCATCATGAGGGTTCAGAGATCCAGCTGAGTCCCTATAGCACGCGTGGAAAATAAAGATGAGGAGTTTAAGGAAGTGCCAACACAAGAGAGGTCTCAGGAATGTAATGCTTTATTGTCTGATGGGCACCTCAGGGGGCCAAAGCACGGCCTGGGGCGTCAGGAGGAGGCAGCAGGGAACCCCGAGTGATGCCCCTTCCCCAGGAAGCGATGGTCCCGCAGGGCAGAGGAGAGGGTGTGCGGCCGGGCAGCCCCGGGGCTTGCAAAGCTTTGGGGAGGCAGGATGGAGCTGGTCCATGCGCGGCCTTTGCTGCTGGAGCCGGGCGCGTGGGACACCCCATCACTTCATCTTCTGCGAGGGCAGCTGGAGGACCTGCTGCTGCTGCTGCTGCTGCTGCTGGTGGTACTGGACCTGTGGCTGCCCGTGGCATCCACCACCGCCGGAGCTGTGACAGCCACCGCTGCTGCCACCGGAGCTGTGACAGCCACCACCGCTGCCACCAGAGCTGTGACAGCCGCCACCGCTACCACCGGAGCTGTGGCAGCCACCGCCGCTACCACCGGAGCTGTGACAGCCGCCGCCACCACCGGAGCTGTGACAGCCACCACCGCTGCCCCCGGAGCTGTGACAGCCGGTATGGCGGGTGTAGCGCTCCTGGCTGTGGCACTGGTCCCTGTCCTGGCGGGAGCACATCGTGGTGTTTTTGGGGTGACCTGTGAGGAGAGAGGAGCTGTCAGGGACTTCCCCTTCCTTCTTCTGCTTTTCCAGGGAAGAGAAATCAGAATTTATCCAGTCTTAGCCAGATCCTACGATCATCTTTAAACCGTGCTTCAACTTCTGATACCCCCCCATGGGATTGTCCCCCCAGAGCCATAACCGGAGATGCTGGGAGCATCCAGAGCAGCAGGGCAGGTTGACCACAGCTGCCTTCCCAAAGCAGAGACATCTTGCCCCCAGAGGGAGAAGAGCAACCCCCCAGAGCCTCCCTTCAAGTCCCAATCTCTGCTCTCTGTCAGCATGCCCTGCCTTCCCTCCTCACCCCGCTTCCCCGCTCGCAAGCACCCGCAGAGCAAACCCCAGCCCAGTACAAGGTGTGGGGCTCAGCTCGCTCCAAACCCATCCGCGATCCCCAGAGTTTGGAACGCCGCGCCGAGCCCCAGCGCTGTGCAGCATCACCGCTCTTACCTGAGATGCTCGTGCAGCCAAGTCGCAAGGAGGGAATGAGGCTTTCCGGGACAGGAGTGCTTTTATACCCTCTCTGCACACCCCATCTGGACACGAAGCACCTCCCTGTCACAGAGGTCTGCTTGTTCATTTAATTTGTCGATGGGTTGGCTTTTTTTTTTTTTTTTTTTTTTTTTTTTTTTTTTTTTTTTTTTTTGCCTCCCCGCTCTTCAGGTTGCTTGTGTGACTCAACCCATCCACGCCGGGTATCACCTTTTGTTATCGGTCGTCTTTCCTGTGCTGCAGAAATATTTAATTGCCAGCTCTACCTGGGCTTAGCTCCAGTGGGGGAGTAGTGTGGGTGGCCCCGGTTTCCACAGCTTTGCCAGATTGTTTTTGGTGTCGGTCACAGCTGGGGAGTGCATTTTTTTAGGGGAGGGGGGGGGATTATGTCACATACTTAAATCACACCATCCTTCTAAAATACCTCCAGGTGCTCTAGTCCTGCAAATGCCCGTAAAGCCAGAGATTTGCCTCTAAGTGCCCGTAATACCTTCGGCATGGCAGACAAATCTTCCTTAGCAGCAATTTCACTGTTGGCTCGTTGCTCTTAAAACCAATGGAAACATTGTGGACCCATCAAGAGAGAGAAAAGGCAGCCAGCCCCTGCGAGACTTTCTTACTGGTCAAAACTTTCCCGCTGTTACGAGAAGAACTAAAAGCAGTTAAGATTATTATTTTTGGAAGGGGGAAGACCTGCGCTAGGATTAGCGAGGTAAATAATTATGTGGTTAACTTTCAGCCCATGAGTAATTCCAGAGCGGCAGGTGTTTTTTTTTTTTTTTTTTTTGCCACGTGGAAGAGGAGGGCTTCCATGGGTGCTGCCTTCGGCGATGCAAGGTGGCCTGGGGTGGCTGCCACGTTGCGGGGAGCTGGCAGACTCCAGGGACTTTCTTCAAACTTGGAGGAACGTCCTTTTTTTTTAGAGCACTTTTCCCTGCTCCCCGATTAGCGTGCAATTGGCCAGTAAAACTGAGTGTCATTTGGATGGATGCACAGACCCACACGAGCCTTCAGGCTGGGCCAGGTGCCATGTTTGCGGTGAGGACTGGTCCCCGGCAATAATTTCAGGTACTCCCTGTACCTTTGCTGCGTGGGGTAGGAAGTGCTTCGAACCACGGATCTTATTTTGCCCTTTTCTTCCACTGCTTGCGGAAGACGTTTCAGTAAGCAGCGAATAAAAGCCCAAAATCAGTATTGATAAATAAAATAGGTAACTGCTGTGATTCTGTCAGTGCGAAAATGCTTGGAAAACCCTGGCTGAAAAATATTTTACTTGCCCACAAAGACGCTCAAGCATTTGGTATTTTCGTTCCGTCTTTTCCGGCTTTTATTTCTCCTTTATTTATTTATTATTTTATTTATTTATTATTTTATTTTTTTCTTTTATTTATTTAAAGGCGGGTGGGCAGGACAAGGTTAATGAGCGAGGTAACCTAAATGCTTCTTTTGTATTGCTTAATTGCCGTTACGAACTAGGACGGTGTCAGGGCAAACTGTATTTTTAATTGTATGTTTAATTGTGTTTTGTTCTGGCGCCAGGCGGAATATGGTCAAAGACTCTCTGTGAAAACAGACTCCGAGTGATTTTTGCCTCTCAACATTTTGCTGCATTCAGTTCCGAGTTGTTCTGGGTTTGTTAAAGATTAGCAGCGCCCAGCCAGCCCGTCCTGGGCACCTCTAGATTTTGTGGCTCTCCTCCTTAACGCGCCTTGAAAATTGGGTTTGAAATGGG
>NW_020799134.1:505939-510342 GCF_003259725.1 Athene cunicularia | reverse complement strand
GGGCTCGACCAACCTTTTCAAACGATGAAAGCAGGCAGCCTGTTCAGGGAGTTAGCTGCTGCCTGCACCCTTTTCAACAGTGCCAGATATTCCTGATCGTCGTGACACACTCAAGAATAATCTTATCGGGGCAACGTTGATTTCATGAATGGCTAACACCGGACCGATAAATTACACAGTTCATTTTAATTACAAGCCCAGAAGAAATTTATCAGCTCATTGGGTAACGTTTGCGTCTTGCAATGCCCCTGGCTTGACTCAGGGCTCTTGAAGTGTTGGGCAGAGGGTTTCTAGAAAGGCTTGCTGGGGGTTTGCTGCAAGCGTGTGGAGATACTGTCTCAAGGATGGTGCCTTGGGGCCAGAGGGCAAAAAAAAAAAAGGGTTTCCGTCCCATCACATGTCTCTTTTTGCCCCATGGTTGTGCCTCTAGGCCTGAGGGTTTGTGCAAGGCAGCCCACAGGGTCTTGGCGGGGGGGTTTTGGGTCTCCAGCTCTGTAGGGAGGTGGTGTGGAGGAGAGCTGCCTGCACTGCAGAGGCCTGAGATGCCCTCCTAAAATGTCAGCATTAAAAAAAAAAAAAAAGTAAATTTATTCTCTCTCTTTTCCTTTGGATTCCATAGGGGAGAGTGTGGCACTGCCCACAACCATTGCCTGTGTCTGGGCAGGGTTATCAAACAAGCACAGGGTGTCTTGTACTGCGCGATATGAAACACAAGGTGAAAGAAAAATCACGAGCACAAAGCTCTCACGAACTCTGACTTGTAACGGCTTGTGTAGACTGACACAGAGAAAAGCGAGCCAGCGTGAACGTACACAGTTTATTTTAGCGCCCACAGAGCAGCTCACCAGAGGTACAGGACTTGCCAGGGGAGGGAGAGGAGGGATTTTCTTTGAGGATTGCTCGGAGACATGCAAATCTTGCTGAACTCGGCACGAGATGGTGGATATGCGGGTGTGTAACGTGCAGACGATGTCCTGATCACTTCATCTTTGAGGATACTTGATAAATTTGCTGCTGGCAATCCTGTGGCTTTCCATGGTAGGATCCGCCTCTGCTGCCGTGGCATCTGGGTTCTCTGCTCCCGTGGCACCCGGACCCACCGCTGCTCCCGTGGCACCCGGACCCACCGCTGCTCCTGTGGCACCCGGACCCACCGCTGCTCCCGTGGCAGCCTTCACTGCTGTGGCATGAGGACCGTTCTTGCTGGTGGCACTGGTCTTTGTCCTGGCGGGAGCACATCTTTGCAGACCTGCTGAAGAGACAATCATCTTTGAGTGGATGCAAAGGGAAGAGACGCTGTGATGTCTGTCAGCTAGCAGTGATAGGTGTCTAGTTAGATGGGATTAGATATCAAAGAATAAATTCTCATTATAAGGCAAGATCTTGAAGGAGAGAGGATAACTAGCAATGCACGTCTGCCCGTAGTAGTCCCTGACCTGTACAGAGAACTCTGTGCTGTCTTCCTTTCTCTTCTATGTTTAGCAAATACATAAGATAGAAGTTAAAGCACTTTGTGATTAGTGAGAAGAGGTGGGCAGACATAGTCCGGAGCTAGACATGAAGAGTCCTGTCCTCAGCCATCTGAACCGGTAAGTTTTAACCAGTTTTCCTAGTTGCTTTCTGTTATTTATGTATAGACACGGATGGAGAAGTCGACCTCAACAGCAGGACCGAGCAACGGTGAGCAGAGACGGTCAGAGACACAAGATGTGCAAGAGAAGCGGTCAAGACTTCAGGATCAGGACGAAGCTGCTGATCCTTAGAAGTGCAAAAGTTTGATCAAGTCGGACTTAACCCTGTTCAGCAGGAATTCAAGAGGAGGCGTGAAGCTGGGACGATGCGAAGAAGTATGGTGTGAGATCTTTTATAGGGTACCCGGTGTTTTTTCCACCGGAAACACGATGAGCTCCCACTGGAGGGACTTGATTGCTCACCACCCTGAATGCTTTGCTAATTGGAGAGTTTTTACCCTGTTGTTTTGACTCACGGTATTATGAGCAGATCAATATCCTGCCTTTGGGATCGCCATTCCTCTTGTTACTCCATAAAAATGTTAATTGCCCACCACGCCTGGCGTGGTTCACGGGCAGGGATGGGGCGGTTT
Organism: Athene cunicularia; assembly: GCF_003259725.1. Taxonomy (NCBI): domain Eukaryota; kingdom Metazoa; phylum Chordata; class Aves; order Strigiformes; family Strigidae; genus Athene; species Athene cunicularia. Next base: position 508,238 of record NW_020799134.1, on the reverse strand, counting down.
CTGGATGGTCTTGCTGCCGTTGACTAACGCCTTTTCCTGCTCCTTATGCCTGATGCAAAGCAGCCGTGAGCCCAAGATGGTAATGCAAAAATGTTAGAGGATGGGAAGGTGGCACGGTGAGGTGGGCTGGGGTGCAAAGGGATCAGGAAAATAAAAGGGGCTTGAAAGAGAATAAATAAGGCCATGGTGGCGTGTAGGAAAATCGAGTGTGTTTGGGCAGCTTGGGAAAAAAAAATCTAGGTTGTGAGCGGGTGAAGGAGGCAAAGGGAATTAAGGATGCAGGTATGAGCACGTGATGGGGTGGCAGAAGGTGAGCACAGAGCCCGGGGCTGCTCTATGTGGGGGGTGCCCTGAAAACAAGGAGCGTGAGCATCCTACGCTGGGCCCAGCATCGGGCCGTCCGCCTCTGCTGGGGCGATGGGGCTTGGCCCCGATGGGTTACAAAAGGAATCGAGTCGCCTCCGGGCTCTAAAGCCGTCACCGAGGTTTGGGGTTGGGATTTAGAGGTGGGAGACAGCGATGGGAGACTTTGAAGCAAATTCCCACTGGATACGTCTGGTTGGAAGGGTGGGAGTGGGCAAACGCAGGCAGCGGGACGTGGCCGGAGCATCAAACGGGAACACATTTCTGAGTAAAACAGCAAAGAAGCACTAAAAAGAGCGTTGCAATCTTTCAAGTCGGTCCTTTCTTTGCTCCAAGAGACTTTTAACCCCGACAGAAGGAATTTAAAACCCCACGGCAGACGGCGAGTATCCGGGCAGGAGGCTCAGAAGGACAAGAGGTCTCCAACAGAGCCTCCTTTTCACGATACTTTCGTTCCCCAAAAAATCTGTCCTTGGTTACTTTAATTACACCTTGATTGGAGAACAAAGTAGGGAGGAAAGCGTTTGGCGATAGAGACCCGAGCGTGGCCTGATGGGAAGGACGCTCACGCGCAGTGGAGGCCTGGACCCACGCACAGGACAGGATCGCGTTGACCGTCTCTGAGCCCCGCGCATCTCCCGCAAAGCTCCCGGTCCTTGGCGGAGGCTTCCCTGCATCCCTCCATCTGATTCTGAGGGCGTGGCGGGTTGTTTTTTTTTTGTTTTTTTTTTTTTCTTTGTATCATTTGTTGGTTTTCTTTGTATAATTATGGAGGGAATCGCCTTCGCCATTGTCCTCACACAAGTCACGGGAGGTGGTTTGGTCCCCAGTTTGAATCGCGGTTTCTGGGGGGTTTGTATGGCGCCGTAGAGACGGACAAAGCGACAAAAAAAACGCACACTCGCATGGGTGAACAATTGGCTGGTTTTTTATTACCTAAAGAATGCATTTTTCAATATATAAATATATATATCTCAATATTTATATATATATTTATACATGTCTATATATTATTTATATTCTATATATTTTATATATTCTATATAATATTTATCCATTTTATAGTATATTAATATATTTTTAATATTATATTTAGATATTTTAGACATTTTAGACATTTTAGATATTTATTTTAGACATTGTAGATATTTATTTTAGACATTGTAGATATTTATTTTAGACGTTTTAGACATTTTAGATATTATATTTATCTATTATAGCTATTATATCTATTTATAGATTATATTTAGATATTTCATAAATATTATCTTTAGACATTTTAGATATTTTAGATATTATATTTCTCTACTATAGATATTCTATTTATAGATTATATTTAGATATTTTATAAGTATATTTAGATATTTTATAAATATATTTAGATATTTTATAAATATTATCTTTAGACATTTTAGATATTTTAGATATTTTAGATTTTAGATATTTTAGGTATTATATTTCTCTACTATAGATATTCTATTTATAGATTATATTTAGATATTTTATAAATATTATATTTAGATTTTATAATTCTTATGTTTAGATATTTTAGATATTATATTTATCTATTATAGATACTATATCCATCTATAGATTATATTCAGATATTTTATAAATATTATATTGAGATATTTTATAAATATTATATTGAGATATTTTATAAATATTATGTTTAGATATTCAGATATTTTATAAATATTATATTGAGATATTTTATAAATATTATGTTTAGATATTTTAGATATTTTATAGATTCTATTTATCTATTTATCTAGTCTATGTATATATTTTATATATATTATATTTATATATCATATATATTTATATTTTATCTCCCAGAGCGTTACAATACAATTGGTCAAAAAAGTTGTTTTTAGCATCCTCATTGGGTAACCTTTATCAGTCTCCGCCCTGCTTGCTTCATCCCGCTCTGTAG
>NW_020799134.1:501437-505889 GCF_003259725.1 Athene cunicularia | reverse complement strand
TTTTTTTTTTTTTTTTTTTTTTTTTTACCTTAGCGTTAATAAATCAGTATTTAATTGCTGGGTTGCGTAAAGAATCCATGATGAAAACTGTTAGCTACTTCTCAACTCCAGGAAGTTGTCTGGAGTAGAAATAAAAAGGTTGAATCAACCGGGAACCTCGACGTGAGGGGGAACAGGGATGCTGCCAGCACCAGCTTTGGCCGCAAGGAGGAACGGAAACAATTCAACGGGATGAAGCGGAAAACACTGATGCAAGGGGGTTATGAAGCATCGTTTTTTTATTGCCTCCATGTCTGCTGTGAAATAAGGAGGCGAATGGCTCTTGATATTTCACAGAGACGGCGGGTTACACCTTCAGAAAGCATGTTACAAGGAGAAGGACAGGAACAGTGGAGATCCGTGGGTTGTGTCACCCATCAGGGCAACGCTGCAAGAGGGAGACGTTTCCCCCATTCATCCCCACTCCTCGCGCCCTCTACTTTATCTTCCGAGCCGGCACTTTGCAGACCTGCTGCTGCTGCTGGCTCGGGATGCATTTTGCCACGGGCACGCAGCCTTGCTGCACCGGCGCGGGGCAGGTCTGCACTGGGCAGCACTGGGCGATTTGCTGCCTTGGCTTGCTGTAGCACGGCTTTCCGCCCTGGTGCCCTGATCCGTGGCACGTCTTCTCAGAGCAGACCGACCTCCCGTAGCTCTGGCATCCCCCCGACGACCCGTAGCTGTACGTGGGTCTCCTGACACAGCTTGAACAACCTCCGTGGCTTGAACCCGAGGACCTGTGGCATCTCTCAGAGCAGACCGACCTCCCGTAGCTCTGGCATCCCCCCGACGACCCGTAGCTGTACGTGGGTCTCCTGACACAGCTTGAGCCCCCACCTCCATGGCAAGAATCAGCCGCGGCATAGCCATGGCATCTCTCGGAGCAGACGGGCTGCCGGTAGCCGTAATGGCGGTAGTTGTGGCCTCTCATGCCTTCAACGCCTTCGCCATCACACCCCGAGGAGCAGGTGTTGTAGCCGTAGCGGAAGGGCGTGCGCCGGGTGTCCAGCCAGGATCCCGAGGGATCATACCAGGTTGAGTTCAAGTTGAAGTATGATTCTCTCCCAGAAGAATAGATCATGTCTGAGTTGTAGGGAAAAACCTGAAAAAGACGTGGCCACATAGGCTTGAATTTCCACCTTCTCTGTTTACATTTATTTTCCCATAAAGCCACTTTAGTGGCCCATGCAGGGGTCAACCTTTCTTATCCTGAAATCCTGCATCTAAAGGAAATCCTTGCAGTTGTCCAATACCTCTTTCTGACCTTACCCTTGATTTTTTTTTTTTTTTTCCATCCAAGAACAGAAACAACCATAAGACACCGCAGCATGTAGTGGCATTGTTGCAAATCCCATACCCAAGTCCCCCAGTAGCTTCTTTTAGCCCATCGTCCTCTAGCCCTTACGTGCCAGGTCTGTGACCTCTGGAATCCCAACACCCATCCAAAAATGAACCCAGCTGCTCCAGGCTGTGTCTTACCCAACTCACAAGGGAAGGCCGACGCTGACCAGGGGAGCAGATTATGAGAGACGAAGGGACGGAGGCCTTTTATATGGTTCCAAGACTTCTCCTTGTAAATGAAACACGCCGCAGGAACGGGGACTAAATTATTTATTGACAAAACATCTCCTCCATTTGGATGCTGTTCCCAGCACTTGGCATGATCTGCTTGACTCATTATCCCTGATAAGCATCTCTTAATTATAATGTAGTTACCGAATGGTGCACATAAAGGACTCACGTCGTTTAAGCCACCCATTGGCTGTGTGAGGCAGGTAATAATGAACTTATTCACCATCTGCAGAGGACCGAGACACTGAGTGGAGGGTGACGGGTGACCCGTGAGTCAGGAGCCGTGATGTGCCCAGTGATAAATGTCCCGGCCTTTTCCTTTTGCTACCCGTGAGGAGCATTTCCAGGTGCCTGAAGTATAAACACGTGATGGGTCAGAGACACAAAAATCGAATTTGCGCTGATGGGTCTCGGTGGTGAAGGGGATGGCTCTGCAGATGGTGGAGTGCAGTGAACGGTGCTGCCTCAAATTCTGCAAGGCTTTGGGCACAGCCTCCCACGGCGGCCTTGTAGTTAAGCTGGTGGAGGTATGGACCGGATGGTTAAAGTGCATGGTGGGTGAAAAACTGGCTGATACTGGTGCTGGCGCCATTTAACATCTTCATTAATGTCTTGGATAATGGGGCGGACTTGGGAAATCATGTGGCACCTAATTGTGGTGAGTGGCTGAAATTTCGGGAAGATGGGACCTGGGCAAGCTGGAAAAATGGTCCCGTGCCTGGGATGGACTAACTGGGATTGGAGATTGGGGTGGCTGGAGAAAAGCAGCTCGGAAGAAATGATGGACCAAAGTTGAACTGGAAGTGCCGGTGCGAGGGCTAAGCTGGGCCTTGGTCTGTGGGCGCTGAGTCGGCCCTTTGGGCTCCGCGCTGGGACGGTGCCTGGGGACTGGCTTCGGTGGGAAGAGGCTTGGAAGAAAATAAGTAACCAAGTAATGGATTTCTGAAGTTAAATTTAATATGTGTTTCTCAGTTAAAATTAGACATAAGAAAAATAAATTGTGGTTTGCTGCATGAAGAAAACAAGAATGAATTTTTTTTTTTTTTTTCTTTCTGGTTTTTCTTGGTGGTTGCTAGAGGCTGGGCAAACGCGCCGGGGCTATGCTCAGGCAACACAAAGAAACAATAAAATGTATTTTAATGCACCTAGTGGAAGGGTTTTCCGGCAAAGTGAGAGAAACAGCACGCTCCCAGCGCGTCTGCAAGAACCAGGCAGGGGGGAGCTGCGGGGGAAGAGCTCGCACGCATTCCTGGCATGCACAAACACACCTCACGTGCTGGGGCGCGCACTTATTATCATGATTAACATTTACGTGGGGGATGGCCTCCCGGTGCAGCGTTACCATCTGGCTGATGGCACACAGCGTGGAGCAAACTGTTTGTACCTAAATCACCCGCTGACGGGCCGTAGCGAAGCCCCTCCGGTCCTGCGGGGGGTAACCAGAGTGAGGAGGATTTGACAGCGTGCGGATGTTGGTGAAACCGCTACAGCCAGAGCTGAAATCCTCAGGTGTGAACTTTAATTTTTGATTTTAAATTTACACGTTTCCTTGCGGGAATTTGAACAGCTTTTTACATCTCCTTGTCGTGTTGGTGATGTTTTCTGAGGGGTGAAAAAAAAAAAAAAAAAAAAGGAACCAAACGTCAATTTTTTAAACTTTATTCTCAGATACACAGGGAGAAAGTAAAATTGCAGGAGTACTTGTTGCTCCTGCGGTCACAGTGTGTATTTTTTTTTTTTTCCCAGTACAGTCCTGTCTCTGTTTTCAAACAACCTCGAACCCATGGGAGAAGGTGAATCCATGGGAGGTTCTTTCCCCGTCCTTGCTCTTTCCGTTTGGTTTCTCCGTCCCGAGGCTGCTCCCTTTCTTAGAAGAGCAAAGTGGGGTTTGGGTGATTAGAGCCTATTCCCTGGGAATTTAAAGTGTCAGTGCTGGGGTCAAGCAGGGACCCTGCAGACCCTTGAATCCAGCGTGCAAAGAGCAGCCAGGAGCCACCAGCCACGGTGGCTTTGTGTCGCGCTGAAAGCGGAGGCGGCACCGTCGGTGCTTCGGGCCAGGAGCGAAGCATCCCCCATGTCGAGCGGTGGGTGGGCACGTGCCAAGGAGGGGTCCTGGCGCCTCGCTGGCCCCGTGATCATTTCTTCTGCAGGCAGGGGGGCAAGAGAGGGATTTGCTTTTGCTGGTGCTGGCTGGGATGCAGCGGCGCCGTGGTCGGGCAGCAGCGCTGGACGGGTAGGCGGCAGCTCGGGGCGCAGGGGCAGCGGTGCTGCAGCGGCCGGGGATGCAGTATCACGGGGGGACAGGCATCCTCCACCGGGCACTGCTCCACTCGCCTCCGGGGTTTGCCACAGCAGCCCGGCTCCTCACAGTGCAGGGGTGGACGGTACTGCTGCAGCGGCCGGCGATGGATTTTCACAGGTGGGGGGCAAACGGGCTGCACGTGGCTCACCTCCACCCGCCGCCAGGGCTTGCCGAAATCGCAGCTTTGCTGAGGCGGGCGGCAGCTCCGGGGTGGGCACGGCTCGAGGGGCTGGCAGCCTTGCGGTTCGCTCTGGCAGGACCCCTCAACGTCACGGCTGAGGCTGCCGGGGTCATGGCAAGGGGGCAAGGCCGTGGTGCCCACGGGGATTTCATGGCAGCACCCCGCGGAACCGTGCCACGTCGAGCCTTTCTCACCACAGGCCAAACCATCGTGGCACAAGTCCTGGTCGCTGCTGCCTTTGAGGTAGTGCATCCTGTGGCTGAGATGTCCAAGCCCTCAGGGATAAACAGTCTGGGAAATAGAAAAAAAACCCTACCGACTTCTCTTTTTTTCTGAAAAAAAAAAAAAAAAAAAAAAA
>NW_020799134.1:497184-501387 GCF_003259725.1 Athene cunicularia | reverse complement strand
AAGAGACAGGTTTTGTGGTGTGGTTTTTTTTTTTTTTTTTTTACTTTCATAATCTTCCATCTGAAACTCCTTTGGCTTTCGATTTGCTCGTGGAAAGATGGAATTTTCTGTGAGAAAACAAGGGAAGTTTTTCCGGCTGCTTTTGCGGTAGGGCTGCAGGTTGGCCCTTGCTGGTCAGAGAAGGTCTGTGATATCTGGACAGGGCGCCCATCACCTTCCAGCGCACAGAGGGACCTGACAGCTGGAGAGATGAGGGAGTCGAGGGTGAAGGTCTTGTTGCCCTGTGTGTAGTACTCGTGACTGGAAGACGTGAGCTCCGAGTACAGGATCCCAGTAGACACCAGCACGCCAGGGCGCGGGGTGGACTGGGTCACGCTGTGGATGGGATGTGCATCCTCCTATTTAACTGAATTAATTCTCTTCCAAGTGAGGAACCCCTCGGTCGAGTGAGTGGGTACAACACCAAAAGCCCTTTTTATGCGCGGCGAATCTGGAACGCCGCCGCCACAGAGGAGCGCTGACCTCACGAACTAACAATTTCAGACTTCGTCAGGCGCCGTATCCACCGTTCTGACATTTCTGCTTTGACTCATTTGCCGTGTAGCTGCTCCACTTTGCATTTCTGCGGACGGCCGAGGCATTTTTTAAGCACCAGCAAAGTATCTCTCACAGCAGCCCCAGGGCTGTCGGAGCAAAAGGTATTTCCACGCTCTCTCTCTCTCCACCGTAAAGTCTCGGTAAGGGATGCTCAGAGGTTTGTCTGGTGCCATTCGGGTTTGAATCACTGGGAAAAGCATGTGCAGAATTCAGGGGTGTGACACCAGGGCGCGTGCTTGGACCCGACGACTTTGCTGCAGCTGAGATAATTTATTCTTTACCTACAGGAAAAAATGTAATTGCCTTGCAGGAAGCCACGGGACTTGGATGTAAAGGAGGGAAAAGACCTTGGTATCTGTTAAGGACAAACAAGGATTTTAGATTTAGAACTCATTGCGGCAGTCCCGCGATTATTTTTATTTTATTTTATTTTATTATTTTTATATATTAGAAGAGATATTTTGGAGTCGCTTCCTGAGAATTTTACAAATCACAAAGCGCGAAGAGCTCATTTCTGAACCTTATCTCTTCAAATTTGCCACGTTTGAATAGAATTTCAGATGAAACTAGATAGTACTTCGGAATCCTTCAGGCTAGACTTCTATCTCCACATTTTTTAATGTCTCCCTCCCCTCCCTGCGCCGTGTAGACCATGTTTTCTGATCTGTTTAGCCTTAGTGACATCAAACCTTTATAAGAACCCTGCTTTAAGGCTCAGCAAACTGGCTGGAAATATTTCTACTAACAAAAAAAAAGATCTTTAGCTCTGGCTTTAGGATCCTACAGACGCTTCAGTCACAGGCTGTGTGTCTTCAAAGTCATAAGCAGGGGAAAGACAGCATGAAACTGCCTCGCCAAGAGGATGCTCCTGCAGAGTAGAGAATGTACTGACACTAGCAAGCACTATTTTTTCCCTGGACGAGAGACTGACCCAAGAATTTTGCCGCATTTGCTGGGGCGCTGTCGTCAGTATCATGATAAATAGTTGAAAAATTAATTATATTCAGAAACGAAGCAGATGCTGAAGCAATCCCAGGCCGGAGCTATAGCTTAAGACAAAGATAAATGAACAAACGTATACCAGAAGTTTGCAGCGTCATAACTCAGACATTTTATTGTCTTTCGTGACTAATTGGAGATGAAAGTGAGAAAAGAGAGTATGATACATCAACAGCATTAAACATCCCACACACCGAGAGGAAAGTTAACAGCACGAGTAAGGCTTACAGAGGAAAATCACACCGATCAGCGTGTAGCAGCCTCAGAGCGCGTTACAAGCATTTGGTGAACAAAGGCAGGCAAAGGAGAGAAGATTGACAGTCTCTAAATAAATGAGGAAGAGTGTTCAGGGAGGTGTCTGTATCCATATCCGTATCAACGCCGAGGAACCGGGAGGGAAGCAGCAAGCAGCGCCGCCCTGCCGGCCCTTCGCCGAGGGGCTTTAGTTGCCACAGCAGCCGCCGCCGCTACCGCCGCAGCAGCCGCTGTTGTTGTTCATGGTGTAGCAGCAGGTCTGCAGGGGCATGCAGCAGGAGGTGGGGTAGCAGCACTGCATGGGCTGGCAGCACATCGGCGTCTTGCAGCACTTGGGGCTGCTGGTGCAGCACACAACGTAGCTATTCCCACCGCATCCGCAGCAGCCTCCGGACATGTTGGTAGTAGTGTAGGCGAAGCTGGAAGGAACAGAGAGAGTCTGTCTGTGAGCAGGATATTTGGAAATAAATCATTAACCCAAAGCTCTGTTTATGCTAAATTTGGAGATTCAAGGAGCTGCGAATGAGTTCTACCTTATTTGTTAGTAAATCTTGCTTGAAATTCTGCTCGTTTTCCTACAATCTTGATGCTCACCAGGACATCCCTAACGCCTCAGCAAGAACCTCCCAGCACAGCGCACATGGTCCCAGGTCTGGGCCCTCCTGAAACGCTCGCTGTCCCCTTCATGGCTCTGCTGATACTCCCGTAGCCTCTCCGTCCTTCAGCGCTCCTAGCTCGTCCCCACAATTCATAGCACCCAGTTCCTAAAAAGCCCAACTTCAGGCAAAGTCCCCGTCCAGATACCGAGTTATATCTGCGTACTGTTAGGAGATACCCACAGCATTTTACTTCAGGTAAAAGAAAGGAAGATTTAGATGTTCTCACTTACCCTGTTGAAGACTGAGGAGAGGTGAAGGGAAGAGAAGATGAGCGAATGAAGTGAGCTGGGACAGGAGACCTTTTATAGTCCTAGACACCCTCCTCCTGGAAGTGAGACAGCCACTGACCATTTGAAGTTCCCTGTTTACTAACCCAAACCCATACTTTTTAGCTATACGTGTCTCCTGGTATTTACTCTTTGCCTTATGATTTGTGATAACTACCTTTGTTTTGACTCCTAATTGTTTAGCCTGCGGATAATCAAAGGGCTTCTATGAATACTGATGAATTTGTCCTCCCTGCAACCTTGCAAGGGAGCCAAAAAATGCGTCCTCGTATCTGCTTGACAAATGCAGACCGCGACGGATGAAGATGCTAAGGGATTTACTCAGCAGCGGCTGGTGCTGAATCAGTGTAAGAGCTGAAACTGAGCCCTTGGGTGCTGTCATCCGGGCACGTGACGGGCAGTTTCATCGGGCTGATGTTCGAAACAAATATTTGGAAAATTTCACTAAAATATGTCTGCTCGCTTCCAGTCACCGGACGTGCATGTGAGGAGGGAGCATGTGTTTGGGATGTGTTGGGAGTCATGCAGGTTCCTGGGTCTCAGTCACCTACACGTGAATCCGCGCAAGATCCTTTTGCCCTCATGCATGCCAAGAGCATCTCTGCTATGCTAAAGACGTCTTTGTGTTTTGTCATGCCTAAACTTTTGCAAACCCTCCAGTCTGACGGGGTTTGTTTGCGTGCGGACGTCACTAACGCGAGAGCGCTTCAGCTCCTGCTCTGCTTTGCTGGCACGGCTTTTCTAGAAAAACGATTTTGAAAACTCTGGATTGAATATTGGCTTCAAAGCATTTTGCTTTTCAATTGAAAAGCTAAGGAAGGGGCAGCGCTGCCTCTGCTAGTGGCAGCGTAAGGAGACGTGGCTCTGGGACTGGGCGTGATGCCTGGCAAGGCAACGTGTCCCTCCTGCAACCTCCTCTTGCACCCAGCTGAAGTCTCCTGGGTGCTGGAGCCCTGGCACCAAGCAGAACCACCCCTGCCCAGCTCCTCGGCAGGGACGACGGTGGGTTTAGAGTTGGAGGTTGTGCAGGACTCTCTGTGGGTGTTGGAAGCGGTCGGGGAAGGAGCCCAGCATGAACCAAGAGGGTCAGAGGAAGATGAAGGTGGAAGAGGTGTGACAAGCACGGAATACTGGTTCTAACTGGGGTCATGGAGCTAAATGGGAGACAGGGATTCAGAAGTGATGCAGGAAGAGATGTCGCCGAGGTGAAACCATTTTCTGGGAGGTAGAGAGGAAGGGAGGAAGGTCAGTGTAAGGCCGAGCCTTGGGCAACTGAGCCAGGGTGCATGAACGCTTGTTGAATGCCAGCCACTGCCTCTGGTGCATTTTGCTGGGGGGCTGAACGCTGGCAGGAACACAGGGTATTTGGGAGGAATTTTTTTTTTTTTTTTTTTTTTTTTTTTTTT
>NW_020799134.1:492214-497134 GCF_003259725.1 Athene cunicularia | reverse complement strand
TTTTTTTTTTTTTTTTTTTTTTTTTTTTTTTTTTTTTTTTCCTATACTCCATTTTCTGAGATTATTTCTGCGGTCTGTGAGACCAAGACAGCTTGTATTCGATGGTATTTGTGGTGATCACATTTGAGTGTTTCACCCTAACAATTTGATTCTGTGTCACGGTAGGGAAGCACGAGATTCAAGACTGGAAATCCAACTCTGGGTGCATTTCCTCACGCCTTTCCCCTGTACCTTGGGAGCCCAGTTGGTATCTCACAGATGCTCTGAGTTCGGACACCTGACAGGACTTTTCCAGCAACTGCCTGTAGTTGTTTTGTCTTAAGGCCAAGGCTGCTGTGCACGCAAAGCTTGATTGAACAGTCAGGAGGGAATGAATAGGGTGGTTGGCGTCAAGGCAGGTGTTATGAAACAGGCTCGGGGCACGGGGGAGGAACTGTGGCCATGAGCAGAGCCAGGACAGCTCCATGGGAGAAGGACGTATCGATGGAATTTTCATCTACTGAGAGAGGACGCCAACGTAAGATGAGAATGCTGAGATGTTGAGGCACGTGATCTATTCATGGCACATAAAGGCCGCCGTCGTGTTCAGCAGACTCAGAGCATGAGGCTGGAGTAGTGGCAGCTGACTGAGACACGTAGTTTCTTCCCAAGATGAGAACATGACTTCCGATGACGTTGGGTGTCTCTTCTGGAATTGTCCTCAGGGGAGAATTGTTTTGGTCACGCGATAATAGCCAGATATCTGCCTGCAGGAAGTAATGCCGTCTTTGTGTAAACCCTCAAACGTGTCCTCCACTGAATAAGTAATTCATCGCCTTTTTATCAGGCTTTATTGTTGCCACATTGACCAAGATGATCCCTGTGTTAGAATCATAGAACGGTTTGGGTTGGAAAAGACCATTAAATGGCATCGAGTCCAACCCCCCTGCAATGAGCAGGGACATCTCCAACGAGTTGCTCAGATCCTCGTCCAACCTGACTGAATGTTTCCGCGGATGGAGCACCTACAACCTCTCGAGGCAGCCTGTGCCAGCATCTCACCACACTCATCCTAAACATTTTCTTCCTTCTCTCTAAGTCTGAATCTACTCTCCTTTAGTTTAAAACCGTTACCCCTTGTCCTATTGCTGGGCCCTATTAAAAAGTCTGTCCTCATCTTTCTTATAAGCTTCCTTTAAGTACTGGGAGGCCGCTCTAAGGTCTCCTTGGAGCCTTCTCCAGGCTGAACAACCCCAACTCTCCCAGCCTGTCCTCACAGGAGAGGTGTTCCAGCCCTTTGATGTTTTTTGTGGCCTCCTCTGGACCCGTTCCAACAGGTCCGTGTCTTAGAGATGGACGTGGAACCTGCAAGGCTGTTACTAATCAGGGGTTTATACGGATCTTGAGGAGATACTGACATTTGATGCGTAGTTGGGTCAGAAAGAACGTCTTCTGCACTACCTCCCTTTTACGGGCCACGTCGCGCCATGATGACTTTGTAAGCTTCCATGGTGGTTATGTGAATTTGAGAGATTCATACTTTTGGGAATGGGGAGGAATTTGCTGCAGAAGCTTTTCCAGCGTGGGATGGAAGTAATATTCATGAGATTTACCTAACAGGATGCTCTTCTGATACAGTATGTTATGGTACGGTACAGGATATCCTTCTGCCAGTGTTTTGCACCTGATTTATCTGTTAATAAAAATCTCCTGAAGACCTGAGTGATGTTTTCAGAAGACTCTAACACGGTAGAGAAGTTTATTCTAATGAAGACTTTGTGCACGCTCGGAAGATTTGGTTGAGGGAAGCAATCAAGACAACGCTCAAGGCGTTTTTCTGAGACGTGCAATTCACAGCTGAGTCCTGAATTTTAATAGTAAAGGAAGTCCCAGGCAGGTAGAAAAGGTATCGTTGACTCATGTGTGTGCTATTTTAGGTATGAAGCTTTTAAGTTGTATGCTAACGCCTGGGTTTCATTCCACTGCTTGTAATCCAGGAATGCTGCATATGAAAATGTCGGCTCACATAAAAATAATTCACCTATTTAAGGGGTTTTCTGAAATTTTAGTTTTAAGATTGGTAGTGGAAGGAGATGTTTCCTGCTGTTCAGAGAGTAGCGAATTCCTCTCGGTATTTATTGAATTACCCACTTCAGTATCGGGGAAATGTTCCTACACATCGCATGGAGAGGTGTGGTTACAGATGATGGAACTATGCACGCTTCATTTGAGTTTTATTTACCTTAACCATTTAGTTTTATAATAAAAATTGAGCTGACTGAGGCAGATGATCCATCGGTGCAAGAAGGGATCATACTGCTCTGCTCGCTCTCTTTAGACACGGTCTGATTTATACCAATGGGAAGCATGGCCGGGCAGCTCTTTGCTTCCCAAATGTTCTGCTGCCCTACAGAAGCACGTCTGTAGCCAGCAGGAGCCCGGGGTGAAGGCACAGAACGTGGCACCACGACGAGGACAACCGAAAGACAAGATTTTTGCATTTTGCTTGATGCTAAGCTTTATTGTCTACAAGTCAAGAGAGAGAAAACGCAGAATGATCCCGTTAACAGCAAAGGTATCCCAGGTCCCATACACCAAGAAGAGAATGAACAGCCCCACTAACAGCTGAATTTACAGAATCTAACAGCTCTTTGCCTTACGCAACGGGTCGTGTATTCAAGTGCATTGCAGGTGTTCAGTGATTAAAGGACAGAAAGAAGAAGACAAGTTTGAAAAGAAGAAAATCTCTAGGCGTTTACTCCATCGTGGTGTGACCCGGCAGCAAAGGCGCAGGTTTTCATCTCCTTGTGCCTGTTCTTGCCCCACACCAGAGACGGGAGCCAGCAGAGCCGCTTTTGCCACCCGGACTTGGCTCAGCAACGCTTCTTGATTGCGGCGCAGCACTGCTGGATGGGAATGCTGTACTTCCTCATGGGACAGCAGTATTGCACGGGGCTGCAACGCACCACAACGGGCTTCTTCACCACGCAGGAGCAGCAAGACGGGCATCCAGAGCAGCAGCAGGGGCGGCACACCTTGGTACAGCAGACGGACTGCTGGCACGGGTCACAGCAGGACTGCTGGCACGGATTGCAGCAGACGGACTGCTGGCACGGGTCACAGCAAGACTGTTGGCACGGGTCACAGCAGACGGACTGCTGGCACGGGTCACAGCAAGACTGTTGGCACGGGTCACAGCAGGGCTTCTGGCATGGGTCACAGCAAGACTGCTGACACGGGTCACAACAGACAGACTGCTGGCACGGGTCACAGCAGGACTGCTGGCACGGGTCACAGCAGGGCTTCTGGCATGGGTCACAGCAGGACTGCTGGCATGGGTCACAGCAGGGCTTCTGGCATGGGTCACAGCAGGACTGCTGGCACGGGTCACAGCAGGACTGCTGGCATGGGTCACAGCAGGACTGCTGGCATGGGTCACAGCAGGACTGCTGGCATGGATCACAGCAGGGCTTCTGGCATGGATCACAGCAGGACTGCTGGCACGGGTCACAGCAGACGGACTGCTGGCACGGGTCACAGCAGGGCTTCTGGCACGGGTCACAGCAGGGCTTCTGGCACGGGTCACAGCAGGACTGCTGGCACGGGTCACAGCAGACGGACTGCTGGCACGGGTCACAGCAGGACTGCTGGCACGGGCTGCAGCAGACGACCTTCTTCTGGCATGGGTCGCAGCAGGACTGCTGGCACGGGTCACAGCAGGGCTTCTGGCATGGGTCGCAGCAGCAGGACTGCTGGCACGGGCTGCAGCAGACGATCTTCTTCTGGCATGGGTCGCAGCAGACCGTCTTCTGGCACGGCTGGCTGCAGCACACCGTTTTGCTCTTCACGACGGAACAGCATCCCGTGGAGCAACATCCGGTAGAGCACATGCTGTTTATCGTGTAGTCGAAGCTGGAAGGAGCAAGGACCTGAAACACAGTGAACTTTCAGCTACAGCCCGTCTTTCCAACTGCATCGACGTGTTTTATATTGGCGTGTAAATGCCGCTCTCTAGGCCGTATCACACACTGCGCCCTGACTGGCATTGCAAAAAAAAAAACCAAACCCCCCCAAAAAAACCTTACAGGAATCAAGTCTCCCATCGCTATCCCAACAACATTTGTGCATCTTTTGAACTATCCTGGGAACTAAACTCATCCATGAAGATCACTCCCTGAATTTCTATCCCAAGAAGTTTGTTTCCCACCGTGCTCTCTCTACCAACCGTCCTTTGCAATGAGCAATAAACCAAAAAGCCTGGGGAAAAAAAAAAATAAAATCTGGAATTTCAGAGTGAGCTGTACATCATAGAATCAGAGAATAATTTGGGTTGGAAGGGACATTTAGAGATCATCCCAACACCCTGTGAAGATCAGATGCAAAGACATTTTTCGGTTCGTTGCTCGACGAAAAGCAAATGAGACCCGTTCCGACCAAGGAACACCGCTAACAGCTTCACACTTACCGTCCGAACTGAGCGGTGCAGTTGAGTGAGGAGCAAAGGACAGGGAGACCTTTTATTCAGCTCAAAATTGTCCTGCCGGAAATGAGGTACCCCACAGCAATTTGTGATTTACGCACTAAGCCTATACTTATTTGTTGAATGCGCCCTTCATCTATTGAGTCTTTGCCTCGCTGTTTTTGACCAACCCCTCAATTTTGTGTCATTATCAATTTGCTCCGTAAATTTTTTACAATTTTTTAATGTCAAGTTAATTCTCGTGTGATGCTTGTGAACTGCTTAAAAGGTATGTTTCTGCTCATTTTGCATATGGTAATGCCGTTGCAGTGAGATAGTAGGTGGCTTGTTCACAGCTAGTGAATGCTCAGTTAACGTAAAAATCGTAATTAAGGTTGAGGAGCAGTGGATTCCAGAGGCATGCAGAAGCCTTCTGGACGTCAGTCGCTCCTCAATATGATTTAAAAAAAAAAAAAAAAAAA
>NW_020799134.1:484969-492164 GCF_003259725.1 Athene cunicularia | reverse complement strand
ATTTCACACTGTAGAAATGGTTTAATTGAGGGTGTTCTGAGGCGGGTTCCAAACCCGGCAGGATTCGCTTTGTTTTGTTTCCAAATATAGCAGCGGCTTTTAAAAGATCGCGTCTGCAATAAAAACATGAACGTGCAGGCCGGGCCCCTGGCTGTAACGCTGAACCCCCCGTTCTATCTGCTGAGCTCGGTGCAAATACTCGGTTTCACCAAGAGTTAACCCAAAGTGTTTCTCCCAGCCCTCTTCATCCTGGCATCACTGGTGGGTGCCACGGGCGTTCTCCTTGCCTTCCGTGTTTCCTTGACATTCCTCCAAATTCATTTATTTTTACCAGTGATTCAAACACGGCTCTAAAACCATGTGGGGAAAAAAAAAATAATAAATTGCTGCCAAACAAGCAGATACGATGATGTGGTGACTAAAAACATCCAGAACTGTTAGGTAGGCTTGAAATTTTTATTTTCTTGCTGAAGAATGAAGCAACAAAGCAAGGAAGAAACTATTCCCCAGCAGACAGTGTGCTTTGAGTTGGCAGAAAGAAGATGAAAAAGCTCATATTAAACCGAGAGACTTCATCCTAATGACACGCTCCCGTACAGCTCTTGGAATTCCTCGCAGAGAAGCGGCTGGCAATGAGCAAAGGAGATGAGCTTGAGGCTTTGGGTGAGGAGCGAGCCGGTGGGTCCTGGCGTCGGGGCCGGATCCTGCTGCTAGTACTTGGGGCACGTCGGCGGCAGCTTGCAGATGTTCTTGGTGTACTGGGGGCAGTAGGGCTGCACGGGGGGGCAATAGCGCTGCACGGGGGGGCAATAGGCCTGAACGGGGGGGCAGCAGGGCGTCACGTAGCTGTACATCTGCACGGGCTGCCTCAGGATGGTGTAATGGCAGGAGGGCTCCGAGTCGTGGCAGGAGGAGTGGGATTCGTGGCAGGAGGACCGGGATCTGTGGCAGGAGGTTTCGTGGCTGTGGCAGGGCCTGCGGGAGCACATCTTTCCGGAGTATGGGCAAAGCTGTCAGGAGCAAGAGATCAGTGTGGGTGAGGGGACTCCCAGATTCACTTCTCACATTTCCTCCCTCATCCCCCCCTTTTTTTTTTTTTTTTTAAACAATATTTTTCCTGAGATCCCCAGCGAACGGTTTCTCTCTTTTTGCCTGCCTAATCCAGACCGAATGCCCTCTCTATCCTGCCTGATCTGCAGGGCTTGCTCTGGCAATTGCTGTGTGAAGCTTGGCCCCTGCGAGCTGATGCAATGAGCCCCACAAACCGCTCCCAAAGTCCTTTGTAAAACAGCGCAGAGCTCGTGTTGCCTGAGGATCCCTTCGTGTGCCCTTGCTGCACCTTCCCCGGTGACCCCCCATCCCTCCATCTGCCCTTCACTCTTCCTGCCTCAGAGCACCTCAAGGGTGCGAGGAGAAGGCATTTCGCTAAGTCCCAGCTCCCAGGAGATCCATAAAACCCTCTAGTGGAGGTTTCTTTTCTCTCAGCGTGACCAGAAGTCGTAAAATCGGTCTTACCCTCTTCAGCTTCAGGAAGAAGTGTCTGGAAGCGAAGGTGAGCGACTGAGGACGACTGGGCTGAGCGATCTTTTATACGGCTCCAAAAAGTTCTCATCTCGGATATGAGACACCTCTTTGCAATGGCAATTTAATTATTTCCGCGCCGAATCCCGCAGATTGTTGCGTTACCCTATTTTTAGTATTTCCTCTTTGACACGCCGTATTTCATCCCGTATGTAATTCCTAATGATTTATTTCCTATAGGGATTTTGGAAGGCATTTCTTTCCCATTTCCTGGAGACTGACACTAATCTCACAGGTGTTAATTAGCCTGCCAATGGGTAACCGGGATTGCATCAGTGACAGAAATGTCTTTAAGTCTCAGAAATGCTGACTCCTGGGGTAGGCCTATCGTCTTGTGCGGGTGACAGCTCAGGGTTTTAATTTATGCGTTGTTAAATGCCAAGAGGAAATGGGATTACCAACTGCAACTCATGGGTATGGCACGATGCTGGGAAATCTGGCATGATCTCTTCGGTTCCCTGTACAGGAAAAAAAAAATAAAAAAAAAAATTCTGATTCTTCACATATTCCTTGACTTGCCAGATGACTTGGCTGACCCCATCAGACTGTTCCATATGTATCAAAGGTTATTTAGGACTTAAGATCGGAGAAAAATGTCTGGTGATAAGATTTGTACAAAGTACGAGTGTGTTAGGTTTTCCCTGTTCCTTCGTTTTTCTTTTCCTTCACTGATTTCTTTTTTTTTTTTTTTTTTTTTTTTTTTTTTTTTCGAAAGCAAAGGGTTCAGAGAAAAGGAGCATCTGAGCTGAAGTGGGAGCAAACACTGAGTTCTGTCACTAGTGGTGAAATTACGGGCACTAAAGATGGATTTAGAATCCTGTTTGACTCCGTTGTTGAAGTATAAGAAAACGAAGCTTGTAACTCATCGACTTTGGAAAATGTTACCCATTAGAGCAATTTATTAACTGCTAGCAAGAAGCTCTCCCTAAAGTAGGGGTGTCCTACAGCTTTTCTTCAGGCTATAGGTGATATAATTGCTTGTGGTGAGTTTTGTGTAGCAAAGGAGTATTGCAGGATTTCCTCAGGGACATTTTGTGACTCAGTTGCGGGTCCGAAACCAAGAGAGGCCGCAGCTGCCCCGTTGGTGAAGCCAGTGCTTGTGTGACAGTTCCCCTTTCCTCCAGGCTTTGGCCTGGAGCATCGCACCTCCAAAATCTTTCTACCTCCTCAACAGCCTTCCAAAGCTGGCTTGTCCTGAATTACATCCACCCGAATAATCTTTCGGAGTCTCTCAAATTCGGATCCTGCTAGAGAAAACATTATCCCTAACGAGTTATCATCCACTGCTCACCGTTCTTTGAGGGGAATGTGGAAGGGAAGCCAAATCTACCGCGGTGAAATTTCATTTTTAGAACAACGTGGTGGTGGATACTTGCTCAGTTAGCTTCAACAGCATTCGGTTTACGAGCTCTCCACAATGACATATTGTCGCGTTCAGATCCGTGCTGTGGAATGCACAAAAGTTTGACGCGAGATGGACCTTCCCTGGGCTCACCCATTTCTCCACTCCAAAATCTATACTAGTGACAAGCAAGACTGGAATACGAAAAAGAAGTTTGCGACTTGGGTTTTCAGAGGCTCGGAGGAATAAAGATATTTGAAAATATTTCTATGCCCAAGTTTTGAAGTTGGCTTGGAGTAAATTATTGCACGGATTGAGTAAGAATATTAACAGCTGTGAACTACTTATTCCTCTTTCATTTAAAGAGCTATGTTTGTCTCCAAAACAAAAGAGTTTGCGTTCGGTTGTGTTTGATCTTGTTGTTTTCAAAACGATGGACAAAAAAAAAAAAATCTGCATAGACCAGCTCATCGTCTGGTGCAAGCAGGGGGAAGCTTTGTTCTGCTCAGCCCTTTAGGTCCATGTAGGCTTTTGGTAGTTGAGGAATTTTTCCTCTACTAATGAGTCTGTTTCTTTCCCAAAATGAAAGTTGGGAATTGTTGTTATTGACCCCTAACTATCGGGTCATTCTGCCAATATGAGGAAATTCAACTGAAAGATCCAGAATAATAATAAGTCTAGAGAAAAAAAGGGAATTAAAGAAATTGAAGGACAATACGGATCTCATGACTTGTAAGATTTATTGTTTCCCACACCCAGATGAGTCTGAAACAGAAGTGCACGGCATAGAAAGATTCCCAACAGTAATTATACACAGAAAATTAGAAGGGACGTTTCCTGAATAATTAGAAAGAATGACATCTTGAATGATAATTAGGGGAACACTTCATCCAGATCAGCAGTGATGCACATGGCAGAGACCCAGGGATTTCAGTAAGGATGAGATGAGCCACGGCCACAGCGTCCAAGGGAGGAGCGAGCCGGTGGGTCCTGGCGTCGGGGCCGGATCCTGCTGCTAGTACTTGGGGCACGTCGGCGGCAGCTTGCAGATGTTCTTGGTGTACTGGGGGCAGTAGGGCTGCACGGGGGGGCAATAGCGCTGCACGGGGGGGCAATAGGCCTGAACGGGGGGGCAGCAGGGCGTCACGTAGCTGTACGTCTGCACGGGCTGCCTCAGGATGGTGTAATGGCAGGAGGGCTCCGAGTCGTGGCAGGAGGACCGGGATCTGTGGCAGGAGGTTTCGTGGCTGTGGCAGGGCCTGCGGGAGCACATCTTTCCGGAGTATGGGCAAAGCTGTAAGGAAGAGAGAGATACCGTCATGCTGCTCCACTCTAACCTGCTGCGTATTCCTTGGCTCTTTTTCTGTAGTGGTTTGGGAAATTCGGGTTTCCCTCTGTTTTGTAACGTATGGGATATCTCACCCCTTGTCTTTTGGGGGATACTCTATGATTGTCCAGCTCTGATGGGAATTTCCCTACCAAGACGCTACTGTTGCCTTTTAAAGTTAAAAATTACTTCTAAAACCGCGCACTACTCGTCTGAGATACCTGGCTCCGTCACCAGCTACTTTGGGAATTAATTCCTTGCTGTGTCCCAAAGACTCTGTGTCTTTGCAGATCTGGCCCTCCGATCACTCCTGTTTTTTCCTCCCATCCCATTTGCCGTGAACAAACCATGAGCGCCCTTTGTGTAGCGGATATGTTAAAGCACCCAGCCACCAAACCCAAGAGATTTCTAATACAAAGGCAAGGTCTAAACACAGAAGTGGTCAGCTAGAATTCCCCTGTGTGTTCCTGCTTCTCGGCAGTAGATAAATCGGTATAATCCAACTTACCCTTTGTCGGAGCAAGCAAGATGAAGAGCACGGAGAGCTGATGCTGACTGAAGGAGGAACGGGGAACGGCGAACTTTTATATCTTCCAAAGGGCTGTCCGAGAAATTCTGCACCTCTTGGCAATGCTAACAATTAAGTAGTCACGTTCATATTTATCTTCTGCGTGTAGTTTCTAGCATTTCCGATTTGACAGAGTCAGGAAAAACAATTATGACTTTTTCCTTAATATGTTAATGGGCAACGAATTTCCCAACGTGCTTTATAAGGGAATTTTGAAGGCTGTTGCCTATTTACATATTAAAAATGAACCTAACCCTAGAGTTATTAAGTGATTTGTCGTTGGGCAACCAGTGTTGCATCAACGTACAATTCAAAAGCGTTGACTCCTACTCCGCGTGCTGCCCCTTGGTCTGCATGGCAGACTCACATTTTGATTGATATGTTTTTTTTTTTTTTTTTTGGTGACACAGGGGACTGGAATTAACAGCCACAACTCACATGGACTTAGAGGCAAGTCCTGTTGACCAGCTCAAACTCACCTAACGCCTCAACACCGGAGATGACGCTAGAAGGACGTCCCTAATTCCAATATTTTTCATTCCGTTCGTGAGTCCACCAACCATCAGCTGTTTTTCCCTTGTGCCATGATAATATCCTGTTTATACTCCTCCTAGAAGAAGGGGATTTCATATCCGAAGCAGAAAGGATTTTTTGCTGGGAAGCTATCACCTACTGGCATCCTGTTTCCAGACTAAATTGCTTTGGGCTTTCTTAAGCAGTTTTATAATTTTAACTCATTGTAGTATTTCACTATTTACTCCCAAGCTGCTCTTGCAGCGGCCCAAGACTTTACTTTAGGACAATGAAATGGGTAATTGCTCCTTTCCTGTGACTTTTATCCAGCTGGATGCTGCAGGAGCTCTTTGGGAACATCCCATGGGTTGGTCTTGATGTAACGAGAACAAAGAAGTCCTAAAAGTTGCTTACCGAGGAGACGTTATTCCTATTGGGATAGTCTTCATATCTTTTAGGGTTTATTTTTCATGTGAAATTTGTGAAGAAAAAATAAATTTGCTACTCTGTCGGCAGTTTTGTGAGATGCTAATTTATTCTCAATTTGAAAACACACAAAGGAAAGCATGGTTTCGTGTTCTGGTTGGGTTGTTGGTTTTTTTTTAATTTATTTTTCAAGGCCATGATTCAGCCAAAAAAAAAAAAGAAAAAAGGTTTTAAAAGAAGTCTTTTAGAGCTAGCCCTTGTTTAGGAAAAATCTCACCTGCCGTCTTCCGAAAAGAGCCGTGAGCTATGAGAAACGTGGAAATGGTTCATCTGGATTGATAAAGCAGCATTTGTGGGTAAGACCCTTCAGGCAATTCTCCGTCACGCAGGGTGCCTTCATCTCACCCTTTTCTAGATATTCTAAAAGTTAATAATTTAAGCTGAAGCTAATTGTTGAGCTCTTTGCGAAGCTGACGTCGAGAAACAGGCACCGGCAGACGGAAGCGAGCAATCCTGTTCTAGAAGAGATGTCTCAGCTAGATGGGCTGGCGACTGGAAAGATAAGGATAGTCTTAGGTTGTAAAAAGCAGGGAGAGATTTAGCGTTTATTTTTAAGTGCGTGCGATTTTTGATTGAAAACAGTCATTTGAAGCTCGGTGAAAGAAGGAGGGTTAGAGGAGGCCTCTAGGCGCCTATTTGCATTTATTAGACACCTCAAAATGTTTGTAATTCTGAGTCAGAGTGACAAATGATTTATGTGCTGCTGAAGTAGGGAACTGAGAAAGTCTGGGGGGGTAGAGAGGAGCTCCCTGTAAGATGTCCATAAATGCACCATCTGCCGCAGAAATGCTTCCTGGCTTTCCTTCCTTTTGGGACTTTAGGATGTGGGCCTTTTGTGAAAAGTTTGAGACGAATGTGAAGTGGTGATGAAGAAGTCGGAGGTAAAGGTAATTCTCAAGTAATGACGTCAAAGAATAAACAAATCAACCTTTTTCTACTTTGGGAAATGAAATTTTATTTTATTTTTTTTTTTTTTAAATCTGCATATTCTGAAGGTTGACGTGTCGTGTGTAAGCCACTGACAGCAGAAAACATGCCCAGTCTTTTGGAAAAGAACATAAGCTGGGTCTTGCATGTTAAATAGATTAGTATAGATATGATTTATAATTTGAAGAAAATTCCTAATCACAGATGAGGTATTTGAGGATTCAAGAATGCCAAAAATGGGAAAAGAGAAACAGTGATTCAGCTTAGACATCGAGAGCATCCAAGGGAGGAGCGAGCCGGTGGGTCCTGGCGTCGGGGCCGGATCCTGCTTCTAGTACTTGGGGCACGTCGGCGGCAGCTTGCAGATGTTCTTGGTGTACTGGGGGCAGTAGGGCTGCACGGGGGGGCAATAGCGCTGCACGGGGGGGCAATAGGCCTGAACGGGGGGGCA
>NW_020799134.1:484095-484919 GCF_003259725.1 Athene cunicularia | reverse complement strand
CCCCCAAACCTTGCCACGCAAACCCCATAGATCTTGCTATAGAATCTGCTTTAGTCTAATTCTGCGATATGGTGCATACCTACATATTTTCTTTTTTTCCTCCAAAATTTTAAACAGAACTTGTCTTTAGTTTACTTTCTGGAAATTTATAGCAGTTGAGATGGTGAAAAGGTGGCCACATGGGCCATGTGTCTGCCTCCAGAGTAAGGTTGAAGATCTTTATTTTCACAGTGATGTTGGAGATGGTATTTGGACTACTAGATCGGGCAGAGCATTAGTATTAGTATTACTTTCAGTACTCAGCCACGGCATCTCTGCAGCTCTTATGGAAATATGAATTAGACAGGGCTGTAGCTCAGGAAAAAAAAAAAATAAACAAAACAGTGTAACGTGGTAGAGGTCGATGCTTCTGATCCTGGATTTTCCTGTGAATCATGGATGAACTTTGGTCTTCCTTTCCGTGTCTATGTACAGGTCATGCCCATCTAACCCAGCAATTACAGTTTCTTGTCCCATAAAAGGCAAGAATGTGTCAACACTGGGATGGTATTCTGGATTAGACGTGAGGCATCATGGATTTCGGGTGATGCTCTGCTGACTCACTGGGATCCCTCAAACAGGTCCATTCACATCTGTGCTTCGGTATCACAACGTACAGAATGAAGCTGTAAGTCCTTTAGCCACGAAGTTTTATTTAGGCTGCAGTTAGAATCTTTGATCGTGTATGGGAGCAAATCTGCTGTCATATAAAAGAGAGAAGATAGTAAAAATTAAAAAAAAAAAAAAAAAAAGTTAGAAAAATGGAAATTTTAATAGAGCAGTTC
>NW_020799134.1:480987-484045 GCF_003259725.1 Athene cunicularia | reverse complement strand
GTAAAAAGCAGGGAGAGATTTAGCGTTTATTTTTAAGTGCGTGCGATTTTTGATTGAAAACAGTCATTTGAAGCTCGGTGAAAGAAGGAGGGTTAGAGGAGGCCTCTAGGCGCCTATTTGCATTTATTAGACACCTCAAAATGTTTGTAATTCTGAGTCAGAGTGACAAATGATTTATGTGCTGCTGAAGTAGGGAACTGAGAAAGTCTGGGGGGGTAGAGAGGAGCTCCCTGTAAGATGTCCATAAATGCACCATCTGCCGCAGAAATGCTTCCTGGCTTTCCTTCCTTTTGGGACTTTAGGATGTGGGCCTTTTGTGAAAAGTTTGAGACGAATGTGAAGTGGTGATGAAGAAGTCGGAGGTAAAGGTAATTCTCAAGTAATGACGTCAAAGAATAAACAAATCAACCTTTTTCTACTTTGGGAAATGAAATTTTATTTTATTTTTTTTTTTTTTAAATCTGCATATTCTGAAGGTTGACGTGTCGTGTGTAAGCCACTGACAGCAGAAAACATGCCCAGTCTTTTGGAAAAGAACATAAGCTGGGTCTTGCATGTTAAATAGATTAGTATAGATATGATTTATAATTTGAAGAAAATTCCTAATCACAGATGAGGTATTTGAGGATTCAAGAATGCCAAAAATGGGAAAAGAGAAACAGTGATTCAGCTTAGACATCGAGAGCATCCAAGGGAGGAGCGAGCCGGTGGGTCCTGGCGTCGGGGCCGGATCCTGCTTCTAGTACTTGGGGCACGTCGGCGGCAGCTTGCAGATGTTCTTGGTGTACTGGGGGCAGTAGGGCTGCACGGGGGGGCAATAGCGCTGCACGGGGGGGCAATAGGCCTGAACGGGGGGGCAGCAGGGCGTCACGTAGCTGTACGTCTGCACGGGCTGCCTCTGGATGGTGTAATGGCAGGAGGGTCCCGAGTCGTGGCAGGAGGAGTGGGATTCATGGCAGGAGGTTTCGTGGCTGTGGCAGGGACGGCGGGAGCACATCGTGCTGGGTGTAAAGCTGTAGGGAAGAGAGAGAACCGATCATGCTGGCCCAGAGGCCTCAGTGTACGGAAGCGTCCCTGCTTTCTCTAATTTGCTCTGGAATTCCCATTTTTTTCCTAATTTCTAGTTCTTCAGTGATAAGAAAATGGATTTCCATGCTGGTTAGGTACTGGGAGATGATTTATATCCCCCATTAAACCCGCAACCTTTTACAGATGCGATTTGCTTTTCAGAGAAAAATTACTCAGAGCATCCATTGCCCGAACGTAGCCCCAGACCTTGTGGTGCCTCCTACTCAAAAACTCCCAAAGCCTCTTCGCCATAAATCCCTCTGACTGTCCTCCCTCGGTATTTTCCGATCGTTCCGTTGTTTTAGTTTGGCTTGAGCCCATATCCCACTTGTTATTTGCGTTAATGAAAGAGCTCGTGTGGGTAACAAGGACTTGGTGTCTGATATGACCGAGATCTAGGGGTGAGGAGTCAAGGTCATCCTCCAACTTTACCAAAGCTTGTAGGAAAGCAGCTGGTTTCGTAAAGAGAAATAGCAAAAAAAAAAAAAAAAAAAAAAAAAAAAAAAAAAAAAAAAAAAATTGGACTTACCCCTTCAGCAACAGGAATGAAGGTGTAAAGCAGCAGAGGAGCGAATGAAGGAAACCGGGATGAGAAACCTTTTATAGTCTTCCAAAGGGTTATCTGGGACATGAGACATCTCTTGGCAAGAGTAACCTAATTACACATCCCAGCCCATTTCTATCCGCCGTATTCAGCTTCCGACAGTTCCCTTTGATGCCCTGTGCTTTTAGCATTGTAATTGTCCCACGGGTTATTAATAGAAGCCTAATTCCTTCACCTCCCTATGAAAGAGATTGGAAGGTATTTCACGCAAAGTGACGCTAATACCGAAGAAACGAATGGATCTGGTCACGGACAACAAGTATCAAGCGGAAGAGATGTTTTGTAATTCAGATGTACCAATTCCTCAAGATGTGCCGGGATGTCACGTGGACCAAGAGCTTAAACGTGATCACATCTCCATGTGAAGGGAAAATGATTACTGAGGTTAACTCACGTGGATTATGTTTAGGGAAGGAATACTCCAGCTAGTATTGGTGCCCAGTGGCTACTACCGGGTGTTTTAACGAGACATTTGGCCTTAGCCCGAAGATGCCCTTCATGAATAATTTCTGCCTGCCTCCACGGTATGTCCTATCAAGGATTTCTTTTATTCTTGTGTGATGTGTTGACCCTGGCTGGATGCCAGCTGACCCCCCAAAAGCCGCTCCGTCACTCCGCCTCCTCAGCTGGACACAGGGGAGAAAATAACAAAAGGCTCATGGGTGGAGATAAGGACGGGGAGATCACTCAGCAATAACCATCCCAGGCAAAATGGACGTGGGGAAATCAGTTTCATTTGTTCCCGATCAAAACGGAACAGGATAACGAGAGATAAAACCAAACCTTAAAACCACCTTCCCCCCACCCCCATTCCATTCTTCCTGGGTTTAACGTTTTACTTCTGATTTTCTCTCCCGCTTCCTCCCAGCTGGCACAGGGGGTGGGAGTTGCGGTCAGTTGTATCTGCCGTTCCGTCCTCCCCTCCCCGCACTCTTCCCCTGCTCCCATGTGGGTGCCCCGCGGTGTCACAGCCTCCTTTGGACATTCCCCTGCTCTGGCGTGGGGTCTTCCACGGGCTGTAGCTAAAGATCTGCTCCCCGGTGGACTTCCACGGGGCACAGCTGCCTCACCATGGTCTTCACCGTGGGCTGCAGCGGAATCTCTGCTCCGGTGCCCTGAACACCTCCTCCCCCTCCTTCTTCATTGACCCGGGTCTCTGCATCTTCTCCCTCCTCGCTTCGCCTAGAGTTGCACAGTTTTTTTATTCCCCCCTTCCCGTCCCACCCCGTTCTTAAATATGTTATCCCAGAAGTGCTACCAGCATCGCCGACGGGCTTGGCCTTGACCAGTGACGGGTCTGTCTCAGAGCTGGCTCGTGTTGGCTCTATGGGGCATGGGGGAATCTTCTAGAAGCTTCTCACAGAAGCCACCCCTGTAGCCTCCCGC
>NW_020799134.1:470035-480937 GCF_003259725.1 Athene cunicularia | reverse complement strand
AGTATTAGTATTACTTTCAGTACTCAGCCACGGCATCTCTGCAGCTCTTATGGAAATATGAATTAGACAGGGCTGTAGCTCAGGAAAAAAAAAAAATAAACAAAACAGTGTAACGTGGTAGAGGTCGATGCTTCTGATCCTGGATTTTCCTGTGAATCATGGATGAACTTTGGTCTTCCTTTCCGTGTCTATGTACAGGTCATGCCCATCTAACCCAGCAATTACAGTTTCTTGTCCCATAAAAGGCAAGAATGTGTCAACACTGGGATGGTATTCTGGATTAGACGTGAGGCATCATGGATTTCGGGTGATGCTCTGCTGACTCACTGGGATCCCTCAAACAGGTCCATTCACATCTGTGCTTCGGTATCACAACGTACAGAATGAAGCTGTAAGTCCTTTAGCCACGAAGTTTTATTTAGGCTGCAGTTAGAATCTTTGATCGTGTATGGGAGCAAATCTGCTGTCATATAAAAGAGAGAAGATAGTAAAAATTAAAAAAAAAAAAAAAAAAAGTGCGTCAGGTGTAAACATGGGGAATGAAGGGCGGCAAACAAAACTGGCTGTGGTCAGGGGAGAGCAGAGCCCCCATTCCTCAGGAGTGCCTCACTGCTGAAGCCTCCAGCTCTATAAAGTTCTCCCGTTTCAGGCCATTTTCTTCAGTTTGACTTCTCCTATCGCACTCCCGTTGTCGGCCAAGGTACGCCGTTTGACTGATGATCTGGAACATTTATGGAAACTTACTGACTTTTTACCCGCTTGACTTGGCTCTGCTTAAACCCAGAACTGCTTGTTTATTGTAAATAGTGCAAGAGAGAGATACTTTCTACGGAATACTTCTTGTATTTAGCGGATAAATACTACCTGATTATTGAAAATGGGAATACAAATCAGATTTTTGGAAAAATATTACAGTATCTAATATGCTATAAGATATCTTATAGACAATGATAAAACAGGAGAGGGAAAAGATATGTCCAGATTTGCTAGTAGTAACTTACCTACAAGTACCTACTTGTACCTTACTACCTCCTTGTAAGTTACTCTACTTCTGGTTAGCTCATCTTGAAGTGCAGTAGATAAAAAAGTGGCATAAAAAAAAAAATATTGTCTCGCTTCCATCACTGGGCTGCTTTTCCTTTAGGTGTACTCCACCACCCGACATGGCAAGCTCTTCCGGGAGAGAATCCTTCTTCAACCTGAACTCAACCTGGTATGACCCAGCAGGCTCCTGGTTGGACACGCGGCGCACACCCCTCCCCTATGCCTATGGCCCCGGCTGCTCCCGTGGCAGCGACTCATGCCACCGTGGCCACGACTATCGGCACTATGGCTACCGCTGCTCAGTCTGCTCCGAGCCGGCGCCGCGCCAGGGAAGTGGGTCTTGTTGCTGTGCCGGGGAGCTGGTGAGCAGCTACGAGGCATGCGAGGCATGTCAGAGCCGTGGGGGATGCTCGGAGGGGTGTTGTGGAGGATGCCACAATTAACGGGAGACCAGGGGCTGTGGGACCATCACCTTGGCGTGGTCCAGGACTGTGTGCAGCCACAACGGCGCAGCCAGAAATGCTCTGTCGGAGCCCAACACTTGCCCAACACGTTTGCCTTGGCTCTATCATGCTTTTTACGGTCTGTTTCTTGCTCACTCTTCTCCTGACGACTTAATGGAGGCACTGTCCAAAAAAAACCAACAAACCCCCGTCCTCTGCAGAGGTTGCCCTCAGCGCAGGTGTCATTGCTGCCGTGGCCTTCACGGCAGGGGGAGAATGGGGACAATTTCCTGCTGAATTTATGCAATCTGCTTTCTTGCTTCACTCCCCAGACGCGTGTGCTGAGATAACAAAACTCCAGCTCAGGAGAGATTTGCTGTCTCTGCTCCTCAGGCTCTTCCTAAGTGTCTCCTTCAATGAATGACACAACCTGCAGCGCTTCAGCTTGGCTGAGGGCGTAGGTGAAAACTTGGACTGCTTAGAAAGAATTAAGATAGGAGATTTTATCTCCCCTTCCCCCAAACACTTTCAGGCAGACTCAAGCCCAGCCTGGAGCCTCCAGTCTGGCTCAGTTTCAGCCTCCCGTTTGGCACAGGATGGGGTTGGCACTGGCAGAGGGGTACCGGGGTGTCTGGGGGGACAGGGACGGTCGGTGGCACCACACAACACCTTCACGTACAGTCTCTGACCCTGTCACTCATTCCTTTGCACCTGCAATCATGTACCTCGCATTCGGGAACGATGCTGCTCGTTATTTTAATTAACTGTAATAATAAAACAAGTGCTAATAATAAGTTTCTTGTTCCTTTCAAAGACTCGGCGCAAACCCTTTGCTAATTAAATATCTAGTGCATTACACACAATACTGCTCTCATCTCACAGAGGCATCAATTCCTTCAGCGATCTGTCTCCCTGCTGGGGGATACTGGAGGGAAACCTGGAGGTGCAATGGGAAGTTCAACTGCTGATTTTCATGGCCGTCTGCCCATTTGAGATTCCTTTTATCTACCTCTACGGGGGCAGCTCAGAACTTTTATGGTTTCCGCTTTGAAAATTTAGCTTAAACCGTGGTAGGAACTGGGAACATTTTTCTTCTGTCACCATCTTTCTCTCTTGTTTTCCAGGTGTTTACAGGACGGCGGGAGTCAATGCTGCAGTGCGTGACGTGACTTAAACCCAGTTTTATTTCGCATCAGCCGGTGTTTCGTGTAGGTGGTGGGGACTCTTGCTGGGATTTTCAAAATACATGGAGTTACCTTGCACAAACTCTCTATCTAACCCCATGTTCTCTATTTAGAACGGGCCAGAAGGAAGATTAATATGTTGTAATCCTTCCTCTGCTTATACCCCCTTGTTTACAGTGATCAGTGATTTTCAGACTTCCTAGATGGTGTCTGCTCTTGTACTTGCTCACCGGCCAGGTACGTATTACAAAGCCAAAGCTTCTCTTTTAGCTCCTTCAAAACGTGCCTGTGAGGGTCCAAGGCTCAGGGCCAGCTGTCGTAGAGCCAAGGGATGGGATTAATGAGAGACGTGGATCTGCACCTTCAACCCCAGACAGCTTTTCCAAAGCCAGTGTCTGGATTTGTCTGGCCAAGTTTTGGGGAGTGGAGAGCTGAGCTTTGACACACCGCTGACACTGAAGTTGCGATGGGAAGCAGGGGAAGCTCTGAAATGCAACTCTGGATAATAAAGGTGGGTTTGGGAAGGATTCTAAAGATGAGGAGGAGGGTGGAAAAACACTCGGACACTGGGATGTTTTGTGAGCTTTAAGTTTTAATATCATATCGTCGCTACTGCAGACAGAAGCAGGAAATTAACAAATTCAAATTCTCACGCGTGTGAGGGCAAATCACATTTCTGCTGTGCTAATGCCACTTTGCGTTGTCAGGTGCAGGGAGAGGTAATACGTGCTGGAGGGAAGGAGCAGGGCCTGCCCAAGCTCAGGGCTGCATCTTGCGGAGGAGGTGGGGAGAGGTGCAGCCTCACAGTGTGCGCTGACTGTTGGCTCGTCCTCGCCCCTTCACTTCTGCTGCTGGGGGGGCCACTGCACCGGCTGCTTGATCTGCTGCTGCTGCTGGCAGGGAGCGGGGGCCACCGGCACCTGCCCGGTGGCCGCGGGGCACTGCGGCTGGAGGACCACCACCGGTGTCACATCCTGCGCGGCGCTCACTTCGTGGCACACGACCTCCTCAGAGCCGTGGCAGGACCTCTCGCTGTCGTGGCAGGAGGAGCCTCCGCTGTGGCAGGAGGAGCTCTCGGTGCTGTGGCAGCCTCTGTCTCCGCGGGAGCACATTTTTCAGTTGGCGTGGCAAACCCTGGGAAAAAGAGGCTTTTGTTAGGTGCACAAAGGGCAGCGCGGTTTTCCCCGCTCTGCTTTCAGATTTCCCCGATGTGTTTAGCAGCCTGCCGGGGCTCAGCAGGGTTTGCCCATTTGCCCAATGTTTCCCCAGCTTGATCAGCCCGAACCATCTAAACACCCTCACGAGCCCCCCCCAACAGCCCCGATCTCCACTTCTGCTGGCTCCATCAGCTGTTTCCTGGCTGTCCCTTGCTGCATCCCACAAATCCTCACGCAAGATACCCTGGGATTATCTCAGGGCTCCGTCACAGAGGAGCAGATGCGCTGTGGGCTGCCGGTTTATGCAAGGCAAGGCATCTTGGCAAGGGTCTGAAAAGCTTGAAGTCTTGAGGGTCCCTGGCACAGCCGGTGAATTTACAGCCAGGACCGCGGGTATTAGAGCCTTGGCAAATTACACTTTCGAAGCCAGGTGCTGAAAATAAAGATACTCCTGTGCCTTCCTCTCTCCTTGTGTCCTCTGCTCCCTCCATGCCCTGTGGATTCTTGGCTGGCCAGTGCCCAGTTTCCTGAGGCACGAGGAAAATCCTGTATGAGGATCTAAAGCCCCTTCTGAGGAGAGCTGAGATTCCAAGGAGGCAGAAGGCTCCCAGGACGCAGCCAGCTGAGCTGAAGGCTGTTCGTGCTACTCCTCCCCCTCACAGTTTAAAATCTCCCTTCTCAGTTCTTTCCTAAAATTCATCAAGGACAGCTTAAGACTTTCAGCTCCTGAAGATTTCCGTCTTCGAAAGGAGCTTACGGAAGGAGTCAGACTCAGAAATGCGATTAAAATTCCCAGCCTAAACCAAAGGTTTCTTATGAAAGATCAGCGTCCTGCCTCCCATTCATTCCCAAATCCCATTCTTTACTTTATTTCCAGTTTGCCCTTTGGAAATCCTCCGCACTGAAGGAATCCAAATATATCTACATGTGATAAAAACAATAAATTTTGCTCCTTAGCGTAGGCAGCCTTGAGACCAATTCTGATAGCACGAAATTGCCCCAGCCATCGGGGCAAGAACTTGGCTCTCAATAATCCCAGCACCTGCAGACAGACCCGTCTTGGTAAGAGCATAGCTCAGCTCAGTTCAGCAAATTTTAATAAGAATTAAGAATTCTTTTTAATGAGAAAAGTTAGCGGTGGAGCGGAGACTTACCTTGGCTGTGAAGGCTCTGAAGGAGGAGTGGAACGGAGTGAATGAGTTGGTCTCTCATCTGAGGACTTTTATACGATTCCGAACTCTCTTCCTGAAAATGCAATAAACCCCTGGGGAAAAATGACCAATGTATTTACAAAACAGCCACACCTCTAATTATCTACCACCTTCAAAAGCTTATTCAACCCGGTTGCTTTGATTGACTTGTCCTACAGTAGATTGTCTTCCTTGTGTTACACAGCTTTAATTGCCACCCTGCCCCATGCAGGTTGTAATGCACGAAGAGTGAAAACCGTGTGGGTGGCTTGACTGTCTCACCGTCATGCCAGAATGAGTTTTATATTGCAAAATGGATGGCAAAGGTGGTGCTTTTTTTTTTTTTTTTTTTTTTTTTTTTTTTTTTTTTTTTTGGGGTTTCTATCCTCCTGAAACCTCTCACCCAAAGCCTGGCAGGGAGGAGAGGTCATGACAGCCGGTCACGTCTCACCGCTCTTGGCAGGACTGGGGTCTCGCGCAGTGGACCAGAGCCATCGCTTTCACGTCCTCACCACAAAGAAAATGGCAAGTTTTCAGAAAGTCCTCGTCACATACCCGCTGAAAGCACCTTTGAAGTTGTCTTCACCCTGTAAGACATCCGCAGGTGCCAGAAGCTTAGGAGCTGAGGATCCCCTCTCGATTTCCTCTCTCTGACCGTGTCATTTCCCAGGGCAATCAGGATAATGACGCCTGTGGCCACTGCGGCAGGCTCCAAGAGCCGCCGTGGACGGTGACCTGTCAAAGGCAGGTAGCGGTCCAGGCCACTCGCGGAAAGTCTTGCTTATACCTGTGAATCCCCCCGAAAGGCAGCGAGGTTCCTCTGCCTGTGTCCTTCTGCTTCATGTCTGATTTTATCCCCATTTCACTGATATTGACAGAGTTACCACTAATTTTCATTGCTGACGTTTCTTCTGGCCCATACCAAAAAACCCCAGACAGAACTGCTCTATTAAAATTTCCATTTTTCTAACTTTTTTTTTTTTTTTTATGGGCCAGAAGAAACGTCAGCAATGAAAATTTGCATGCCTACAGAAGCTGCTTGGGCAAACCTTGCGTTCATGAGTAAGCTGTGAGTAAAGTGCTAGCTCAGAGACCACTCACCCGGGCTCACCACGCATCTTGAGCTCACCCAACTCTTCCCTGGGGCAGGATGGGTGCACCCTGGGTGCAGAGCAGGGGACTGCTGCAAGCCTGGGGCGCTTGCCTGGCCCTGGTGCAATCAGCTCCGCAACCGTGACTTTGCAATAGCCTCTGTTTCTTCTTTTCCCTCCCATTAATAGCTTGGCCGTGAAACCTCAGCAGGACTCGCTCTGTGTTTTTAACTCATTTTGCATCTTAGCTCCCTCCACAAACACAGGAGTCACAAGGTTTAGTTGGGCAGAGATCGACCGAACATCTGAAGCAGAGCGGTGGCTCCCACTTGCCCTATCTAAACCAATTCAGTTTCTATCCAGAGGCGCCAGGGAGTGACTTTCATCAAGAAGCCAGATTCATGTTTACCGTTCAGCCTGCCTGTTTACAAACAGCCGAAGCAGAGGGGCCACGGCTTTTGCGAGCACCAACACGCTGGGGGAAGAGTCCCGCGTTATCACCGCTCGTCAGCCGCGAGGGATGACTCCTTCCTCGCCCGTTGCACAATGACTGGGGAGGGAATCTGTGTGTGCAAGTGCGCATGTGTGTATCGCGTGTAAAGTCCGGCCTCCGCTGCTCCCAACCTCGCGCTGGAGGTGAGATGCAGCTGCTCCAGTGTGCAGAGAAAGGCAGAGGGATGCAGCCCCAGCTCCTCGTGCTCAAGCTCTGGATGCAAGAGCATCCTCTTTCTCCCCTGGGTCCATCAGAATATTATATCCTCTAGCTCATTTAGCATCTAAGCTGAGGAGGGCTTTTTGACAGAAGCCTCAAAGAACCAGCCAGGCGGGACAGTGAATAAGAAACAGACTTTTTTTTTTTTTTTTTTTTTTTTTTTTTTTTTTTTTTTTTTTAAATACTGTAAGTGTTTTCTATTTTTTTTTGGGGGGAGGATTGAAATTTTGGGATTTTTTTTTTTGATCAGTCAGTTGTACAGATGAGAAGTTTTCGAATATTCCAGACTGTCCTAGGTTTTCTGGAAGTGTCTTGGGAGTTGTTTGAGCTTTCTGACCTCAATGCCCTCAGATGTAGTAGGGAAAATAGCAGAAATCGATAACGAAGTGGTAGATTTTTAGAAATATAAGTAGATGCAAATAAATGATAACGCTGTCTTAATTTTAGGATGGAATTTAATCCAGCTGTTGACAAAACCTTGTGTAACGTTCCCTGCACCACAGTCTTAGAGCATTTTGCAGCATGAAAGGTACCTGTTGTGGCACCAAACATGGGGTTGGAGCTCAGAGGATTTTGGTTTATCGTCATCCGGGGTGTTTTACAAACATCAGGGCAAAGTTTTCTTGATTTTCATTGAGATGAAAAGGTCAAAAATCCCC
Source organism: Athene cunicularia (assembly GCF_003259725.1). Lineage (NCBI taxonomy): Eukaryota > Metazoa > Chordata > Aves > Strigiformes > Strigidae > Athene > Athene cunicularia. The sequence goes on along the minus strand of NW_020799134.1, from coordinate 473,457 downwards.
ACAGGTGGGTGAAAGCAGCAATGATAAAAATGTTTTACAGTGTGACTTCAAGATCCTTTGTCTCCCTTTTAAATGGGCACAGATCTATGGCTGTTTTTTTTTTTTTTTTTTTTCTTTTTTTTTTTCCAGAGAACAGTCCTGAAATATTTGTTAAATACCACGTAACAACCAGCACTGGATGTTCAAGCCTCCCCCGCACTGTCCCATCAGCACGGCGCAGAGGAACGATCTTCCTGTGCCTAATTTAGGGCCTGATCCTATAAAAAAATGTCATGAAGCAGGTCACTGCGAGGAAGCCACCGAGCTTGTTCGAGTTGCCTCACGCCACTGGTGCAAGCTTTACATGCTTCAGTTTACAACATCACCTGCAATCTCTTTGGGGACAGGAACCTGAGGTGTAATTGTCTCCAAGTAAACAACCTGGCGCTCCCGAGGTCACAATGTAAATAACAATCAGACGGAAATCAGCTGGGAGTTTTGCATATCTCCTTCAGATAGCTCGCGGAGTCTGGCCTGCGTACCCTTGCAGAGGGTCTTGGCGGGGCACAGTGTTTTTATTTGTTTGGGACAGCACAGGGGATGCTCTGACCAGCAAGAGCAAAATTAAGAACCTTCTTTTGCTGTTGAAAAGGATGTACTTTAATCCTGTTACAATAAAGATCACATTTGAGTACGGTTGTAAAATATATAGTAAAAATGTCGGAAGATAGATTCCTTGAGTATCTGTATTTTGAGTGAAGGAGCCAGAGATTAAAGAAATTATTCACATGCTGAAATTTCCCACAGATTACCAAGTTTTTATTATTTTCCGACCCATGAGCAAAAATGGGATGGAGAGAAGAATCTTTTCCCGTCACCAAAACACAAATCCCTTTATCCCAGCGGTGCTTGCAGCAATGTTGCTAGCACAGCCCCATGCGAGGAACGTAAAGCTCCCTGACCGTAATGACACCATCGGGGAAAAGCCACATTGTGGCACATCCGGGGCGCTTTGGCTTGAGCAGGGGCAGCTGCTGGGTCAGTCACTTCTTCTGGATGGGAGGCCACTGGCTGCTTTTCTTACTCTGGTGGTCCTCGATGTTGGGAATGACCACGGGGCATTTCTGCTGCATGGCCGGGGAGGACCCCTTGCCTCCAGAGCTGAACTCTGGGCTTGAGTATCCCCCGATGCCATAGCTTGGTCCTCCGCTGTAGCACCCTGATCCGCCACTGACCCCTCCTCTTGCTAAGGCCCTTTCTCTTGGCGGTGCATCGTACCCGTACCCGTATCCTCCTCCAGCAGCGATGCCCAATCTCCCACTGTGGCAGCTGGGTCCTCCACCATCCCCTGAGCTGCCAGTGATGTTCCAGCCCGAGTCCTCGCTGCTACACCCTATTCCCCCCCCCGTGCCATAGACTGGGACTGCCCCCCCTGCAGTGCCCCAGCCAGATATCCCCCCGTTGTCACCACTGGCTATTACAATAGATCCATCACTGCCACATCTGTACTCCCCTGAAACGCTGTAGGGGGATGATGTTGGCATGGGCTGGAAGGATGACGGTCCCCGGCTGTAGATGACCGAGCCTTCCCCACCACAGAAGAAGGAGCCATGTCCCTGGAGGTTTGAGAAGCCCCCGCTGCTGCTGCATATTCCTCTGTGGTGTGAGATCTCATCGCTGTAGCCCCTGTTCCGCCGGGCACATCTCCCTCGAAGATAGCGATAAATCTGAAAAAGAAAAAAAAAACCAAAAACAACCAAACCCAAACCTGCACTGTTTTGCTTCATTTTTGCATCATGGCTGGTGGGGAGGTTTGAAGTGGGTGGTCAGGAAAGCTTCGTGAGGGCCTGGAACAATGCCAGGCTTCGAAACCGGGTACTGCCCGACTGCTCTTCAGATGCAAATGGGTTTTGACCCTTACTGGGACAGTTTTCCTCTTCCTTATTTCCAGAGAATCAAAATCTGAAATATATTCTTTTAACACCTGAAAACTGCCATGGTTTTCCCCACTCATCTTCATGGCCATAACGGCAAAAATGGGAAGGATTATCCTTTGTTTCCATTTTTAAACCGTTACGAGAGTGGTGGATCAAAATTTCCATGCCAGACGGTGTTGCGGGCTGCGCTATTGCCATCATTGTGTTGCGTCCCCAAAGGTCTTTTACATAAGTCAATCGGCACAGCCATAGAGGGATGTAACCGTTATGAAGTACCACGTAGACTTGTTATTAAATAATATCAAAAACGTGTCCCGCACGTTGCAAACGCGTTCAACACTACGCAGACCGTGCAGTTACCGTGTGCTGGTCCCACTACAGACTCGTCTGGGGTTTTTAGCCTGCTCAGCCTTATGGCTCCCAGTCCAGTGACCTGACTTCACCTTGCTCTGTAGTGATCTGATCCCAACCACAGCAAGAAACCATACAGATCCCGAGAACTTCGCTCTGGGTGCTCTGTCAGCGTGGGTAGTGCTGCAAGCACGTGTCAAGAGCTCAGAGAAAACTATCTCCCATGAATATGAAAAAAACAAAGCCTCAGAAAAGAGCAGACTTACCCTCCTCAGCCATTGGAAACACATTTAGAAGATAAAAGTCGACTGAACGAGAAGCTTTAATAGACAGGAACTTTTATATGGCGTTTAGCATATCTGGGAAGTGAGACACCCTAAGGAATGGCAAGGATTTATTTGCTAATCAAATTCTGATTTGAGTGTTTGCTTTGACTCATGACATCTGATCGATATCTTTCCTTCACTGCTGCTTGTTGCGTGGCGTGCAGCGGTAATTGCTACTTCTGCTTAATGATCCTATTCCTGTGCTCCTGCCCTGAGCTACGGAGGATTATTTTGGCCCCCAGCGAGGTGGTGACGCTGGGGGAGACTGGGGGAGGTGAGTGGGAGAATGGGTGTCTGGAAATTCTGAGGAAGAGGATTAGTGAATGTGGGGCGAAGAGTGGTGGTGACCAGGTGCTGCTCAGGGAAGGGGCTGGGAGACTCCATCAGCGGTGCGGCAGCGCTGGTGGCTCAGGGCGTCACTGTAAGGGCGGGTGTCATCAGCAGATACCCGGGAGAGGGGAAGCAAAGCATCTGGGGGCCACACAGCACGTTGATCCCTCCAGCATCTCGCTGGTGGCTCCAGTGGGAGATTTTCCGAGGGAAACATTTGCAGCTGAACCAAAAAGGCGTCAAAAGTGAAGCGCCCAGCTTGGGTATTTTGTGAGGGTGCTAGAGATGCTCTGAGAACCTTTAGGGGCCCTGGAGACAATTGTGGAGGTACGAATGTCCCAACACTTCAACCCACTGTGGCTGGATTGCTCCTCTAATGAAGGATTATGCCTCCAGATAACTTTTTTTTTCCTGCATTTTCATGTACCATGTCCTTCCTCTGGCTTGGAAAGAGCACCAAGAACCGGGGACACTGATCTAGAGGGCCGTGGGGGATATG
>NW_020799134.1:465495-469985 GCF_003259725.1 Athene cunicularia | reverse complement strand
CACTGGATCCCCCACCGCAGCATCCAGATGAGCCACCTCCTCCACCGCCGGAGCTAATGATGATCTTGTGGCCGGATCCGCCACTGCCACCGCTGGATCCTCCTCCCATGCTGTAGCCTGAGGAGCCCCCACTGCAGCAGGAGCCGCCTCCTCCACCGCCAGAGCTGATGATGATCTTGCCAGAGCCCCCACTGCTCCCACCCCAGCTGCCCCCCCAGGAGGAGGAGCCCTGTTCCTGGTAGCCGGAGGAGCTGCCCCCGTGGCAGCAGGAGCCCCCACTGTGGCATCCGCTGGACTGGGAGGATGTTTCATGGCATCCTCCGGATGTCTGTCTGGAGCACATCTTTGAGCAGTGACCCTGCAAGAAAGAGTGCTCTCAGAAAGGACCCCTTGGGAGATGCTGCCAAGCCTTCACAGCAAATCAAAAATGGAGCAATAACTCGGAAATACCCCATCTGCCCCATCTTCTGCAGTCCTTCAAGGGTGGCGTGTTCATGAACACCCTCACACATGTCAGACAGCAGGAAAGACCTGCAGTGGGAACCGCCTGGGGACTGTTCTGCAGATCACGACAGTTACAGAGAAACTGCTTTCAGGAAGACTTAGAGAACTTCCAGAGCTTTGCACACTCTGACACACACTCAGAGACGGCAGCCTAAAAACTTTAGTCCCACCGTAGATCCTGCTGGATGTTGAGGCTGATAAAACTCACAGCAACTCAAAATTCCGTCATATTGGTGTGCCCTTAGAATATCAACTACAACTCCCTTCTGTAAAGGCGGCAGACCTGTTGGCACACCAAACTGTTTTTTGGTGAAGCCCATCTGACGTTGAGCCGGCATGGTTCCCTCACGGAGAACACGCTCAAGACCAACTGGTGGAGCAACCTCTCTGCAGAGGGGTTCAAAAAGTCTCCGTGTCAATGGACTTACCTTCGGTGCAACTGGAAACACGCGCAAGGCTCGGTGGCAGATGGATGCGGAGGCTTGGGACGGGTGAGCTTTTATATTGTATTCCTTGTGCTCTTAAGGGAAGTGAGACACCCTAAGGAATGCTGATAGATTTATTTACCCAGCCTGGCTCCAGCTGCCTCCTTCTTTGACTCACTTGCAGCACATAGGTGATACGAAGATGTATCAATTACGTTCTGCACTGCAGTTGCTAATTCTAAATGATTCATTTCCAGCAGCCTCACTCTGAAATGCCAGGGGCGAATGGCTTCTGAGGGTCTGTCTTGGGGGCTCCCCAGTGTCTTTCTGCTAGGCTGCAGCTTCTTGCGTACTCAGCAGAGAGTGGAGACAGAGCAGATGCTGAGGGATGGAGGCTGGAGCGAGTTAGGGCTGGAGTGTGGTGGAAGGACAAGGGTAAAGGATGTGCTGGAGCAGAGTCCCAGGGAATTCCAGGGAAAGTTTTTCCTCAATGACTGGCGAAGGGAGCTGGGTGGGGAGCAGGAGTATGTCCAGCCCACTGGGAAAGGCAACCGTGTGCTCGGCAGGCCGGAGGTACCGCTCCGACGGGGCAGCGCGGCACCTCAGAGCCTCAGCCCAGCTCCGTTTCCGAGGATGGCAGAGATGTGGGAGCCGTTTCCCTTCAGCCTCTCGGGAGCCCAAGGTGGACACTGCTGTTGGCTCGAGCGGAAACATCTGTGCCCAGCTCCAACTTCCCAGGGGTCCCGATCACCAGGCTGGAGTGGGGAAAGCCTTGAAACCTTTCTGTCTGCAAAGCGGCATTTGAAGGCCGTCAAGACCCTACTAGGACATTAAACTAGAACCGTGGGACGTTAAACATTTCCTCTGTCTCAACAGGACCCATTTTCTGAGGGTCCCGCTTCACTGCCCAGCCCACCCACACCTGAGGCTGGGGAGGCATCTGGATATTTTACTTGCTGGAGGATGACAGTTTGTCAGCAGGGTTATCGCAGCGCTGGCCGCTGTGTTTTGCAGCAGCTTCATCCTGTCACTGCGTCATGCATGCTTGGAGGCTGACAACAGCATCCACCCTCATGGGAGACTGAGTAGAGGAAAGCGTAATTGGGAGGTTTTAGCCGAGAGGACGCGTGACAGCAGCAGCAGGCTGCCCAGCCCTGTCACGACGGACATAATTTTGAGCATGCATGCAACTCCGTTGGTATGGGGACAGGACCATTGGCACCAGGGACGTGGGTGCAGGGGGGTTCCTTGCTTTGGACTCCCTCCAGTGGCCTAAGCTCCACTCTCATCATCAAAGGGAAATCTAAGGTCTCGCTGCAGTTCTGGCTCTCACCTGTGAAGTGTGGGTGTTGTACTACCGAGCATCGCAACGCCTTGATCCCTTCTGTGCATTCAACGTGTAGGGACCTGCACAAAGGGACACCCAGGATTTGCAGCTCATCAGGACCCAGGGTGCGAGGGAAGGCTGTGGAGGCTTTTGACAGGGGTGGGGAGAGGTTTTCCTGCAAGCGCGGGGTGTGTGGACACCCCAAGAACAGACCCTGCAGGGACTGGAGACGTGCAGCACATGTACGTGTGTGGTACTTGTCACACACGGAGGAAGAGAGTGGCTGCACCCACAGCTGCCGGAGGGGGTTGGCATTGCCACAACCCTCCCCAGGTGAAAGAGCGGCTTTAATACCTCGGGTAAAGGCAAGGGGAGATGCAAAAAGCTTCATGGTGGAGGCTTCATCGTGGTGGCCCCACATTTGGGCCACGCTGCCTGTTTTCTGATGCTGTCTGGGCCCTTTTCTGCCCCGCAGTCCCGTCACCCTCAGGATGGGCTGGCAGGTCACTTTGTCTTTCAGCCGCACCACTGCAGACCCCTCACTGGATGCTGCCTTGGTCTGCGTCGTTACGAGTGAGAGAAAAACCTTGGCCGGATCCTACAATTCTTTTTCCCAGCAGCTTTCTTCACGCGCAGCAGCGTTAACGTGGATAACGTGGGGTGTGATGGAGATACTGCCGGTGTAAGAGGGTCCCTCCAATTCTTCTGCAAAAGGTAGAAGCCGGTCAGTCATCATCCCTCAAGCATTTGCATGGCCAGTGATCCCTTTTATTCCTAATTTTGTTTCCTGTGTAGCGGCTGTGTGTGTGAGATGGGCAGAAAAATCCTGTCAGCTTAAAAGTTACTGAACACGACCGTAATCAGCCCCGTCCTGAAGAGGGCTTGCTGCTAGCTTCAGCACAAATGCTACTGATTTTTTTTTTTTTTTTTTTTTTTTCCATAATTAATGTTTTTCTTGTGATAAATACAGGGAAATGGAGCACATAAGAACCCAACTGCATGTCCAAAGGATGATGCTGTCAGCACTGGAAATCCCTGAAGTGAACCCCAGAGCCTGTGGTTGCCTTCTTCTCTGGAAAGGGGAAACCACGTGGAACTCTTACCCACGTTGAAGTGGCGGCCTTGGTGAACATTATTTGCAAGAGGGGAAATGATCATCTGCTTAAGCAACAAGGTTTCTCTCAAGGAAGTTCTGTTAATAACTGTCTGCTCCAGCGCTGCAGACTGAAGAAGATTTCACAGGCGAATGTATTTGGTGTAATTAATCACTTTTTTGAAAATAAACATGGAACAGAAAAAGGATAAAAGCAACCTTGAACAACCAGTTTTTTTTGTACACCTTTATCTTTATTTCCCTTCATATTGAAGGGTGAGAAAGAGCCACCCGGCAGTTCACAGCACAGGAAAGCTGCGTTAAGGGAAGACAAGGGAAGAGGACATGCTGGGAGGAAACAGGCAAACGTGGTCCAGAGGCAGGGTTGTTCCTGCTGAGGGCCAAGGCTGCCTGTGGCTCTTACTTCTGGTGGCTGGGGGGCCAGTGGCAGGTCTGCTTGGTCTGGTGGGACATGATGTGGGGGATGACAATGGGGCGTTTCTGCTGTGTGGACTGGTAGGAGCCTCCACTGCCACCCCCAGAGCTGATGATGATTGAGTGGCCCGAGGAAGTGCCACTGCCGCCGCTGGATCCTCCACTGCAGCAGCCAGAGGACCCCCCGCTCCCTCCACCGCCAATGATGATCTTTCCACCTGAGGACCCCCCACTGGATCCCCCACCGCAGCATCCAGATGAGCCACCTCCTCCACCGCCGGACCTAATGATGATCTTGTGGCCGGATCCGCCACTGCCACCGCTGGATCCTCCTCCCATGCCGTAGCCTGAGGACCCTCCACAGCACCACCCAGAGGAACCTCCACTGCCTCCACCTCCGATGATGCTCTTTGATCCTGAAGACCCACCACTGGATCCTCCTCCCATGCCTGAGGACCCTCCACAGCACCATCCAGAGGAACCTCCACTACTTCCACCACCAATGATGCTCTTTGATCCTGAAGACCCACCACTGGATCCTCCTCCCATGCCTGAGGACCCTCCACTGCACCATCCAGTGGAGCCTCCACTACTTCCACCTCCAATTATGATCTTGGTTCCTGAAGACCCACCACTGGATCCTCCTCCCATGCCTGAGGACCCTCCACAGCACCATCCAGAGGAACCTCCACTGCTGTCTCTTATA
>NW_020799134.1:460342-465445 GCF_003259725.1 Athene cunicularia | reverse complement strand
GGGAAGGGGTTTAACCTGAGAGAGGGGAGATTGAGGTGAGATCTAAGGCAGAAATTCTCCCCTGGGAGGGGGGTGAGGCCCTGGCACAGGCTGCCCAGAGAAGCTGGGGCTGCCCCCTCCCTGGAAGGGTTCAAGGCCGCGTTGGACAGGGCTTTGGGCAACCTGGGCTGGGGGAAGGTGGCCCTGCTTGTGTCCTCCCAGAGGGGGTTGGAATTAGATGATCTCTAAGGTCCCTTCTAACCCAAACAATTCTATGATCCTATGACTGAGCCTGATGGCCTTGGTCATGTCTCCCAGCAGCACTTCAATGCTCCACAGACATGGTCATTGGGTGCTGGTACCTCAGAGGACTTAGAGCCATGATCTGGGAGGGCTCCACCATGACGTCAAAGGGATGTTGGGTGCTGCAGTTGTTGACATTTTACAGCCGTGCGATTACTCTGTCACAGATCCCCAGGGGAAGATGAAGGTGCAAACTCCCTGGGGCTATAAACCGGGTGACTTTAGAGCTGCCATCTAGCAGTGCACTACTGAACCCAACATCGTCTTTAGAGAGAGGAGTGAAATATAACATCAGATGGACTTCTGGTTTCCAAGACCGTAAGAAACTTGAGGAGAATACAAGAAAAAACAAAATCCCCACAAAAGGCAGATTTGAGATATTATTGCATTTATTAGATATAAAAAGTGCTCTTTGGAAAACCAGCAGAGCCTTAGTGAAGGCATCCCAACACCAGTAGCAGGGCTTTTAACCCTGGAGGCGTCAGAAAAGGGATGTGGCATCAAGGGAAGAGGACAGGAGAGAGGATGCTGGGAAGAAACACGCAATGAGAGCCAGGTCTGGAGGGAAAAAGGTGACATGGCAGCTGCGGGGTTGTTCCTGCTGAGGGCCAAGGCTGCCTGTGGCTCTTACTTCTGGTGGCTGGGGGGCCAGTGGCAGGTCTGCTTGGTCTGGTGGGACGTGATATGGGGGATGACAATGGGGCGTTTCTGCTGTGTGGACTGGTAGGAGCCTCCACTGCCACCCCCGGAGCTGATGATGATTGAGTGGCCCGAGGAACCGCCACTGCCACCGCTGGATCCTCCACTGCAGCAGCCAGAGGACCCCCCGCTCCCTCCACCGCCAATGATGATCTTTCCACCTGAGGACCCCCCACTGGATCCCCCACCGCAGCATCCAGATGAGCCAGCTCCTCCACCGCCGGACCTAATGATGATCTTGTGGCCGGATCCCCCACTGCCACCGCTGGATCCTCCTCCCATGCCGTAGCCTGAGGAGCCCCCAGTGCACCACCCAGAGGAACCTCCACTGCCTCCACCTCCAATGATGCTCTTTGATCCTGAAGACCCACCACTGGATCCTCCTCCCATGCCTGAGGACCCTCCACAGCACCATCCAGAGGAACCTCCACTGCCTCCACCTCCAATGATGCTCTTTGATCCTGAAGAACCACCACTGGATCCTCCTCCCATGCCTGAGGATCCTCCACAACACCCTCCAGAGGAGCCTCCACTACTTCCACCTCCGATTATGATCTTGGTTCCTGAAGACCCACCACTGGATCCCCCTCCCATGCCTGAGGACCCTCCACAGCACCATCCAGAGGAGCCTCCACTGCCTCCACCTCCAATGATGCTCTTTGATCCTGAAGACCCACCACTGGATCCCCCTCCCATGCCTGAGGACCCTCCACAGCACCATCCAGAGGAACCTCCACTGCCTCCACCTCCAATGATGCTCTTTGATCCTGAAGAACCTCCCATGCCTGAGGATCCTCCACAGCACCATCCAGAGGAGCCTCCACCGCCTCCACCTCCAATGATGGTCTTGCCACCTGAGGACCCCACACTGGATCCCCCACCGCAGCATCCAGATGAGCCACCTCCTCCACCGCCGGAGCTAATGATGATCTTGTGGCCGGATCCGCCACTGCCACCGCTGGATCCTCCTCCCATGCCGTAGCCTGAGGAGCCCCCACTGCAGCAGGAGCCGCCTCCTCCACCGCCAGAGCTGATGATGATCTTGCCAGAGCCCCCACTGCTCCCACCCCAGCTGCCCCCCCAGGAGGAGGAGCCCTGTTCCTGGTAGCCGGAGGAGCTGCCCCCGTGGCAGCAGGAGCCCCCACTGTGGCATCCGCTGGACTGGAAGGATGTTTCATGGCATCCTCCGGATGTCTGTCTGGAGCACATCTTTGAGCAGTGACCCTGCAAGAAACAACATGCTGGTTACTCAGCGGTGGCCTCTGTCAGCATGAGATTTTCCCCCATCCAGAAGGACCCGTGTACAGCCCAACGACGTTTACTGACATTCTCCAGAAATAACGAACTTCCTTCCTTCTCAGCACTTTGTGCTCCGCAAATCCCAGCCACACGCAGATCCTTCTGCTAACAGATTACCAGAATCTTGAACTTAATTGGCCCTTTATCCCATAGCTGTTCTATCTCCATCTTTGTCCTGAGGAAACACGTGACTTTCAGTAGCGTGGGATGATCCTGTTTTTGCTGACATCCCCAGGAAATTTAAATTCATCACAGCAACCTTCCTGCCTTTGAAGCCACCACCCATCAGACGTACTTCACCCAAGTATTTATGTTTTGCAAGCATGAAAGTAAGAGAAAAAAAAAAAAATCACTCCCTTTGGCAGAAATGGACTTACCCTTCTTGTCTCTGGCAACGTGTACCACGGAGCAAAGCTGAGCGAATGAAGCACTGTGAGACCCGGCAACTTTTATACTGTTTCGGTTTTCCCAAGTGGGAAGTGAGGCATTCAAAGGAACGGTGATCGCTTTATTTACTGAACAAACTGTCCTCCTTCAGCCCACTTGTCCTGACTCATTGAATCAGACCAATGCCTCTCTAGTGCATCACTTCCTCGGCTACCTGCAGTCTGGCTGCAGGGCCCACGTGTGAGCTCCGCTCCCGCAGTTGACTCCCAAGGTAGGATTGTGGGAATCCGTCTTGGACCCTCCGCTTGAGCTGAGAGATGCTGGCTGGAGTGGTGACTGACAGCAGAAGGAACTGTGGACACTCGTGTTTATTGTGTGGTACAGACTATGGAGATGCCCAGGGGAACGCAGCGGGCTGCGCTGGGTAGGACTGTTGCTGCTGGGGCAGTGGAGGAAGCCCGTGAGCCGGGACATCCCCACGACACCAGTGAAGCGTTGATGAGGATTTTTTGTTTGAGTGCACCACTCTGGAGAGTTCAGAGGTCAGACACTGCCTCTGGGAGGAGGGGTGATGCCGCTTTTAGAAAGGAGTTGGAGTGCTGCAGGTAGAGAGTACCAGGTCCAGCATCCACCCTGTGTGTCAGCATCTTGATGGATATTAACCAAAAGCACAAATTCCTCCCGGTTTTGGAGATGGCGTTTCTGAAGAAGCAACAAGATGTGAGGATGCGCTGTGCTCCGGCCTCCCTCACCCTGAGGGCCTCTGAAACTTGGCTCCAATTTTTTTTTTTTTTCTTGCTCCTGGGCCATTTTTGGGGTGAAGGGATGTTCAACAGCGATGTTCTCACCTCCCTGAAGTGGGACCCCAAGCTTTCTGTTAGGCAAAAACCAGTGTCGGTGCAGTTCCCAGCCACTGGTGTTTGATCATCCCGTGATTTTTCATCATAAAATCCCAGACAACTCAGCTGTTCCAGTTTGTAACGCTGGCTGGAGGACCTTGTCCGGATGCATTTCGAGAATGTTTTTAACCCCGGGGTCCCCGAGAGGGAGAGGACAGAGGGTAGAGCGACACGTGAACGTGAAGCCCTTTTGCCCGGTCTAGGTGTGGGTCACTCCTATCTCTTCTGGGACACTTCCAGGCATCTGTCATCTGCCTCATGTAGAACAGTTCAGGCAGAGAAGGCTTATTTTCCTTTCCCTGCTAATTGCCAGAATATACCACATCAAAGAAATCGCTTCCCATAGGGAAACTCCCTCTGAAGACTCATACCTGGAGCTGTGTTTTATTCGTGTGGGAATGAGGAGATCCCTAGTTATTCCAGGCTTAGTATCTCAGCCCTTGGAAGGAGATTTCTGAAGCCCAGTCCCTGCCACTGGCTCCATTAGGGGTTCAGAGCTGGAGTAAAGCTTGGAGACCCCCCGCATTTCTCTTCCACAGCTGCCTCGTGCCGCTGTGAGTGCCAAGAACTCGTGCATCATAAACGTGCAAAGGCCTCTGCTTCACACCTTGTAATCTTTGGTACTAGAGTTTTTGCATCCTTTCTCTCCCAACCCGTTCAAAACTTCCTTGGGCACTGCATGACATTTTGATGAGGTAGAGGGACTGCGGTGTTTAACTTTGTGGTACGTTATCTGATGGGCAAGTCAGGATCGTGAGTGGCAACAGGCATTAAAAGATGATCTAAGAATATTTAGTTGAATCCAGCATCTCTTTTACGGGCGGATTTTCAACGCACTTGTGCTCTGGAGTTTTATTACAACAGCATCGGCTCAGAATAAGAACATGGTAGTGGAAATAATGCAAACGTCGTGGTGTAAAGCAAAATCCAACCACTCAGACACTGAAGCTCTCTAGAACTGCAAGTTTTATTGCCTTGTGTGAGCACTAGAAAACTGGAGCAGACAACAGACGTGGGGAACAACCCTGGCTGGGAGTGATCGATACACAACACCAGAGGTTCTGGTCAGCTGGAGAGCTGAACAGGAAAATCCCGAGGAAGAAGAGAAAGGAATAATGCAAATTCTTAAATTTAATAGAGAAAGAAATGTGAGGCGTGTCTTGATCCGAGAGTCTCTTCTGCAGACGCTACTTGTATTTGGTCTGCGGTGGCCAGGAGATGGGCTGGGTCTGCTGTTGCATGGACAGACCTCCAGAACTGGATGAACCACCGCCACCTCCTCCAGACCAGGATGATCCCTGGCTCTGGTGGCCCGAGCCACCTCCCCCAATGATGCAGATGGACCCTTGACCCTGGTGGCCTGAACCACCACCACCTCCCCCTCCACCACCGCCACCGCCAATGCAGATGGGGCCTTGGCTCTGGTGGCCTGACCCACCTCCTCCTCCTCCTCCTCCTCCCATGCTGCCACCTCCGATACAGATGGGACCTTGGCTTTGGTGGCCTGACCCACCTCCTCCTCCTCCTCCTCCTCCTC
>NW_020799134.1:423538-460292 GCF_003259725.1 Athene cunicularia | reverse complement strand
CTGCAGGCCAGCGTGGTTAAAAATAAAAAGGTCACAGCTCTGACCCCAGGTGCTCTTACGCCACTGCAATTCTACATGAAGACCAGTTCAGCATTTCGTTGGCTGTTTGGGTTTCTTTCCTCTATTTCTCTGTAGGTCAAATCCTCCAAGGCTGTCAATCACCCAGAGCCTCCCAGATTTGCATCACTTCAGCCTTTGGCTCTAGAGGCATGTGTTGTCTTTTGGGGAGCTTAAACTCATTGGACCAGAGTCCAATACGTGTCCCTACAGCCCCTGGCAATAATGTGGGTGTCATTAGAAATGTATAATACACTCCTACCAATCTGGCAGTTACAACACAATATAATGACATGCCAGAGCCACATCTGTTCAGAAACATTTTCTAGAATGAGGTATAAATTATCTACGTCTATAAAGACAAAAGTTTCTCTTTTCCCCCCTCACATTTCCTGTCTGGAATGTTGGACCCCTCTGTAGGGAGGCTGTGAAAGTCAATCACTTGTTGTGTCTGAAAAAAAACCCCAAGACCGTGTCGGCTTTTCTCCATTTCTTCACTTATAGTAGGTGGAGCCATCCAAAGACTTTAATACAGCTGAAAACAAAAGAGGTGGTGGAAGAGAGATACCAATCAGAAATGACGAGCCCCAGATTATGCCAATAAGTGGGTAGTTGTGGTTGGGTTTGGCTGGTAAATAAATCAATCATTGTTTCTTTCCAAGAGGAGGACTAGGTACTATATAAAAGTTCTCACACACCACGTTTCCTCACTCCATTTGACTTCTTTCCGCTGGTTCGTGCCGTGGGACACGGTAAGATATTTCCTGCTACTGATGAAAACTAACTCATCTGATTAGGCTTGGAATGCTAAACTGGAAAAGACGGGAGTAACTATGGCTGTTGGGTCTCACAGTCCAAAGATTCCTCCTTATTTACAGCCTTTTTTTTTTTTTTTTTTCCCCTAATGATTCAGTTCGTGGGATCACTTAATCGCGCAGAAAAAGAGGGAGCGCTGAGACAGAGAAAACGTGGGCTTTGGAGCCCCTTTGATTTCTCGGGGCCCAGCACTATGTGGTACCACTGTATACAGGCGGGTCCTAAATACTCCTGGAATATGAATCTTAAGGAAAAGGACAGGACTGAGAGTTTTTGTAGGCACTTAGCGAAGAGTGAGGAAAAAAAAAAAAAAAAAAGGCTGTAAATAAGGAGGAATCTTTGGACTGTGAGACCCAACAGCCATAGTTACTCCCGTCTTTTCCAGTTTAGCATTCCAAGCCTAATCAGATGAGTTAGTTTTCATCAGTAGCAGGAAATATCTTACCGTGTCCCACGGCACGAACCAGCGGAAAGAAGTCAAATGGAGTGAGGAAACGTGGTGTGTGAGAACTTTTATATAGTACCTAGTCCTCCTCTTGGAAAGAAACAATGATTGATTTATTTACCAGCCAAACCCAACCACAACTACCCACTTATTGGCATAATCTGGGGCTCGTCATTTCTGATTGGTATCTCTCTTCCACCACCTCTTTTGTTTTCAGCTGTATTAAAGTCTTTGGATGGCTCCACCTACTATAAGTGAAGAAATGGAGAAAAGCCGACACGGTCTTGGGGTTTTTTTTCAGACACAACAAGTGATTGACTTTCACAGCCTCCCTACAGAGGGGTCCAACATTCCAGACAGGAAATGTGAGGGGGGAAAAGAGAAACTTTTGTCTTTATAGACGTAGATAATTTATACCTCATTCTAGAAAATGTTTCTGAACAGATGTGGCTCTGGCATGTCATTATATTGTGTTGTAACTGCCAGATTGGTAGGAGTGTATTATACATTTCTAATGACACCCACATTATTGCCAGGGGCTGTAGGGACACGTATTGGACTCTGGTCCAATGAGTTTAAGCTCCCCAAAAGACAACACATGCCTCTAGAGCCAAAGGCTGAAGTGATGCAAATCTGGGAGGCTCTGGGTGATTGACAGCCTTGGAGGATTTGACCTACAGAGAAATAGAGGAAAGAAACCCAAACAGCCAACGAAATGCTGAACTGGTCTTCATGTAGAATTGCAGTGGCGTAAGAGCACCTGGGGTCAGAGCTGTGACCTTTTTATTTTTAACCACGCTGGCCTGCAGAGACCTCAGCACAAGAGCAGAGGGGCCAACTGTCCTCCCTGACGGTTGTGGCAGTGAGCTGGTGGCACTGCCAGAGCACGGCCGCCACATCCCGTCACACCACGGGAGTCATCCACAGCTAAGCCGTCTGCCCTCGGCGTGGCGGACTCTCATATTTCATTGGCACTTCCCAACATTTTTGCTTTGACTCTGCCTGACATAACCAGGGGATGGGACCGGCTTACCTAAGTTTAGTTTAAAAAAAAGTCCAGAAGACATTTAATTGCAATGTTCACTGTAAAATAGCAGTAAGAGATGCTCGGATGCTCAGGGGATTGACAGCTTTGTTGTAGGTAGCATGAATGGGACGGAAAAGGAGCAGTTTGGGAAAAAAAAAAAAAATGGGGACAATGCTGGGAGTTTCATATCCAATGGGCAGATAAATATGCAACAGACCCTCTTTAAACCTCTCAGGAGGACGTAAGGAAAGCCCTTCTTGCTGAGAGAGTATCTATCATTTACTGCAGGCCGCACACAGTGTTTTGTTACATTTACTCGGGGGCGAAGAGATAAAAGGGATCATGTTTGCCATTTTCCTCCTGTAGCACCTCATCCCTTAACTGTCTGGGCCACAGGGGAGTTTGCTCTAGATACGACAGTTTGCTCACACTTTTCCTGTCTTTTTTTCTGCCAAACTGGAATTATTATAAACAGCAGCAGCAAGTTCCTCCGGTTAAACCCTCCAGCTCCAGGGAAGCTCGTAAGTAGGAGTTCTTGAAGGATCTTACACCCAGGTGTAGCTGATTGAGGCAACAGAGCCACGCTTCACCACAGAGCCGTAGGCTGTGCCACCTGGAGTAGTCTCTGCTAAGCGCCTCCTTCCTTCCTTTGTCCTGCCCTGGAGCATGAGACCTGCTCAGCCTTATCTCATCTTTGCATTCGCGCCTCTCAGATGATGCTCCAGCAGAGGTGCCCGTCACCCCGACGGAACCCCCTGCCCAGGGCCACCCCCCCTGGGCATCGCCGGTGGTGGTGGAGGACAAGGGACCCTCTCCCCAGGGTTGAAGGGTCTCACCTGAAAGGAATTTCATGGGGCAACTGCAGGCTTTTGCCTGTAAGACACGCCAAAATATATTTCCATTGTCTAACGGGAAAATCTTTGTTTCCAAACAAGTTTTCAAACGCTCGTAAAAAACATGTCATTTGCAAAGCCACGTTCTGAGTATTCATATCACTGGTGTGGTTTTTTTTTCTCTCTTTTTCTTTTTCTTTTTCTTTTTCTTTTTCTTTTTCTTTTTCTTTTTCTTTTTCTTTTTCTTTTTCTTTTTCTTTTTCTTTTTCTTTTTCTTTTTCTTTTTCTTTTTCTTTTTCTTTTTCTTTTTCTTTTTCTTTTTCTTTTTCTTTTTCTTTTTCTTTTTCTTTTTCTTTTTCTTTTTCTTTTTCTTTTTCTTTTTCTTTTTCTTTTTCTTTTTCTTTTTCTTTTTCTTTTTCTTTTTCTTTTTCTTTTTCTTTTTCTTTTTCTTTTTCTTTTTCTTTTTCTTTTTCTTTTTCTTTTTCTTTTTCTTTTTCTTTTTCTTTTTCTTTTTCTTTTTCTTTTTCTTTTTCTTTTTCTTTTTCTTTTTCTTTTTCTTTTTCTTTTTCTTTTTCTTTTTCTTTTTCTTTTTCTTTTTCTTTTTCTTTTTCTTTTTCTTTTTCTTTTTCTTTTTCTTTTTCTTTTTCTTTTTCTTTTTCTTTTTCTTTTTCTTTTTCTTTTTCTTTTTCTTTTTCTTTTTCTTTTTCTTTTTCTTTTTCTTTTTCTTTTTCTTTTTCTTTTTCTTTTTCTTTTTCTTTTTCTTTTTCTTTTTCTTTTTCTTTTTCTTTTTCTTTTTCTTTTTCTTTTTCTTTTTCTTTTTCTTTTTCTTTTTCTTTTTCATCCCAGCAAGAAGACAGATGGTAACTGCATGATGTGTAAAATAACGAAATTGGACAGCAGGCTGCAAACTTGCCCAGGAACCAAAGAGAGTGACTGAGGCAAAATATCCCCTTATAATTATTTTTTTTTGTCATTGCCCAAAACACTGCTCATTGCTGCCAGTGAAGAGGAGCCCAGCGGATGTGGTCCCTCAGTACCTGGCGTCCCTTGTGTCACTCCCAAGGGATCCTGCACAAGGTACTCATACACATCTGTCTGCTTGAGTATCCAAGTGGGTAGAGCCAAATAAAATGAAATAAAATAAAAATCACATCCCCTTCCCGCTGGGCCTTTCACTAAGTTTTGGCGCAGTATTTCCTATGAGGTGACTACTACATCCGGAAACATCCAGCTGAGACCATACAGCTCCTGATGTGACACGATCACAGGTCATGTCAGAGACCCTCTGACATTGTGCCTGGCCTGGGGAGGTAAGTAGGACAAGGAAGATAGATGTCAAGGGATTCACTGTTTGTCTGAAAACCAAATTAAGGGCTGTGGTTGTAGCATATACTTAGCGTATCTAGAACAGCTTGTTTATCTCTGCTGTGAAGATCAAGGACAGTCAGGATGCAGTTGTAAGAGGTTTAGCATGTTCTGGCACATAAAAGATGAGTCCTGAGATTTTGGGTACGTGCACTGGAGAGTGAAGCGTAACAAAGCTTGATTTGGTTGATCCAAACGAGGCCTGTTAGCTTGGCCGGAGAGGTCAGAGCAACACGGAGGTGCCGGCGCGTGCCGCCGCTTTGTTGAAGGACTCATTGCTAGCAGCAAACCAGTAATATCTGCAAACTGTTAAGAGGCAGCGAGATCATCCGGATTTGAGATCATACTCCTGCATTTCAACAGCAAAGCGAAGTGCTCACGTTAGCTGAAATGAGCTTTACGGATAGTCTCGGTCCTGGCTGAACTAACGGCAGTCTTTCATCTGTTAATTAGAAAAGTGTTTTACTTCCAACCAACGGCTCCTTCCCACTGCTGAAGGCCAGTTTTCCCAGGCATATGAATGGGAGTTTCAGTACCAAAGACTGGAAAAATCAGAGAAAGCAGACTTACGTCCTCGTTTTATGCACAGGGGAGACTGATTTGGGAAAATCTCAAATCCGGAGCTTAATCCAGACCTTCTAAATCTCAGCCTAATGCCTCATCCCCAGATAAATCCCTCCTTAATGGAGGAAAATCACATTGTGGAGGCAGAAGTCCCCAGTATTTGGGGGGGGTGTCAGAGCTCTCTTTTCTTTAAGCACAGAGACCCCCAAAGGACACTGCGTACACTGAATATTTTTGTTCACTGTGAAGCACAATCTGCAGCTACCAAAGCTGTATCAGTAGGGTGGAGTATAATTACCACAGAGGCATACGTGTTCTCATCATGCGTTTGCCCGATACCTCCTGATTATATCCTCCGCGTGGGTTATGAAAGAGGTGTGATCCTCACATCCGTCCTGATTGTAGGAGAGGGCCACGCTTCTGCTGGATGACGGGGAGCGGATGGGCTGGGTGTCAGTGTGGCCAAGGCACGCTGGAGATCCAGACAGTTTCGGAAGCCCCCAGATCATTTTCTGTTTAATTCCCTACACGCGCTGTGCTTTTTGCGCATTGCAGGCTGGTGGGTGAGGATGGGGAGGTAAAGGCAACGTGGTGGGTGGAATGGCAGATCGTCTTCTGCTCCTCGATGTAAACCAACTCTCCCGAAGACTTCACTTTCTCTCTCCTTAGGTTAATATGGCAAAATATTTAATAAAACGGCCTAACGCACAAAATACCTGTGATGCCCAGCATCCCCGTACGAAGTACATCGAGGGACACTCGTGTGAGGTGGACACAGAGCTGGGCACACCCTGGGCAACTCTCTACGGGAGAATGACGTCTCCCTTGCGGCCCCATCTGCTCCGAGCCTTTAGGGATTAGGCTCGATGGTCCTTGAGAGGGGCAGTGTTTCATGAAGAATATGCAGAACAGCTTTATCTCCACGTCAGCTCCCCGCCACCAGAGCAAAACCTACCCCCTCTCTGCTGACAGGCAGCCTGCCTTCGCTGCCAGACGACTTGGTGATGCAAGACTTGCTGCTGGGCATGACAGACACGCAGCGAGCGGGTCCAGCTTGTGTTGTCGATGGCTGGCTGTCCCCGGCGGTGGCCAGGATCGATGCCACGCTTGGTTCGTGGCAGTGGCCCTGCTCCGGTGCAGTCAGCGCCCTTGTCCCGAGGACACGGATCCATCTCTACTGAGCAAAAATCGCTTTTCTCCTTCCCACAGTAACACTTCCTTTTCACACCTCTTTCCTCACTCTCCATCTCTTCAGACAAGGCACAGCCTGCCTCCCTACCCACTTAAGCCACTGTGTCAGATGGGTGCAGGGACTGGAAAGGAAGGATTATTTTTAATCTGGAAGTGTTTCTGCTTCCACCCCTTGGGTTCTGCTTCTTTTCTGGCGATCAAATCTTTCAACCCTTCCCTCTCCTCGGTGCCAGCTCTTCCCCCAGGTCTGTCCACTGAGAAAATGTTGTTTTGCCCTTATTACGATAATTAACATCTATGATCTTGGCTAGGGCTCTTTCTGTGTGTATCTCTCCTAATTTCAACACGTGGCATGATTTGTATCCCTCTGCCAAGGAACGTGGACACAGCGATGATGAGGTTCGTGTACCCCAACAAGAACAACTGTCCTCAATAATTAATATACAATGGCTTTGGCAGCTGAACAGTCCAGCTGTGGCTTCCTTTCCTGGTTTCACTTTTATCTGGTCCCCACGGTTTGCCACACGCATTAAAGTCATGGGCACACCCCGTTTTCAATTTTCTTTTCCTCCATTTTAGTTCCTCATTCTTCCGAAGCTCATCGGGAATTTGGGAGATACGAAGTAGGAAGACTTGGGCCTGCCCTACTGGTAGCAGCAACACCTGCCCGGCACTGCAGCTTTGCCATGGCATGCAACAAAGCTCACGCCGACGCAACGCTGTCTGGCTTTAAATGACGGCGTATGGCAGAGGCTACGTCAAAGAAACGTCCCGGAGATCAAAATTTTTCCAACTGTTCTGTTTAATACCTGACAAATTCTGGTGGCGGGTGTGCTTGGATGTTACACTGCGCCTGGAGTCTGCTGGATACCAAAAATCTGATCACTTCAACTGGTTTTTAGCTCTCTAGGTTAAGTATGGAAGTGCTATACTTTGCCTCGTATTTATATAAAAACTTAGATCAGAGGATAAATTTTCTACCAAATAAAAGAGGGAAATTTTGTTGTTGTTGTTATTTCACTTTTATCAACCAATGCCTGCTGTACGTGATAAGAAACGGCCGCGTGGGCAAACAGACACGATAACTTTTAAATAACTGCAATGTCTAACATTTTGGAAAAAGTGGAAGGGCATTTTGAAAAAAAAAAAAAAAAAAATTATCCCTAGGCCTTCATTGTTTTCTGTGGCATACCTCAACCTAGAGACAAGTCTTACCGAGTAAGATAGCAACAGGCAGAAAAAGCAAAAAGGAGGTTAAGTGAAAATTGAGCAACAGCCCTGCTGCATTAGATATGCACGCCTCATATCACACCCACAGCCTCATCACGGAGAGGTTTTGTAATGACAGCGAAGACTGGAGCATGAAGGGCAACGTGATGAGAGGCATGGCGGTGCTGTGGGCACGCTGCCCTCCGACACCATGGTCGCCCTTCCCCTCCATGGCGCTGGTGCTTGGCAGCCACGGAGGGCAGATAGACCCAGGCGCAAGCTTTGCGGCGGAGAGCGATGAGGAAAGCAATGGCGCATTCTGCGTCACGGGAAGCACCTGGTTCATGAAAGCTCAGTCTTGGTTTGCTTGCACGTGACCAGCACCTAGCAGAGCCTGGGCATAAAGCAACCCAAATCCTGCAGTAAAAAGCCACAACCTTCCTTCAGACGTCAGTCTTTGACCCATATTGTCTGTATAATTCCAGTTCCAGTCAAATGAGCCCATTATCTCTGGTTTTGGACTTCCCACATGTTAGATGGTGACCAAGGAGAGAGCCCAAGACCACCACCACCACCTCATGAGGTGGGAGAAGACCATTTCCTTCTGTTTACAGATAAAGACCACCACCCACACCCACCCCAGAGTCCTGCGGCGTGGCTGAACCCAGAGACATCCCCTCCTGAGCCAGACTTCCTGCCCCGATAAGGGAAAATACGGTTTGCCAGGCAATTACGGGACATTCAGGCTGGACATGACTAATTCGCTCAGCTCGGGGCTGTGGCTCAGACACATCCATGTTTTTGGGAACGGGGCACGTGACAGGACGTTCATGGGAAGCATCTGACGTCCGCCTGCTGTCCAACTCGCTGGCACTGGGTGCAAGCGATATTTTAGAGTCCTTTACCTTTAATGAAGCGATTCCTGGGCTGTGGCAGTATGAGAAGATCCAGGCCTTCTGTTTGTTCACATCTTATTTACGCAGCAGGCTCCCCTCACGGAAGGTAACTCTGCTGTCTCCCAGTAAGCCCAAGCAGGCAGATCATACCCCCACTGACTCAACATTTCAAGATCTACCGCAAGAGAACAGCATCCACTGCAAAGCTGGGGAATAAACTCACGTGCTTTTGTCTTGTTTCACTATCTGCAGCACTAAATATCGGAGCAGGACTTTATTTTATCCTACTTTGCACCAGGGCTTTTATCCTCACATGCAGTTTTGCCGAGCCCACGCGCAGCATCCCGTGGGACTGGGTTACGGAGGGGGTTGGGGTGGTGGATGAGGTGATGGCCTCAGCACCTCGTTCCCCGACAGAACCTCTTCACCGGTGGGTTTTTTACTCATTCCCTCCTCTCCAAGAGGGAATAAGAACATTTCTGAGATGCCAGGAGAGCTTGCTTGAAGAACATGTCATTTGTCACCTAGGCATCAGCAGCACTCAAAATACGTCACGGTCAACCTCATTTTAGTGTCCAGTGTGGATCCACGGTGACAGTGGCTGTGCGCAGGGCAGCCTCCTTGGGAAGACAGAGGTGCTCATCACCTGACGAGTTTAACTGCATAGCTTCCTATTTTTATGATCCACCCAGCTGCTTAGTGGGTCATCTGCCCAGTTTTTACCTATGACACAGATGCAACTTCCTTCCCATATTATTCAGCCGGTTTGCACCAGCCCATTAAAATTACAGTCATCAAATGGAAAGTCTTAATTGCTCCATTCATTATCATCAGTGGTCATATCCGACAGTTAATTTATTTGCCTGGGAACTCCCCACAGGCTTCACAAGAGAGCTTTGAGACTAAATCAGGATTAGCTGGTCTGACAATAAGGTGAGGACAGTTGGAGTAAGGAATACCTCCAACACAAGGGACCCCTTCCAGTGACCCCAGTTTACAGCACCAATTGGGTGTTTACTGACCATGCAGCTACCCCGAATTAGGACACAGGGTCCACCAGAACCAGTGCAGGTTTAAAGTTGACAACTATGAAACAGGAAAGCCACATGGATCCAGGGCATCATTATTTTTAAGAATTCTGGACAATTTCCCCTTCACCAACAGTTGCTTCTTGGTTACTTACATCAGGATCTAAGCAGAGGACAGCAAACCCATGACCTGTTTTACAGGAGATACCAGAAACGTGATGCTCTACATGGGGTAGGGACACCTGAGGAAAGTCTCCTTATGATTCCCATTTCAGGGGGAGAGTCCTCCTAAATTTTTCTTCTAGAATTTCACATACAGCTCTGCTGTACGGTGATGCAGGTCAGCTCTCCTCACTGTTCCCAGCCCCATCCAGAGAAAGCTAAACGGAATTGGGGTGGAGAGGGCAAAAAATATTGTCTCTTTGGGCTGCAGGAGCCCTTATTCCTTCCTGCAGTGGAAAGACTTGATATACACAACCAAGTGCGGCATCGAAACAAGATTTTCTCCTTTCAGACTCCAGCTGCTGGTGACATCCCCGTAGGACAAGAGCAGGGCAAGGATAAGGCAGGCACGGACATAAACCGATGGTGTGGACAGTCGCGTACGAACTCCCAGCGACTCAACTCAAATAGCAGGTCCCTCAGGAGCGGAAAGGAGTCGGCACATTTGGATTGGAGATCTGGGAAGGCCAGTGACCTCTCCAGCCAAGGAAGATTCAGAATTTGGCTTCTGCAGCTGAAACCTTTTGTTTCTCACAGTAATGTGGTATTAACTTTTTACCAGGTTTACTCCTTCTTTCCTTCTAAATCTGGCCCATTGCACCAACCACTTCACTTAGTCATGGGCAGGCCAGTACCGTGCTATAGGAGTCCCTGGCACCATGTACCTGCTTTTCCACTCCTCCACTCTTGGCAGTGTTGCATCACTTTATTACTGACTTTGCAGCCAGAAATTTGTCATCAGCAACTTGCCATTTCAACAGCAGGGCACACCATTCCCGCGTCGCATCACCTTCCCACACCCACATTCATTCCGCAACTGCCAAAATCACCTTATGCAACATCTCGGGTTCTCCTTTCAAAGCAAAAGACAAAAACCTGACAAAGCTGCAGGTGAAACGTCGCCTCTTTCGCTGATACAAGTCAGGGGCTGAGCCCTGCAGAGGGGCCTGGAGAACACCAGACCTTCCTCAAGGGTTGCGCAAACAGCTCATCTGCCTGTCTCGCTCCTCACTGGTTTGCATCCACAGCAATATCTGGGCTGGGGATCAGCTGAGCTCCGATTATGCATCAGCTAATTACAACAAGCACCGAGGCTCTACTAGGAATGAGGGGTAGTGAGTCAGGAGGGAAGAGCTTCCTGCAGCTCAGCACCTGCACTGCCACAGGATGGTGCTCTACGACCATCTACCTCCTTCTCTTTGCTTTGAAGAAGACTTTATGTTGCTTTTTCTCAAAAAAAGCAGGACTTCTCCAATCCCACAGAGTTCAGAAGCTCCCACGCCTGCTAGAGTAATTAGGAATTTAAAATAATTGCCTGAAGACAGGAAGAGTCTTTTTCTAAAAGCTATTCTCAGCCACTTTTTACCATTTCTCCCAAGCCTAGCAACACCAACAGATGTTCTTCAAAGTATAGTAGCCCTGCTCAATCCCCCCTGCTTTTTTTTTTTTTTTTTTTTTTTTTTTTAGCAGATACATCAAAACAGGACAAAAGCCAAAACCTGCTGTTAGCTCAGACAGCTTCGAGGATGCTCCGATTTTCTAAAAGATTTGAGCAGAAAAGAGCCCCACATTAAGTTTGGGGTTTTTTAGATTTGCAAACTGCTCCTGAAGTAGTGGGAGTTGTGAACAGGTTTCGACGCTAGAGAGAAACTAGCACCAGAACTCTCCCCAGACCCAGTGCATCAAAGATTTGACAGGGCCTATTTCGGTACTATCCCATGTGCTCAATGAGCGACTAAAGCCAGACCACAGCTCTCACTTCAGCAACCAAAAGGAAGAGCTACACAGATTATCTTTAGCTGGAATAGTCATTGGGCTGCTCTAGCTCTCGTTTTCCTATACGAGTCTGTTTCTGTAGCTTCTCAAGAAGTTAAAGCCTTGAGATTCTGCCTGATACCTGGGCTATAGGCTGTAGGGAGGAAGCCTGAGAGGCTTCTGCCTGCTTTTCAACCTCTCTGTGGCATCAAAAGCACCATTTTAGAGAACAACATCTTCACCTTTTGCTTGCTCTCCCCTATCACCAGGATTTTGTGTACCGTTGGTCTCTGCTGGGCAGCTGGTCAAGTCTGGGCTCTCAGCACTGAGGTGTGTCCTTGACCTGACCCATTTTGAGGGGGGGAAGGAGCTGCCGATGCAGCTCGGCTAATGGCAAAGAGAGCAGCTGGGGCAAAAACCCAGGAGCTGCACAAATTGGTGGTACCCAGAGGAGAGCATAGCTAAGCTGCGTTAGCCAGGCTGGGATTGCCGATGTGCTGGGATGCTCTCTGGGCTGTTGGAAATAAATCCTGAGCCTTAGTTCTGGCACGAGTGGCTGAAATATAGATAAACATCCACCAGGTGGCAGTTGTGAGCACGCCAAGGGGATGCTCCAGCGTAAAGGACTGTCTGCAGCAAGCTGGGACTTTAAAATAACGAACATCCTGATAATGTGTAAAGCTGCTTTGTAAGGTTAGCTAACACCAAGTGAGCTCCAAGTATATTATTAAAAAAAAAAAAAAAGTTTGAAGAGCAGTAATAAACTCCGACTGCCGCATGTGAAACAGCACCAAACGAAAGGCTTTGAGCAGCTGGTGCTGGCACTGGTGAGCAGGTGGGCTACAGAGCTGGGCCTGGTCTGGGGTCAGGGAATGCCGCTCTGGGGGGCACGTAGGGAACCGTCTTCCTGGGGATGCCTGCCCTGGTCCCGTCTGGTACGATGGGTGGGTTTGGTCACGCACATCAGGAAAAGGAGTCTGCGAGTCTGCGAATTGTTGGCTACTGTGTGCTAGAAGTGGCTCTGGATGATTACTGCTGATGTTGGAGGCGGGATGTTTTTTTTATGGTATGGGGATCAAACCACCAAATCCGATGCTTCTGAATTGCACCAGAAATTGGCTAAAGGGCAAATTATCGGCTAAGAAATTCTCCTGGTTGGCTTCAGCTCTTGCCTCGTCGAGATGATGCCACTGTTCAATAAATCATACTTCTGTCCTTCTCTTCACGCTCGGTTTTGAATTGTTGCTATGTGCTCAGTCAAAGCTGATCAGGAGAGGACAAACTCGCCCTGTGAAGTCAGCTTCAGCCTGTGAAACGCTCGAGATCCTGCTGGCTCTTGTTGGGACCCCGACGTCCTCTCTGAGAAGCCCCAGAGCTCTCAGGTGGTTCCCTTGTCCCGTGGGACAGCGGCTGGCGGTGAGCACATTGAGTAAGACTTAAATATGGGATGAGACAAAGGTTTCTAACATGTCCCTAAACTCTCCAGCCTGAAATTGGAGAGACCATGCTCCTAATTACATTCACAATATTATTTTTTTTTTTTTTAATTGGAGTATTCATTAGAACTATGTGAGGCTGCTGAGTTAAAATTGCCGGGTATCAGCTACTGCTCATTTCAAAAGACCATTTTAGTTCTATAATCTTTAGTTATAGACCTAACATAACATTGTCAAAAGCAAATTTTGTGTTAGGTGACTGAGCTGCTATTTGCTTTCATCCTCCAGGCATCTGAGGGCAGGGCTGAGTGGCTGGTGTAGACCAGGCTGAGCTCCTCGGGGCGAGCTGGCCTTGCTGCCGGACCAGTGGGCTGTGGCGTTTGGCAGCATCTCTCTGATCTAACGCGCCCCGTCTCCCTGGGCTGGCTTAACTCGACTGCGTGGCACTTCGAGTTTAACCACACTGATGCAGCTGCCTGCCTCGGTAGACAGTTCTGAAAGTCCGATAGAGGTTTCTGAATGGCAGAGACACTTTAAATGCCTTCCTAATTTCTCACCTTTTTTTTTTTTTTTTTTTAATTAGGAATAATAAAAATGTGGCAGTTGCCACCCAGCTTGTTGAAAGAGCAGACAGCTGTATTGCACAGACGCCATTTACATACAAATCACATGCATTCTCGTTGCAGTACAATTGCCCAGAAGAGGTGGAGCTCAGCAGAACCGGGCAAATGGGCAGCGTTTGCAGGCGAGCGACGTAGCAAGCGTGATGAACCGAGGTAATGAGAAGTTCCCCACGTGAACACACAGCACTGAAACCTCTGACGACGTAGGAGCTCTTAAAGCCTGGCTCTAGCACGAAGGTATGGGTGAAAAACCATCAGGAGGGATGCAGAAAAGCTCCTTTGCTCGTGGTGCTGCGTGTTGGGTTCATAATGCAGAAGCCAGGAGAGGAAAGGGGAGGGCGCTCCCCTTGCCGGGTGCAGCCAAACAGCTTCACCCGTGTTGGAACGTGACCACATTAGACACACGCCCTGCGGCTACTTGGAGGAGAGCACAACTTGATTACTTCTCTCCTATTAGGCAGATCTGGAGCAGGTCTAAGTCATCCTCACCTCTGCTGACTCCAGAGAAGTTGGGCCACTTCAGAACTGCTGTCTCTCTGATTTTTTTTTTTTTTTTCCCCCCCAATAAAGTCTACTTGCTTTATTTTTGGCTTCAATACTTTTCTTCTTTTAAAAGATGGTTCCGTGCCGTGCAAATCAAACCGAATTTGGAGTCCTGTAGCCTGCTTAACCTTGTCACAAGTGACATGTTTGGGAGTTAGCAATTTCAATGCATGTCATGGCTGATAGAGAAAAAAAAATAAATATCACTGCAAGTCTGATCTGCCTTGTTCTGATACTGAATGACTGGGTGTTTGTGGCACTGTGGGTTCTTGTTAGTCTGGGAATTTCAGGCTCAGCGTTCAGCTGCTGTGGTGTGAAGGACTTTGTGCCTGCCCGGAACACCCTCATGCTCCCTGAACCCATTTGCCACATGATGGATCCCAAGGAATTGTTGGGGTGCAGCTTAAAAATGTACGAGGAATGATTTAGGGTAAATTTAATTGGGATTTATTGGTGGATGGGGCCATGCGCCTCCATTTGTGAATAGTTTAAGGTGCTACTGCATAGGGCAGTGTGGTCTAGGGGTTAGAGCGCTGCCCTGACAACTCCAGTGTTTGCTGGCAGTTTACTGATTCGCCGTGTTGGTCACTTTACAGCTGTCTCAGCTTTTCTGTAAGTTGTTTTAAGATCCACTGTGGGAAGCTGAGTATTTATTACCAGCGCAGGTGGAAGCAGAGCTTGTCTTTCCGTGGCTGCGGTACAATAGGGGATTTTCAGCTCTGAGACAAGGATGGAGGGAGAAAAAAAAAATCAAAGTAGAAAGTGGGTAGTTTGATGCAGTAGAGGCTTTATTATGTGAGATGTTGGTTATATACCATAGAGAATAATGTAATGCAGACTACAGAGCAAGTATTCTCTGACTTACAGCTGGTGCATCGGAGGTGGATATTTAAGTAGTGTTTCCGGAGTGAGCTGTTTCACACAGTAGACCCCTTTAACTTGGAAGTCAAGTCCCCTTTTTCCACCATTTGACATTTACTTTTGTCTTATTTCTCTTGGTTGCGTATAGACCAAAGCACAGAATTAAAACCCCAGTTTCTGTAGAGAATCTCCTCCGGAGCAAAGCGGAAAGCAGAAAGAAATGCGTATTATCAGCAGCGTTAGCGTGGAAGGACCTGGTTTTCGTCGGCACTGGGCTAGCTGAGGCCACGTTGGTGATGCAGTGTCATCGATTAGGCCCACGGTAAAATACGTAATCTTTACACTGGAGGTCGTGGAAAACCTGTCTTCACGCGGTCGAAACCCGAGTTCACTGTAGGAGGCTGTAGATACGAAGTTGAGAGCTCTAAATCTAATGCAGAGGGTAACATGGGGAGGATTAAATAAGGGCTGGTTTGTAAAGGTGTCAGGCTGTCCACAAGCCCCGGTGATTGCAGCAGGGTGCGCACCTTGCTCTTCATCCATCGCCCGGTTGTTCTGTGGGCACCTCTGCGGAGCTTATTGTTGCCCACAGTTGTAGTGGTAGCTGTTGGACCACTGGTACGAATAAGGACAGGAGCTGTGCTGGTACGTGTAAGCTGGAGCACATATCTGAGGGCATCTCGTAACGCCTGGCTGTCCACAGTGTGACACGCAGACGTGTTCCCTGCCCTGCAGCTGGGGCTGAGGGAACGCCACGGTGCATGGCTCGGGAGACCTGGGGCTACAGGAGGAAGAGTGGTCTTCCACGATGTGAGTCTCAACGCACCGCGATGAACACGGCGCGGAGCACCTGGGGCCGCTCTGGATGGTCCTTCTCACGGTGCACACCTTGGCGCCCTTGGATGCACACGCGGAACACGACCCGCACCTCACGCCGGGGTGGTGGCACTGCGTGAAGACCGGTGTGGCACACTTCGCTCCGCCTGGAACGTAGCACTGCTGCTTGTATTGGTACCCGTAATAAGACATTGTTCTGGGGTGGAGATGAACCTAAAAAAAAAAAAAAAAAAGGTAAATTAATTCCCTGTTTGACAAACCGCCTCTCTGCTGGTTGAGCCTCCTGCGCTGACTCGCAGCCTGCATCTCTGTAGCAGAAACTGTGCAGCATTGCGTTTTAACTAAGAATCTCTTTCACGGCTTCGGAGGTCAGGTGGGGCAGGTCGCTATTATCCTTAGAAGAAGGGGAGTTTCAGGCACGACTGCAAAGTGACCTACATGCTTCAGCCAGTGAGGCAATGGCGCATCTGGGATTGGTGCTGAGGTTCTCATCTTTTCGCGGCAAGGTCTATCATTTATTTGCTTTCCAGACGCTTCGGTTGAAACTGGAATTGCTTTCTGCTGGCACTAGGTAAAGCGAAAGGAAGCATTGCCCTTCTTTATGCTGATTTAAATGGCGGAACGGAGGATCGTTATCTCTGTAATTGGCAGGGTGACGGGGCAGAGCCCTGTTTTTAAAAGCCTGAAGTTCATTAAGGACAGAGCGACTTTTGAAAGTCGGGCTCAAGCTGCCAGTGTTGCCTATGAACAGAAAAAGTCAAAGGCAACTCTCTGCCTCCCAGGATGCGGCCGTGCAATTCCTTCCCTGGCTATTCTGTACTCCGCTGTCTCTTGCTCTTTCTCTCCAAGTTTGCTCCACCAGAAGCTGGGGACAAAAGGGCTGCAAGAATCGCAGGAGGAGCTGCCTGAATGAACTTGTGGAGCACCCGCTGCTGCCAGGGCTGGCGGGCTCCTGGCGTGGCCATGCCCTGCCTTGGAGGCAGGAGGGTGCAGGGTCCATCCCAGGTGCTGGGAAGAGGCATTTCCTACCTGTGGGACGTCAGGGCTGCCTCTGCCATACTCGGGAGACAAGAAGCATCCATTCCAAAGGCGTGATTGAGCATGGAGAAGTGCCGACGCCTCGGATTTCCTAATTAAAATTTAAAATCCGAGTGCGAAACAGCTTTCCTCAGCGCCAACAAATGACACTGAGGTGTCTGTGCTTTGCAGTCTGGCGGCAGGTGCTGTTGCAGACGTACAGGACTATTCTAGAACCAGCTCCCAAGGGTCAGGTCCCAGCTACTGAAGGTCAATATGATTTGTTTACAGAAGCGTCAGCTGACAATCAACTGCCACCACAAGGAGAAATGCCAGGCAGGATTTGATCAGGGTTTTCTTGACATATTTTGAAAGTGGTTGGGTAATATTCTTTACTCTGGTAAAGAAGAATCCCCGAAAGTGTTTAAAAAGGATCTTGAGTATGCAGAAGCTTATTATTCAGTTATTCTAGATAAAAATTAGCCTCTGTAGTACAGTGGAAGTAATCTACATCAGTCTCTGATTAGGATGGTAAAGCTCAGCTGCCAATAGAAAGAGTTACTTGAACTACTAAAATAAGTTGCCTCTAATATAAGAAAAATCTAGAATTATTTTTTTTTTTCCCAAAGAAAATTAAAGAAACAGGTACCTACATGGCCAGATCAAACTAGAAACATCACATCCCAGATTGTATGAGGTTCTGTAAACCTGGGGCTCAACTTTAAAGCCTGTATCTGTCTATGCCTGTAAAAAAATATATAATAATAATAATACGCAAGAAAGATCCTTTCAAAGAAACAACCCTCTTCATTTGCAGTGTCAGAATATTTCTGCTGGATCTAGATTCAAGTTCAAAGGACCACCAAAAGGATATTCTGCTATTTAGAAGTAGGAAGAGGCAAATAACTTACCGAGCTCACAGCGGAGAGTAAGAACTGGCTTGGAAGCTTGGAAGTGCGTGTTTTTATATGGTCTTTTAGACTGCATGGAAAACCTGAGCCGCTGTGTATCAAATCCTAATTAGATACCAGAGAGAATTTGTTCATAGACAACTTTTTCATTGGCTGTAAGGATTTCACGCACTTGTGATCATTAATATATTTTTATCACCAAATTCCATGAAAGGCATCTCAACCCCTGAGGGTTCTTTCCACTTTAAATCTTTATGGGAGAGGTCAAAGCCGCCTTTTATTCCATTGACCTCATTAGTTATGTAAAGAAATCCATCCCTCAGTTCTTAAAGCTTCTTTAGCAGACTGACAATCAGGGAGCAGCAGGGGGGGAGCAGGTAGTGATCGGGTCCTTACTCTATTTTCTCTTTTGTTCATTTAAATGCCAGTGGGCACCTGGGGGGTGTTGAGGAATCTGGCTTTGCAAAGCGAGGTTAGGAGAGATGTACCCAAGGCTTGGCACTCTACTCATTCCATGGCTCATCTAGTGTTCTTCAAACTTCATCAGAGTCATTCCCCGGTTTTATTAGGCTTTGCATTTGCTTGGTTTTTACGGCTGGGTAAGGAGGGTGCGCACGCTCGCTGATACTGCCCTTTCGGTGGGGCGTAAAACTCTCAGGGTCGTGTCCAGGCCTTGTCCTGTGGCAGATTGAATTCTGCTTGGAAAAGCGGCACATCCACCTTGCACGGAATCATGACTTTGCCAAGGATTTAAAAGCTGGCTGTGCTTTATACCGGCAGCTGTGGTACCACAGGCACTCTGATTTGATTATCAGTGGCGTTGGTGATGTCTGATCGGGTTCCTTTGGCGAGAAACGACCCGGAGTAGATTATGGCATCCCAGTGGCAGCGAAGAGGGGAGCGATTTTTCTAATGACCCCGTTATCTTGCTCCGTGACCACCTCAACAGCTGCTGATTTACACCTAGACCTCAGCCGTGCCGGTGCGGATGCTGCCTGTACGTGTGCCTTGTGTTTGTCCATCCGACGGGAAACCGCTCCCTACGCGTGATGTAATTAATCACCTTTGATGTCTTGAGACGCATCTTTTAAACTGGATAGGCGCCAGCGTTCGTTATAATGGGGTTCAGCTTGAAGAGCTTTGCTCCTGTTAAACATTAATGAGCGTTTGTGAGGAGTTTTACGAGGTCCTGTTACGAGGATGCTGTTTAATAGCCTCTATTCTTGTTTTATGTGCGGGTAAACATAGGTCTGTCCAAACACGGTACCGCCGAGGACCGTCTTAATTTATCAGCAGAGCAAAGCTGAGGTGGGGAGTGAGAACAAGCTCTGACACAGGTCACGCCATGAGGGGTGTGCTTCAATAAAGCTGAATTTTCTCACGTTCTCAACCTTCCTGGTGAATTTACGGCTTAACGTTAACTCACGAGGTGTCGTGTAGGGCAAGGAGAAGCGTCGAAGCACCTAATGGAAGGCCAAATTATTGAAAAGCGCGTTATTCTCCGCAGAATAATGTAGTGATGCTGGGGCAGTTTGGGCTGGGCCAGTGAGAAGTGTACGGGGCATCGAGGCTGTCTTTGGGATGTTTGCAGCACACTTCCAAGCCTGTCCTGATTTTTTTTATTTTTTTTATTTTTTTTTTTTAAATTTGTAATCTGGGCATCAAGCTGCACGGCTGGTCATTCAGAAGTCGAATAGCTCTGGACTTCTACTCACAAGATATCGAAAGCCTTGTTCGTAAGCAATCTGCTTTCCTTTAAGAGAAATAAAACTTGGAATGTTAACAGTAAAACGCAATCTTTTAATGCAAAGGAAGAGGGGAGTGCACGACTGCTGTCTGAAGTAAAGCAAATTAAGATAAATGCGATTCCAGGGTTTTAGCAGGTTTTATTTCTAAAAATCTCACGCTGTATTTTCCACACTTCCATAGTCACATCGTCCCAGCCTTTATGTTATTGTTAACTTTAAGACAAAGTGGGTAAAACCCTCGGCGACTTCTCGCATCCGCACGTTATGAAATTAAACGCGCTAAAGCCTCTCGGGGTTACATTTAGCTGCAGTGCGGTAGTTGTAAAGCAGCTGAGCTGATTACACATACCTGGTTTGAGGAGGAGAAACAAAGAGAAATGGGTGAAGCACTGAGCCTCAAATTACTTTTATATAGTTTCCTAGTCACTCTTTTTGGGCACATTGTCCTTATTAGCCAAAGCCAACACGTAATTGATGTAATTATTTCTAAGGTTCCTGCCTCGCCGGCTGTGGCGTGCACACTAAACCACACGCGGTTTTGGAGTTTTCAACTTCAGGAATAAGATTTATTTGTTGTGGGGTTTCAGTGGTCTCAGGGATGGGTCGGATTCTTACCATCTCTCTGATTTTTTTTTTTTAATTTTTTTTTTTGGATGGTATAATCAAATGAATGTCTTGAGAGAGCTCCTTGATCCTGTGTGAGCTCTAGTTTGGTCCTTTATGGATTTATATGTCTCTCCTGCATATCCTTACAGACAAAGGGCTATTAAAACCTTTCTTAACATTTCACTTAAATACAGAATAAATGTGTCCTGTCAGATCTTTGAGTGCTCGGCTCGACGATTTGTCTGCGGCTCAGGTGTTTGTTTTTTGTTTTTTTTTTTTTTTTTTTTTTTTTTTTTAGTACCTTTAGTTTTTAAGGTGCTGAAATCTGATTCTTAAGCTTATTTTAACTGGTAAATTGAGCTGACACGTGCACTGTTTCATCGCATTACTTCCCGACGGACGCGCTCTTCAGGTACCGAGTCTTGGCTGTGGTTCACTGGTTGACACATCACTTATTTCCTCGTCTCCTCTGGTTAATGTTTGAGCTGACAGTTGTAACACTCTCGTTAAATACACATGACAACACCAGCTGTGCAGAACATTAATGAGCTTTTACAACGTGCTTTGAAAATGCTTTCAGAAAACATCGGCCTGCCTACTGTCAGGGTGAACATTTATGTTAAGCGGACCCTGTAGTGACATCAACCCCAAGCAGTCTGCAGCAGAGAAGGAAAAACATTCCAGTGGTGTGGATTCCTCTCACACTGAAGATCTTGACTTTTTGAGCCAGAATTATGAATACATTTCTAAAACAAGACTTAACGTTTAGTTCTGGCTTAACCTTTAGTTTTATCTTCAGCTGGCTAACTTGAATATAGTCACGAGGAATTTAATCCCAATGTTTCTGAGGAGTTACTTCAGGGGTGAATTGCTCTCCAACCCGAGATGAAGGCGTATGATGCAATTCACATGGTTATCTTCAATTATATAGAAAAGGCAGTAGCCGATTTTCCAAAGGAATTACAAATATCTTAGGTCATCCTCAAACGTTATGACACTACGAAGATAAATCTTCGCATGCAATTAAATGAGAAAAGCGTCTCAGTCATTTCCCGTTGTTGTGGAAAGCTTGTCTGAAGTTTCTGCTCCGCAGCAGGATATAATGCAACGGGGCTTAGTCCTGCCCTTCGGAGTAATTTTGCTGCCAATCCGATGATACAGAAGATGTTTCCCCCGAGATTCCTCGGGAAGGGAGATCTCTGTTCTGCAGCGTGACCACATCCACCTCTAACTCCACCAAAGGAAGGTTTTTCCTTGCTGCTGCTGAAGGGGAGAAGGCTTTGAGGTGAGGTCGAGTACAATAAAACCAAGGCTAAAAAAGTCCTCTCCCTCCAGAAGTAGCAAAATGTCGTCGTTGTTGACACGTCGCTGCCCCCCGTGGCCTGCTGGGAGTGTCTCTACGCCCCACGCCGCTGCCGCCCTTGGCGTCTGTTGTTGACTCCACCGCCATCAGAAAGCCTCCTCCTCCTCCTGGTGTTTAACACGGATGAGAACCCCACACTGGCAGTTGCGATTCATCCACAAGCGGGATTCCAAAAATGCGTCTTCCACTTCCATTCCATACGCGCAACATGTTATTATAATGGTTTTAGGTGCACTTTTATTGAAGAAGTGACTTGCTGGAAAAAATGCCTGACAAGGTTTTGCCTAAACCACACCCTATTTATCGTCTGTTTTTTTTTTTTTTTTTTTTCCATTCCCCTAACCAGGTCATGATTCATAGCTTTACAACATGGGACGTTGAATTTCATATAAAATATGGCCTTACCCTTTTTATCCTTTTTTTTTTTGTTTGTTTTTTATTGTCAAAGCTTACACGTTTAAAGAAGCCACACTTGATGTCTAATTGGAAGAGTTGCGCTGACTAATTCGGATATAGAACTCCATAAAACTCAGGATTTCTGCAGTGTGCCAGAGCTTTGACCAAACAGTTTATCGGCCTCATTTCATCACAGAGCCGTGGCTATCCCTAGGCCTAGAAACACAAGTTTTCCCTCACTTTAACAACTCTTTCTGGGCTGAGTCGGGTGCATTTTTTTTCCAAGCAAATGGCTTTTTACCACCTGCCCAGAAACAAGTCCATTCATGGAGGACATCAAGCATGAACCATATAAAAAATTTTGTCTGTGTTGAAGACGCGGAAGCAGAATATCTCCTCTATATAAAGTTTTGAAATAGCAGAGAGTGGAAGGCAATAAAGTACAGGTCATACGGGGTAGAAGGACAAGCTAATAATTACAAAGATTTATTTAAAACAATTGACATCCATTAACAAAGTTAAGTCTGGAAAGAAATGTGTTTAGTAATTGATTAGGATGTTATGCACGTAGGTGATTCATGCTTCGGGCAGTCTAAGGGCGAGTATAAAAGCGCTCAACATCAGATCTTGTGTGATCATTTCTCTTGTCTTGTTTCTCTTGTGAAGTAGGTAAGTTTCATCGGGATTCCTCCTTCTAACAAAGCCTTTGTTAGCAGTTTTACGTCAAGTTGAATCCTGTGCAAATTTTCTGATATCAGTCTGAAGTTTTCTTGACGTAAATTAATGAATTTGTGGCGGTTCAGCTTTGGTAAAGTGCAGATCTGGACGATGAGCTCCAATTAATTTTTCAGGAAACCTGGTCTCCAGGTGTTGTTGTGTTCAATACAGGATTTATAGGTGTCTTCTAGGAACTGAGCTATGAAAATTCTGCCTTTCCCTCTAGCCTGTTGATAGTCTTTTACTAGAATGTGTGGCTGTGAAACGTTTAAGAATTTATGCCTCTTTTTTATGCTGTTCCCTTGCGCTTCAGATTAACCATCCCTGAAAAATGGTGCACACTTTAAACTCATGCACTGGCGGTGGTGCCTCCCCGTGTGGGGTGGCTGTGCCACAGCCCATTGCCGACAGCTGCAACGAGCCCTGTGTTCGGCAGTGTCCTGACTCCAGGGTGGTGATTTACCCTCCGCCGGTGGTTGTGACCTTCCCCGGACCGATCCTCAGCACCTTCCCGCAGCACAGCGTCGTGGGATCTGAAGGAGCCCCTGAAGTCGGAACTGGCTTTAGTGCTGCCCGTACTCCTGGGGCCTCTCATGTTTATGGTGGTGCCAGATGGGGACGGGGATACCCGGTTGGAAGCTGTAGACCGTGTTAAACCCACTGAGAGTTGCTGGAGAAAGAAGAATGTCCACGAGATGACAAGCAGGGTGTAAATCTGTGGCTGAGCTCCACGGCACAGGATTGAACATCTGGGGCTGCCGTTAAATGCATCTGTAGGTGCCCAGATCTTCTGAAAAATCTGTTTATATCATTCTCAGCTTACCCTTCCTGACTATTCTTTTTATAATGCCTTCCTACCCTTTTGAAGTGCTCCGTTCTCAGTGCTCCGGACCATATTGCTAATTCCTTGGGGTCTCGTAGGTACCGTTGCGGCAGCGTGAAGGGATCTGCAATGACATCCACTTTAGATCCCTGTGTAGGCTCTTTCTCTGGCAACGGACGGCTAAAAAAAAAAAAAAAAAAAAAGTCAACTAGCCTACGTTCTGTTTCTGTGCTGTATTGTGTCTTGCTATGATCGGGGCCGAGTATCAACGCAGCTGCAATAGGGAAACGACATCAGTGATTAGGTGATTCATGCATCAACCCACAGGTTGCGAGCGGTTTGTAATCTGTACTATATATAATCCCGCCTCTGTAATGATCTGCTTCTTTCTCATTAAACATGACATTGCAACGTGCTATTGGCCTCTACCCGTGTGTGCAAGTCTGCGTGCCCCTCTACTCATCCTGGGTCCGGCGCCTTTGTTCCGCTGCACCAAACGGATCCTCTCGTTCTGCTTCAGGGATATTCCTGAGCAGTTTGGCAGCGGGTTGCGCGTGTGTCTCCTTTCCACAGCAGCCTCTGTGCTTGGTAGCTGTCAACAAAACTCCTGCCCACATCTTTGCTTTCGTTGTTCCTGGCCTTGCTCAGCCCTGATGAAGCTTTTCCCTCAATACTGGCTTTTTCTGGGAGTGTGTTACCCGTTAGCTGGTGTCCTCAGGCTCAACACCCCCCCTCCCCATCTAGGCAGTGCTACAACGCATCACAGAGGTGCATGGAGAATCCGCATTAGCGAGAAGAATCTGAAGCCAACTGTTATGTAAAAGTTGCCATTTTTGTGTGTAAAAATTAAACTCCTGGCTTTACTGCTCTGCTCAGTGTTTTACAACGACGTAACCCACGCGTGTGAAAATGGGCGGCGACGCTCGCTCATGGGGTTTTGGGTTTCTTCAGGAATATATTGATAATAAACCTTTCACAAGCTTCCCGTGCCGCAGTGCGTGTTTGAAATGTTATGCCGTGTGTTAACACCTTGTCACAGCCACGCTACTGTTCAGTATCACAAGCTGACACGAGAACGCCGGATTATTTCATAGTAGTCCCTCTTTGGAGAATTATTATCCTTCCGTGTAAGGAAAACAAAGTTGACCAGGCGTTGTACTAGTGTGTAATTGACTGTTGGTGAGCCTTAGACCAGGTGATTAAACCAGGTTCTCACCAACCACGTAATCCTTCCCCACAAACGAGAAATCCCCCAGACCTCAAAAGCCAGCTGAAGAAATCTTTATTGTTATGCTAATAGTGTATTTGGAAACGAACCCGAGTTTATTCTTGAGGCCTTTCAAGTTGCACTTTTCCTGTAATAAGTCGAGACTTGCAGTTCCCACAAAAACACCAAGTGTCGGTAAAATTAGGAAATTTTGCCAGAGGATTTCTATGGAACGATTTAACACACCTTTTATTCATTTTGATAGAAAAGCTACTCCTGGGAAATTCTCTGATGTAAAGTCGATATCTTCAGATATCAAAGCATTGAGTATCTTACCAAGAAACAACCGATGTCATGAACACAACCATTGTCATTGTCTCTCAGGTCCATTATTGGATTATGGGCTGAAAATATTCGTCTAAATATGGTGAATTTTGGAATTCTTCTCGTTTCCCTGGTTGCTTCTACTAAGGGCATTTTTACTCTACCATGTGTGGCCCACTTCCCCTTCTCTTAAAAGTTTTTTTGCTGTAATATTGCCCTCTTTAAGAAATATTTCTCAAAATGCTCTAGTCCAGTTTGTGCAATAGTCAGGGGCCCGATTTCTCGTCTGGGATAACTTTACCCTTTAAAAAAGATTCTCGCTCCTGCAGTGAATCTTTGTGCTTGGAGACATGTCCCGCAGCATGCCTCATGTGTGGGTTGTTCACAAGGTGCATTTAAATTGATAATTTCCCACATGCATCCAATAAATGCATCCGGCTTCAGACTGGCATTCAGGACTTTAAATAAAATTACAGGAGTCAGTTTTCTGTTAGCTAAATTAGCCATCTGTCATCTAGTATGATAATATCTCGCAGGCAGCCACAAAGTTCCTCTAATCATCCAACTTTTCTTAAGCCTCAGGGTATAAAACCCTATGAAAAGGCGAAAATGCTCTTCACACACCCCTGAACAGGTGTAAGAAGCTTGGAGCTCCCTGAGATGTTAGGATGGATCTACTGGGAATTGAGCATCGGTGCTGTTGGCTGATGCTTGGGGGGGGCCCAGGGCATGGCCTGAACCCCAGTTCTGCAATAACTTGGGACTTCTTGAATCACCCTGATGTTCTTTAATAAATACGTAATAAAATGATACAGTCCCTGGATGGTAACTAAAGGCTGAGAGCGCCCTGTGGTAGGGGCAAGTCAGGTGAAAAATTGTTGGTGTTTGCATAAGGCTGTCTTGCAGCGGGGGAGGAGATCCTGGATCCCTGGAGCAGGGGGAGAGCAAAGGAGGAGGGCTCAGCGGCGTGTACAGACGTTGGAGTCACAACGACAGCAGTGGCATCTTCAAAGCATAAAGGGAAGCGAGGTGGTGCCCGGGCGGCTCTGAGGCAGTGTGGTGGAGGCAGGTGACAAGTCTGGGAAGGTTGGGGCTGACAGGCGATTACAGCCCGTGGGCCACGTTCCCCAGGCATCGGGTGTGATTGCACCCGCTGTCGGAAGCGGTGGTGCCTCCGGTAACGAACCGAGTGGGATGCGGTGAAGGGAAGAAACAACATAAAGACTGCTGTGTTGGCAAATGCGGACGCAGACCTGACATTAAGTTGCCACCAAAGGACCCTGGGCAGGCTGAAAATTTCACCCAAATCTTCGGCTTCCCGTGTCTTATTCTGTCTCTCCTCCTGTGCATCTCTCTGTAAGCCCTTCTGCACTGTACACGCGGGTGGGAAAAGCCTTGCGTGCCAGAGGGCATCCACCGGAGATAAGCCGAATTTATTGCGTTGGGAGACTCAACCATTTCTTAATGTTTTCCCTGGGGAACCCAGCCCTTTTTTTTTTTTCTGCTGACAGCAGCTAGCAGAAGGATTACTAAAGCTGCCTTAACAGCTTTGCCAGTTTCAAAGGGCTGTACTGATTTACTGCCGACGTGCCCTTCTAGGAGGCTAGGGTGGAGGTTGCTGCCCTTATCCTCTTCCTGGGGCATCCTGCTCTGGCTTAAACTAGGACACAGAGAGATCTGAGCAAACAGGCAGCAAGCCAGGCCCATCTCTTTGTGGCTGTTTTTTTTTTTTTTTTTTTTTTCCAGACAAGGAAATGGATCTGTGGGGCTCATCTGCTGTGGTCCAGTTTAAGGTCAAATGGTTTAAGTCAAAGAGATGACATGGATGTAAAGAAATGGGCTTTGGACTGGAAGAATAACAATTTACAGCTCAGGGACTGTTCTGCTAACTAAAGCTGTTTTTCTGCCCTGAGAAAGTGCCTCTCCAGTCTGCTCTGATAGTGATTTTCTTGACCCTTTCCTCCCCTTTGCTGTGTCAGGTGAGGAATGTGGAAGTGTGGCCACCATGGGAAGGGAAAGGGTAGCCACGTAAGGTATGTCTTGCAAATCAGCCCAGAGGTGCCCCCTCAACAGTCACTACCGCAGCAAGATTTTTGACTCTTGGTGATGTCTTTGATGTACAACTGGGCTTGCATGGGATCCGTGCGGTTTTGTCTAGGCTGTGCTTGCTGAACCACCTTGTTCCACGCCAGATTATAATCTTGAATATTATAAATCTGAATCAAGAACACTCAATCTGCTAAAGTGACAGGGTAGAGGCTGACAGGAACTCCCTGAATAACTTGGCTGTTCGGTTTGCAAAGGAGATGATCTTTCCAGCAGGTGGTCACGGTTTGATTGTCTTTGGTCTTTTCTCTAGGGTGTCTTTAACCTTGAGTGCCATTGCTATCCTTCTGCAGCAGACCACGAGATTTCCACTTAATCTCCTGCTTTTGGAAGTTTGTTTTTTTTTTTTTTTTTTTTTTTTTTTTTTTTTGCTCCAGGAGTGTGTGTGTTTGATAATACAGGCAGTCAAGTGATGCCCTTCTCTGGAGAAGTAAACCCAGGGTCACAGGTTCGTTAAAGTAAGGTAGAACTTCTTTCTACTCTGGGAAACGAGTTGAGGCTGGAGCATTTCAGATGGAGACGTGGTGATACTCTCTCGACATCTGGAGTCTAGACCTCCCTCATATTTTACGGTCGGTTCGAGTGGCGGTGCTGCCCGTCCCTTTACAGTGGTGTGTGAGCACGGACAAAAGAAGCAGACCAAACATCTGATACTATTAAGCAGAGTAATTTTAATGAAAATGAGAAGCAGTGAGTAACAGAAAGAATAAGTTTGCAATTTTACAAAAGGGTCTTCAGGAAGCAGGGCGTTTCTGATGATGAATGATGCTTTGTCCCGGTGGAAATGGTGGAGTTTGACAGTCCAGGCATGTGTCTTGCTCACAGAGTTGCTTGTAAATCATGTTCCCTGCCAGCTGAGGCACAGCATGGATATATACCAGGAGCTTCTCTGCGAGATGTCATCTTTGGTGAGGTTTACAGCTGAGCCATGTGGACTTGTTCGTGGTTGCAGAAACTCCTATTACTATGGCAAGACAAAGTGGCTGTGAATTAAGTTAAAAAGCGCCTCAAAGTCTCGCTTTACTCCATCAACACGCGGGAAAGATGCCTCAGTACTTGCTGTAATTCAAATTGCCCTTTAGAGTAATAGTTGAAGAAACAGGAGATATTAGAGAGGGTTACGTAAGGGGTAGTTTTATGCAGCCTGGCACCCGCGTGTCCCGCTGAACTCAGAGGGAGGCGTGGGTGCTCGGCGTTTCTCAGCGCCGTAATCTTAGCCATGGATCCGTGTCCTGCATTTCAGTTCTCGGTCGCTATTTCTGCTGGATAACAGATTCAATAGCTGTATCTGTTTCCAAATCGAAAAGAGAAGGGGGACCCAAAGCCGTACCGGTCTCCATACCCGTAACAGCCCTCATAACCACCCAAGCCTCTGTTCTCATACAGGCCCCCAAAGCTTCTGTAGCCATATGGGCTGCCGTATCGGTACTGGTCCCGGTAGTAGCCATACTGGCTCCCAAATCGGTAGCCATTCAGGCCGCCAAAACCATAGAGGTCTTCATAACCAAACGGTGAATAGCACCCGTCCTCGCAGAAGTCCCTGTAGAAAGTCATCGTTTGGTGATGCAGGTAACCTGAAACACACACCCAGAAGGAAGGTGAGTTTATGGGCTGATGACAGCAGGAGGACAAGCTCAAAGCTCAGACAGAGCTGATGACACGCAACTTACTCCCTCTTGCAGATCTTTTTCATCTTAACCAGCTCATTTCTTTTTCTAATCTCCTGAATCCCAAACAACTCTTCTATTTATTTATTTATTTTCCCCTCAACTTGACTATGCATAGAAAATATGGTTTTTACCAACTGAGAACTGAACTCTTTCATCTCGGAAGTTAGAGAAATTAGAATAAATTGAAGAAAATTATACCAGTTCAGGCACTGATGCTTATTCGGATGAGACCACCAGCCAATCATATGCATCCTCTTATCTCCTATTCAACTACGAGTTGAGTAGTACAGCGTGCCACTCAACGAGGGATAAAAAGAATGCAACGAAATGGAGGAATTGTCTTCCAGGATGTCTCCTTAAAATAGTAAATAGTTCCTAAGGTTTTTATCTAAGGATTTGAATTTCCAACACCCAGTGAAAATAGCCAGGAACCGGCAATTACTTATAACTTCCAAACTGTGGCAGGAAACTTCACATTTTCAGTGCTTTAAAGCGTATTATTAAAAAAAAAGCAGAGGAAGAACAAAAAGTTTTCTGATGTTGTGGAGAATTTTCTATTTTGGGATTAGCTCCAAAACCGGCAAGAAATTGCTCGCAGAGCGTCTGGACCTAGACGTAGACACACGTCAAATATGTCACGTACGTATCTACACACCGGTGCCTTTTTTTTTTTTATATATAGATGCATCCACGCACATACATTTATACAAACATTTAGACGCATATACACGCAAATATACGTACAGAGTAGAGTCAGTATGGACTTACCTGGTTCACCGGTGGGAGCAGCTCAAGAGAAGGGAATAAAATCTCGGAGCTGCAGGTCCGTATATATACCTTCTTCAACCCAGTTTCTAGTTATACAACATATCTCCCTGCATGTATTATTCCTTCAATTGATGTAATTGGAGTCGGCCATTTTCATATTTTCAAAGTTTGGTGTTACGACGCGCACGTAATACCTTTAGAATTTCTTTAATCTTAAAACGAGAAGAAATGGGCCGAGCATATTCCTATAGTAAAATTGTCCAGGATTCTTTGTAGTTAGACGGATAGGAATAATTTGGGGAGATGTTTAGACCATTACCGGTTGCGCAATCTGCTCGTAGGTGCTCCGTTCGCTTGGCTTTTGCATCTGTGGCGCAACACGTAAGGGAGAAAAGGAGTAGGCTTTTCTTTGGTGTGCCGAAACTTCGTAGCGCTCCTATTCAGCATCATCATGACCTTTACGCACTGCTCAGTAAAACTGGGGGTGGGGGGAATCTCTTGCCACCAGCTTTGTTTGATTTTTGTCTCAGGTTCCACAACAGGGGTTTTGGAGAACCTTTCCAGCTGCCTTATGAATATTCCCAAATATTTCTTCTTATTTTCGAAGAATTTTTTTTTTTTCTTGTATAGTTTCTGACTTTCATCAAACATATAACACATTGCCTTATTAGGACTTAGAAACCTTAATGTGTCTTGTAAGTGACCATGTTATTAAACCTGTGGGTGTCTTTCGGTGACAAACTATTAATATTTAAATACTGCAACACTTTGCAAATTGAAAACATTAATGAGTGTTTATGAAATGCTTTGGTATTCAAAATTCTGAGGAAGCCTCAACATCCTGCTTGCTCATTATTATCCTTATTTTATATTCAAATTAATGCCAGAAATTAGGTGAAGGTCATACAAGGAGTTCTGCAGTAAACTCCGGCGTTGTTGCACCGTATCGGATACGTGTGGTTGATTCGCTGCAAAGAACTTTTCACGTTGTTCCTCGGAGAACGGCATGTAGTACATCTCACGAAATATACTCATCATTTATTATTTCCCAGGCCAAGTTCAGACTTGCATTCTCCACTTTGTTCTGCCGAACTCGTGGTCAAACCCTCCAGTGAACTAAACTGCAAACAATGCTATAGTCGCATTTCTGCTGGAAACGTTCTCTCTGCTCGTGCAGCAGCATGACTTTTATTCGCCAGATGAACAGTTTGGAGGAATGCAATTAAGATTTGTTTGCAGCTCGTGCTGGTCCTGTTTCCCGAAATTGCTATGGCGTTTAATATAAAATACCTAAATGCGTGCTTACATTTCCTTTAAACGTGAAGCCTGTGCCTCAGTACATCAGAATTTCTAGGGAACGACAGGCGTTTTCAAACGTGTGGGGAGCTTTTCCTTTTTTTTTTTTTTTACTGACAATTTCTCCCTCTCCAGTGGCTTTGGGAACTTATAAATGCTTTTGCATGATACGAAAATAAACTTCAGTTTTTTGGAGAGTGAAGACAATAAAATGATATCAGGAATGTAGTTGGCCTAGAAAATTTTAAGATGAAAGAAACCTGTAATACATGTGACATGGGAGGCTGGGAACACACTAATAATCCCAAACAATGAAGAAAATTATATTAATTGAAGATATGACGTGTACAGGCAAATTTGTTTTCCAGCCAATAAGGCTACAAACCTTTTGAATACGCAGGGCGTCTTAGATAAGCCAGGCGGGCAAAGAAACAGTATAAAAAGGGCTCAGAGTTTTAGGCTCCTCATCAGCTCTCTGCCTCCTCCTCCTCCTCCCGGTGATCTCGGTAAGCCTTTTCTCCATTCAGTCTCTCCGTGAGGATTAGAAAATTCGTCGTCGTAATTTATGTTAGGATCGCGGCTTCTCTGAAATTTATTTCTCTGTACCTTGTACCTGTGCTTACCGCGTCGCAGGAACCGGCGGGTTCAAGTTTTAAAGCCGAAACT
This sequence comes from Athene cunicularia, assembly GCF_003259725.1. NCBI lineage: Eukaryota > Metazoa > Chordata > Aves > Strigiformes > Strigidae > Athene > Athene cunicularia. Next base: position 428,966 of record NW_020799134.1, on the reverse strand, counting down.
TTCCTGGTGCCGTTGGTACCTGGGGTATCTGGCTCCCCGATAACGATCCCTGGTGGTTCTTTTTCCCCCCCCGCCCCAAATGGCCCTCGGTGGGTTTCTTCCCCAAATCTTATTTTATTTTAAGGGAGGTCCTTCAGGTTTCTTTGGCAGGGCAGCAGACGTTCTCACGTGTCTCAACGCCCCATCGCTTCTTGCGTGGGCTGTCAGCATTTCCAGATGCCGATGAAAATTGGTGTGAAGTGCTGAAATGGGACTTGGAGCGAGCACGGACCTAAAAGCTAAAGTTGTGGTATCAGCGCACGCTTCAAGCTTTCTTGAAGGATTTGGGAATGGAGATCTCGATGCAAAGCTGATTTTCTAAAAAGAAATTTAGGATTGTCGAAATTTAGGATTGTTAGCTCCTAACAGTATTCTCTAAGAAATAATCCTGAAACAGCAGCGAGGAAGTTTCGAGCTGTACCAGGTGTATTCTACAGTCAGTTCTTTCACCAGTCTCACTAAGAGAGGAAACAAATAAAATGGTTTAACAGCAGTGGGGGAATGAAAAAAAACCCCAAAAGATAGAAATTAGATGTAAGTAGAAATTTGAGGAATTTGGGCGTAATTTTACTTCTGTCTTTGGTCTCATGGGGCCAGTGAAGAAGTCTTTGGGTTTTGAGACTGCTACTGCCACTGGAAGTATTTATTCCTTTTGCTTTCCTCCCCGCTGCTGTGTTTCAGGTTTACCTCCATCGCAGAAAGATGACTTTCCTCCAAAGCCAGTGCGACGATGACTGCTATTCTCCCTGCAATTACGGGAGCCTCTACAGCTACAGGAGCTACGACTGCGGGAGCCCCTGTGGCTACCGGGGTTATGGGGGCCTCTACGGCTACCGGGGCCTCTACGGCTACGGGGACCGGTACGGCTACGGCGGTCTGTACGGTTACCGGGGCATTTATGGCTCTGGGGACTGCTATGGCTATGGGGGTCTCTATGGAGGATATAGGGGCTTCTATGGCTCTGGGGACTGCTATGGCTACCCAGGCTTTTACTCTGGCCGCTACGGCTACCCCTTCAGTTCACGATATGGCCAAAGGTTCGGCTACGGGAGCTGCTACTCCTGTTAAACCCAGCGAGAACCGTCCCTGAAAGGAAGATCAACCCCGTTCTGGCAAGCACGGATTGACAGCAGCAGTTCCTGGTGTGCATCCGCGGGAGCCTCCGAGTGCCCCGCACGGCTGCTGAAGTGCTTGCGATGATTTATCTTTATTCTGCTTTGTGTCTGCTTCCTCTCTTGTCACCCGAGCTCTCCTCTCGATCAAAAGCTTGCTTCTCCTTGATAGCGCAAGTCCTTTGTAAACCGGCTTTCATGTTTGTTGCAGCGACGTACGAAACATTAGCTCTGAACGAGCGGTACGGGCAGGGTGTAATGTGTCTTCGGGAATGTAGTCTTTCAGTTCTGTATGCCGTTGAAAATGTATCTGCCTTTAGCTCATATTAAAACTTATCCGCATCAATACCGTATTTCTGGTTTTCATTCTTCACCCGCATTTCTTAAACATCTTGAAATCAATAACAACGCACAGATCGGGCGGCAAAGTTATTAACTTGGTGTACTCAAGGATTTTTTTTTTTTTTTTTTTTTTTTTTTTTTTTGGAGAGTCTTGCCCTCTTCAAGCTGAGAAACACGGACTTTTGTAGCTGCAAGAAACCTCAGCTCTGTCTCCGGTTATGCGTGTTTCTGCAGCTCTGGGCTTTCTCTTGGTGTAATCCACATAAATGGTTTGTTTAAAATAATTTAGTGCCGCTGTTGGGCTAATTGCGATGTGATTGAGACATGATCCATCACTGGCTGCCATCTGATATTGAAGAGGTCCTAAGCAACTGCAAACGTGTGGACTCACCAGGCTTTTAAATTTTGAAATAGGTTTGTGTTTTATATATTATCATCGAATCATTAAACAGGCCAGGTTGGAAGGGAAAGATCGGGGTTGAAAGACGAAGTGTTCCATGGTGGAGAAGTGGGAAATAGTTGGGTAGAAGAAATGGATATTCATCGGCCAGCCCCTCCGAGACACGGCAGCAAGGTGGTTTTGTCTGTCAATTCAGGGCAGCGTACGCAGAGCCCACAGTTCGGAAGGAAAGCAAAGCCACAACTGGTTTATTTATCCTGACTTTTTTTTTTTTTTTTTTTTTTTTTTTTTTTTCATTTTCCCCCACTTTTCTTTCCGTCTTCCAGCCTTTAGTCCCTGGATTTAGTGAATCATTGTAACCACACCTGTAGAAATAGATTTTGTTCCACCCTGTGTCTTTATGAAGATCAAAGCAGCATTTTGAGTTTTCAAGGACAGCATCAAGACAGGAAAAGTCACCACTTTTTTTTTTTTTTTTCCCTCACCTCCTTGACACTTTTCACTTTTCTCATTGCCTTTAATATAGGTTGTGTGGTTTGTTTTTTTTTTTCCTTATGTTCCACTGTCTGGTAATGAAATTTGTCTGTTAAATCGGAATGCGATAGGAATTTATGACTCTGGAACAAGAACATTTGAATTTGGTTCCCAGGAGTAGGGTAATATTCTGCTCGCTTGAACATTTTTATGTACTTTCTATAGAGGCCTGGGACTAATTATTTCCCATTTAAAACCATCATTATAAAGACTGTTACAGCCCTATTATGCTGAAATATGTTAATCTTAAATCTGATAATAGTTTCAGTTAAGTGAAGGAAAGGAAATTGTGGCATTTCTCAAATTGATGAGGGATAGAAGGAAAGAAAAGAATATATTTACTGGTATCAGCTGCTCTGAATGTGGAAGGGTATGAAGTGCTTTGTCAGAATTAGGGACAGAAAGTCCTTTCGGTATATTCATGTAAAGAAGACGACTGGAATTTTTTTTTTTTAAATTTTATTTTTTTTAATGCAGAAAGATTTTAAAGCAATGAGAAAAGGAGCTGGCATGAATACAGAAAGATTATAGTTTTGGGATACTGGAAAGAGGTACAGAACATGAGTCACTGCACTATGCTACACAAAACATTCCTTTTTGTTGAAGCTGTGTTGTTCTCCCCTCAGGTACTTGTAAATCCAGATCAAAGGAGAGACAGCTGTAACACTTCTTCAATATACAGTACTGCGGCACCTTGCTGGAAGCAAGTTATTGAAAATGCAGATGACACAAAAGCTAATTCTGCGCAAAAGTCCTTCGACGCCGCGGCAGCAACTGTGAGAATCTTCAGATGAGCTGCAGATCGTTGCTCCCACTCGAAGGGGTGTAAAGGGATTCAAATGCAGGACAACGTCGAGAGAGAGAACTTACAACTGAGAAAGACGGGGAGAAGCAGACGGAAAGTACAACAACAATACAAATGCCAAGAAATTCTGGGGAGCAGCCGAGCTCCCCGTTCTCAGCAACATCAGCTGCTGTCACAGGGGCTCGCTGTAAATATTCTGAGATTTGCCATTCGTCTTCGCTTGCCGGGTCGGGGTTGGTTCTTGTTGCAGGGATATCGCTGCGGGGTTCAGCAGCAAGGATAGCAGCACCTGTAGCTGTAGTTGCAGCAGGAAGGGTAGTAGTACCGGGTGGTGCGTGTGGTCCCGTAGCTGCAGCAGTCTCTGCTGCGATACCTGCGCAGGTAGGTGCACAGGGTCCGGTAGCTGCAGGGGTTGCAGCAGTTGTAGGTGCGGGAGCAGCACACGGTCCTGTAGCAGGGTGAGCAGCACAGGCTGTAGCACGGGTAGCTGTAGCAGCAGGACATCTTGGTGTGGTGGAGGGAGGTGGGCGAACCTGAAAGAAAGCAGCGGGCAAAGGGTAAGCTCAGCTCGCGGGTTGGTGGGATGGGTGTGGTGGATTTGGAAAGAGCGAGCAACCAAATCCCTCAGCCTTTGGATGTGATTTTGGCTTCTCTTTTATCCAGCCCCTTTCTGTGCTCCCTCCTTGTTGGATTCAACTGCGAGACACAGTTTCTATTCTTTAGTCTCTCCTCTTAAAACTGAACGTAAGACCTCGTATTTCTTGACTTTGGATAGAGGAGGTTCAGCTCGCAGATATACATCCAAACGTACGTTTTTGTGAGCGTTTGGTGTCCGAGTTCCCAGGACGGGCGGCTGAGGTCAGTCCTGACAGCTACTCTGCACCTCAGGGTATGCACGTGTAGGTGTCCCAACGTCTGACCCGAGTCCCACACGGCATTGTCAAAAAAGTTCTCAGAAGCAGACAGAACTCAAGTCAGCCTCCTTGTCTGGCTGTGATCTTGGCACGCAAACTCGTCCTTTTGCTGTGTCTAACATTAGTGCCAGGTTTAGCAAAGGTACTGAAAATAGTTTTCTGCCCGGTGAAGAGCTAAGGTTTAAATCCTCAGATCAGAGCTGCTCCGGTGACTTCAGAGAGACTAAAGCAGTTCATGGGACCTGTCCGTATTCATTATCGCAACCCCTTTCCGTCAAAAAGGCAATTGCGCTTTGCGTAACATACAATCCTGCCCATGAACCAAAATGTCAGTGTTAACTATCGCCAAGGAACGAAAGAAAACTTCTGTTCCGTTTACAAAAAAAGTCGAAGAAGTACAACTGTTCCTTTCTCTTATGTGAAGACAAAACTGCTTCGCACCTTACCAATGATATTTGTATGTTCATTCATCAGTGCCCACACTTTTTTTTTTTTTACTATACAGATTAAAAGCATACAGGATAAAATAACTTCTACCGCTGTCACAAATCAGAGAATGCTAGTCCCAAGTTAAAGGAATCTCGATGAGAACGGGATCTGAACTTACCAAGTGCACCGAGGAGAGTAAACCAAGAGGAGCGGAGTGAGGAGGGTGGGGTTGTGAGCGCTTTTATACGGTTTCTTAGACCTGTGGAAGTGAGGGCTACGCTCCGTGTGCTTCCATTGCCTCTTAGTCACGAAACAACTTTCGGAAGTACATCACCAGTTCAATTATTATAATTGTTTTCCTCCACATTTAGGGTGATTTTCAAATCCTCTGGTAGCACATTGTGATTACACCCTGGTGAGATTCTTTCATCTTAAAACTTTCCAGGATAAATGGATTTCTAGGAATTCGCCCAAAGGACAGCTGGGAACGAAACTGGAGGATACGCAGAACAGCTGTGGCTACACTGCCTGCCCGGCTGGGCAGTCCATAGGCTGTCTCTTTGTGTTATGCCCCTACAAGGGAGGTGGATGCTGCACATTGTGCCGTGACGTGCACATTGTGCGGACGTAAAATATCTGAGTCCTTAGGGCTTTTACCAACCATTTTAATTCATTTCCGTCACAATTAATGACAGGCGTTCCATTGATTCCTTTAGATTCTTCTACTGTCTATAATTTGGCATTACGCGCTACGAGAAGTTCAGGCCAAGGCACAGGATCAATTAAATGAGCATCTGAGCAATGTGTCTAAGACTTATGATCAGGCTTTTTTTTTTTTTTTTTTTTTTTTTTT
>NW_020799134.1:417097-423488 GCF_003259725.1 Athene cunicularia | reverse complement strand
GATGATTCTGTTTCTTTTCTGGATGGAATTAGAAAATCTTGCTTGAATAAACATCTCATGATATCACACGCACTTACGATGCGGTTTTTATGAGATCTGTGAGATCCATATGTAAAACTGGGGCGAGTATCGCTGCAGGATCGGGTAGCGTGGAACAAATCTGCGTTTCCTGTTGCTCTACCACGGGGACTGCGGTAGAGAAAAGGGGGAGAGCAGCCTTTTAGGAAAGCTGTGGGAGCCAGTAGGATGGAGACCACACTCTCCTGACTGGTGGGAAGAGTTTCCTGAGGGGGGTAATCGGAGACTCCGCTATCAGTGATGTGTCCTACAGAGCCTCTTGCTGTGCAAGGGGCTTTAATAGAATAAAACGGCCAGTGGAGTGTTATAAGTTGCCCACTGCAGAAGGGATTTTTCTGTTAGGAATTTTTTTTTTTTTTTTTTGGTGGTAGTGTTATTCAGTGAGATGCAGCTCTATCTCTGCCAGCCCACACCATGTGAGGATGACGACTGTAATGCCTTGGTTTTAATAAAGTGAAACATTGTTTAGCCCAGGGGTTCCCTTCCCCGTTCTGCTGTTTATTATACAACATTGAGGCACCTTTCAGTAACAAACCATTAATATTTAAATAATACAGACATTGCTAAAGTAACTCTTTAATGACTGTTTTGGAAAAGCATTGATACCATAAATTCTGATGAGGCTCAGCACTTCTAGAATGTCTGTTATTATCCTCATTTAATATTCAAATGAGGAATGGCTCACTGCAGTGAAGGTCATGCAAAGAGGTATTTGTTGAGAAAAAAATAAAAAGGCGGCTCTTGGCTTTGCCTTGTGCTCTGCTTCCTTTGGGAAGCCACTGTTAGACGAGGTTGAAACCCAGGATCAATGAGATTTGCTGTAAAATAATATTTATAATTTTTACTTCCGAATATTCTGCTAACGTCAGTGTTGTAGAGCTTAATTTATACCTGCTTTGGTGATATTCTGAAATAAATTTTTTTTATGGTGTGAGTAGGTGCAGCGGTGAGGTACGAACTAGGCGATTACTTTTCCCTCACTCCTTTTTCTATATGTGTATGTAGTTGCCCCAATGAATGCTGAACTTCTATGATTTTCCCAGGCTTTGTTAGTGAACCAGACTGAAAGGGAATATTAAAGGTATAAAATCAAAGTCTTTTAGAAAAAAAAAAAAAGGAGAAAATATCTATTTTTTTCCTCAAATACAAATCTCAGTTTTACAGAAAAAAAAAAAAAAAAAAAAAGGTAGCACAAAATATTTTTGCCTCCTCTGCTACTCCAGCAGTAGGAGTTTTTATTCTGTGAGGAGGAGAGGGTGCACTAGGTTTTATTTTTCAATGTATATTGGGTATATTTAAGTGTACAGAACTTTTTTTCCTCTAGGAAATGCTGAAATAATTCAGGCTACTTACAAGTTTAATACGTTACCCCAAATTTAATACGTTAAAATACCCCAAATATAAGAATTTTGATTCCAGTTATCTCTAATTTGAGTATCTGTCATTCTCTTGCCCCTTCCGGTATCTTGATTTGATAATTAAAACTGAGGATGACCCCAAAAAGTTTTAAGATGAAAGAAGCCTTTAGCATTGTCACGTGGAGATGAGAACAGACTAATGATCCTTGATGTTGGAGAAACCAATTATATTAATTGAAGTTGTGACGTGCGCCAAAAAAAAAAAAAAAAAAAAAAAATTAAGTTTGCTGCTGTTTGCGCACGTCAGGAGATTGTAATTTCGGAGTGACCAAGCAACCTGTCGCGCGGTGGCTGAGGCCGGGTCCCTAACGAACAGCTGGGGAGCGCTGAAATGGCCGAGTCCCGGAAAGTTAAACACGTGCGTGAGATTTTTTTTTTTTTTTTTTTAAAAAGTTATCTTACTGCTCAAAATTAATAGATTTTCACGTCCCAAATATTGAAAAATCAGAAATTGAGCTTGGGAAGTGTGAATTCGCTAAGGCCTGGGCTTCTGTACCTACAAACCAAAGTAATACAAAGAAGTGCCCGAAATAGATTTCAAGTCAGTAACTGGAAATATGATTTATAAACGTTGTAAATGTAACATATACATGATAAAAATTTATAAAAATTATCAGTTATAGGAAGATGGAATCAGATTCACAGAGGAAAATATATTAAGACATTTAGTTTAGAGCTCTGACTCACGTGAACATTGCAGGCTTAAGCATGTTAATCCCCGTAAGATTTTAATTGCTTTTTGTCATCTTAATTAATCAAATGATTTTTTTTTTTTTTTTCTCTGTTATTCCTTCATTTGATGTATTTTTCCAGCTCTGCTGAGGTCGAGTTTATATCCAAACTGACACAAATATTTTAAAAGTGGGTATTAAGAAGAACTTCAGAAAAAAAAAAACAACCTAGTGAAAAATACCGATACTTTTTTTTTTAAGATGGATGTTTCTGCTTTCTCTTTCATTTTATCAGTTATTTCATCTATCACATCAGTAATAAGATTATATAGAAATTATAACTAGTTCTAAATGCCTACAAATGGGATAAATTTGTGCGTGTACTAAAAAAAACCCCTTGTCATCCATTTTTCCTATTTCTATGACTATAGACTTTCATATATAACTTTCATACGCTATGACTGACAATATTTATTGAAAAAAAATAGTATTTTTCTTTTGATAATGAAGAGTATTTCATACAAGTTTAAAGATTTTTAATTTTTATTTATTTTATTTATTTTTTTTTGGGCATTATATACAAAATTTAAATCGGGACATTCTGAACAAGAGAAAAAAAATAGACTGTACCAAGTGTAAGACGAACCATTTCCAATGTCTTTCTTTCTTTTTAATAGGAAAGTCTATCATATATTGCATCAACAGATAACTTCTCCCAAACTTTTAAAACAAATTTATGCATAAACCAAAGCTACTTCTAAATGAAAAATGAATACCATCGGCCTGAATTTGCACTTAATGACCGGTTGATGGAAACACTGATTTGCATTTTTAGATTAATATATCGGACGAGAAAATGTTCAGCAAAAGGAAATGAATATAACGACTCAGCGCAGTGAGCATCCAAAGCCTTTCTTAGTAGGAAATTTGTCTGAAATAATTTTCCAGAAGTACCCGGTGTGTTATCGTAGACCGGAACGGTGAATTTTCCAAGGAGGGTTTGATGGATGCTTCTGTCAGCTCACCCAGAGACTCATGGGCTTGTTTTTTTTTTCAGATTTCTTTTTTGCTGTCTCGTCTGCCAACCTCTCGAATAACCTGTTGAATAAGTGTCTAGGTTCTCCTTCATTTCTATGCTCTGCTTTTACATGGATGCAAATTCACACGAACCTCACTTCTGCCGGGAGTTGGTCGCACCTGGTACTTATAGGATGAGGCAAGAAACCCTACAGCCATCCCTTCCCCGATGCTCTACCCACCAGGGAAACGTCAGCTCCGAAGTCCATAATTCTGCCTCCTACATGCGATCGGTGCTTGATGGAGAGCTGAAGCTCCTGCAGGCTGAGAGGAGAAACATTTCCTGTTGGAAATCGCTTCCAAAACTGAATGTCCTTGTGGCTCCGGATGGCTCCAGCCTGGGAACTATCCCAGTAGGTTCATCCCGTCGTCATCAAGCTGACAGTCAATTTAAGCAACTCTTTTCCCTCCCTGTCACATGCCCTCTTGTTAATTATGGGGAAGAAGAGGCGTCCCCTTAAAGCCTCGCCTTATCTGGGATCTGCATGATTCTTCTCTTTGTAAAACACTTTTTGCTGATGGCAAAGGCTGGCAGACAGACACTTGCAGGATGGGTGCCCAAACGCCGGACTGGCCAGGGCAGCAATAGGAAGGGCTGACAGCTCACCCATGGGACATCAACCACGCAAAGGAACCTCTGGTGGGGAGATGGTTATGCTTAAACCCTGACACGTGTTGGGGAGAATGTGCTCACCCTTGTGGTTTTGCATCAGGTACCTATTTCAGAGCCGCAGAAATCTCAGGGAGCCCAGCATTTCGTGTCTCAGTGCGTTTTAGATCCTCAAAACGAGCATAACTCGGGCAGGAACGTAGTCAGCGAGTACTCGATTTAATTTTCTTCTTCGCGTTTCTAAGCTGGGATTTGGGAAATATTTTGGCGTGTTTGGGGGAAGAGGGGCAGAGTTAAGACACAGCAGATGCGAGTTTTCAGGACTGTCTCGGAGGAGACAGGAATTGAGGCGCTCAGTGTGTCCTCAGCCACCTCAGATTCTACAGGGTGCTTAAAATTGCAGATTGGAAAAGCTAATGCCTCTTTTTTTTTTTTTTTTTTTTTTTTTTTTTTTTTTTTTTTCCCCCCATGTGTCAGGTAAATAACTAGTAAAGTCAAATATAAAAGAAAAACACCCCATAAAAATATATCAGAAGCAGTACTGTGATGCAAGAGCTTTTAATGAGAGCAAGAAGCACTGTAGACAGCAGTTACAGCTTGTAGTAGCACAGAATGAAGAGTATCCAGAGATTTTGTACCTTCTCTAAACAAAGAGTTACTACATTTCGCAGCAGATGCTTTTGGGACCGCGGCGTTTGGCGAGGAGCAGAGCTTTCAGAACAACATACAGCAAGACGAGGCCTCTGCTCCGGTCTACATCTGCTGGAGATACACATCAAAATACACAAGCGTTCCGCCAACAAAGGCTGTGAAGGAAGAGTTGGCCCTAAAAGCAGGTTGTTGGGAATAGCTGCAGACATTGAAGAGAGACGCTAAGCACTCGGGACCGTTCGTGACCGCAGTTGCTGTCAGGGGAGCTTAGCAAAAGTAAAATTCGTACAGGAGCCATAAATCAGCGTTTTGCCTTTCGTTTCCTATCTGTTGATTCGATGGCTGTGTTTAGCAGGGGTAGCAGGGGTAGCAGCTCCCGTAGTTGTATCTACGGCTGTAGCAAGAGGAGTAGGGGTAGCAGTAGCGGGAGCTGTAGGAGGGGGAGCAGTCCCGATAACTGCACAGACCCCTGTAGCCCCGGTAGTCGCAAGGGCTTCCGCAGTCGTAGGTCCGGCAGCTGTACACGGTCCTGTAGTTGCAGGGAGAGTAGCAGAAGTCCTCACACTGGTTCTGGTAGCAGTAAGTCATCTTGGCGCGACGGAGGGACGCGAGGCTGGAACAGAGCAGAGGAGAAGATAAGGTCTGCCCCGGAGACCAAGCGGCAGCTTGCTGCTTTTGGCAAACCCCGTGTAAACATGGCAAAGAGGAAGAGGAGAGAAGGGTGAACGTGGGAACAAACTGAACATCTCCATCCAAGGCTACACCCTGACTCCTTCTTGCCCAGCTCACTCCTTTCTGTTTTTTTCCCCCCCTTCTTTTTTTTCATAGAAGGAGTTTATGCTGCTTTGATTGCTGCCGTTGCTTAGAATTGGCAGTCTGCATTCAGATCGTATTTTAAAGAGGAGATTGCCAAGATCTGGTTTTCTCTATCAGCGTCCGACGTTTCTCTAAAAACTGTCAGTGAACAAACACTAGTTCAGCAACAAATCCTGCCAGTTTCTGGGCCAAGAAAAGATCAAAGGAGAGAATAAGGTCGCCCCCCTTGTGCAAGTCAGCAGGGCTCTGCTGAAAAAGCAGCTTGTTTGTTTGGACCCGTCCCCATGCCTCGGTTGCCAGCCGAACACGTGCTCGCTTTTTGTTCAAAATAATTGAAAATATCTAACGCTCCATCGTCTGCTTCAAAATGAAGCAGCCTGAAATGCTTCAATATATCATAAAATAAATTCTCACAGTGCACGGCTAGACGAGACAATATTCTAAGGTTACGTAGTCATCTTAATATTTCATTTTGAACATAAAAGAATTGTCCTGGCATGGCTGCGGCATCACAGCCCTTGTTTTTTTTTTTTTAAGCGGAACTGCCACCTGCATCACAACAGAGCAAAACCATCTGCACAGCGGTAAAGACACTGTAGTAAGTCTGACTTACCAAGTTCGGTGAGACTGTAAGTCCAGAGATGCGAGTAGAGAGCCTTGAATTTCCCTCCCTTTTATATATATTTTTTTTTCCTGGCCCAGCCTACTGTGCTTTAAACTCGTATTCATCACAAAACAAATTTACTTCTGCCCGTCATTTCTGCAGTTGATGTAATTGTTTTCCCTGGTTTGTGATTATTAGTCAGTTCTTGGCTTCCAAAAGCATGACATTGCATTGCAGTTTTCTTTCATCTTCAGACTTCCTGGGTCAATTATATTTGTAGAATTAGTGTGGTGAAATCTGGGTTGTAACAGGAAAGGGAAGGAAGGATATTGGGAGCAGAATTGACAGATGTTCGCAACGTAAAGTTTGGAGGAAGGGACAAATGTCAGTATATGAAGCCTGCAGTGACTCTTGGATTGGTTTGAGGATGAACAAATTTCTTTTTTTTTTTTTTTTTCAGGAATAA
>NW_020799134.1:415531-417047 GCF_003259725.1 Athene cunicularia | reverse complement strand
GAAAAAAAATAGACTGTACCAAGTGTAAGACGAACCATTTCCAATGTCTTTCTTTCTTTTTAATAGGAAAGTCTATCATATATTGCATCAACAGATAACTTCTCCCAAACTTTTAAAACAAATTTATGCATAAACCAAAGCTACTTCTAAATGAAAAATGAATACCATCGGCCTGAATTTGCACTTAATGACCGGTTGATGGAAACACTGATTTGCATTTTTAGATTAATATATCGGACGAGAAAATGTTCAGCAAAAGGAAATGAATATAACGACTCAGCGCAGTGAGCATCCAAAGCCTTTCTTAGTAGGAAATTTGTCTGAAATAATTTTCCAGAAGTACCCGGTGTGTTATCGTAGACCGGAACGGTGAATTTTCCAAGGAGGGTTTGATGGATGCTTCTGTCAGCTCACCCAGAGACTCATGGGCTTGTTTTTTTTTTCAGATTTCTTTTTTGCTGTCTCGTCTGCCAACCTCTCGAATAACCTGTTGAATAAGTGTCTAGGTTCTCCTTCATTTCTATGCTCTGCTTTTACATGGATGCAAATTCACACGAACCTCACTTCTGCCGGGAGTTGGTCGCACCTGGTACTTATAGGATGAGGCAAGAAACCCTACAGCCATCCCTTCCCCGATGCTCTACCCACCAGGGAAACGTCAGCTCCGAAGTCCATAATTCTGCCTCCTACATGCGATCGGTGCTTGATGGAGAGCTGAAGCTCCTGCAGGCTGAGAGGAGAAACATTTCCTGTTGGAAATCGCTTCCAAAACTGAATGTCCTTGTGGCTCCGGATGGCTCCAGCCTGGGAACTATCCCAGTAGGTTCATCCCGTCGTCATCAAGCTGACAGTCAATTTAAGCAACTCTTTTCCCTCCCTGTCACATGCCCTCTTGTTAATTATGGGGAAGAAGAGGCGTCCCCTTAAAGCCTCGCCTTATCTGGGATCTGCATGATTCTTCTCTTTGTAAAACACTTTTTGCTGATGGCAAAGGCTGGCAGACAGACACTTGCAGGATGGGTGCCCAAACGCCGGACTGGCCAGGGCAGCAATAGGAAGGGCTGACAGCTCACCCATGGGACATCAACCACGCAAAGGAACCTCTGGTGGGGAGATGGTTATGCTTAAACCCTGACACGTGTTGGGGAGAATGTGCTCACCCTTGTGGTTTTGCATCAGGTACCTATTTCAGAGCCGCAGAAATCTCAGGGAGCCCAGCATTTCGTGTCTCAGTGCGTTTTAGATCCTCAAAACGAGCATAACTCGGGCAGGAACGTAGTCAGCGAGTACTCGATTTAATTTTCTTCTTCGCGTTTCTAAGCTGGGATTTGGGAAATATTTTGGCGTGTTTGGGGGAAGAGGGGCGGAGTTAAGACACAGCAGATGCGAGTTTTCAGGACTGTCTCGGAGGAGACAGGACTTGAGGCGCTCAGTGTGTCCTCAGCCACCTCAGATTCTACAGGGTGCTTAAAATTGCAGATTGGAAAAGCTAATGCCTCTTTTTTTTTTTTTTTTT
>NW_020799134.1:407044-415481 GCF_003259725.1 Athene cunicularia | reverse complement strand
CTGCTAAACCCCAAATATCCACCGAGTTCAGTGCTGCCTCTGCTGTTAGTCTCCACCAGCAGCTCCTCTTGTCCTCTGCCACCAGACCCCCAACAGGTGTTTCAGCCCCTCTCTAAGCTCTGGCAGAGCAGCTGCTCGAACCTTACAGTCCTTGCGTATTTGCAGAGTAGCCTTGCAGATCTTCAGGTGGCTGCTCTGGAGCTTCCAGCACCGCCCCCAAAAGCTCCCCTCTACCCATGAGAGAACAAAGCTGTGCTCGTCCTCGCGTGAGAGTCTCCCCAGCCCTGCCCGGCTCTGAGGCTGCCACAGGAGGGGGGAATCTTTGGAGTGGAGCCCTGGCTTGCGCATTGCTGCAGCCTTATGATTTTCATGTTTCCAAACCATTATTTCTGTGCCGGTTTGTTGTTGTTGTTTTTTTCCCTGCCGTCGCTCTCTATTGCATTTTCTATGCCAAATAAAGAATCCACGCTGCATCAATAACTCGACTGTTGGTTGGTTTATATGACTTTGCTCTTGATTTTCCACGTGGGCCAGGAGTATGTTGATAACGAAGCTCGAGCCTCAGGGTTCAATATCAGCTCACACCTGGGTTAGGGAACAGGGTCTGTGAGAGCTTCAACAGCCTGTGATAGGCAACCTTGTGTTGTAACACACAACCGTTGCACGCTGTTGCAAATTAGACCCATTTTAAGGGACAGCTTTTGAAGGGGAAAAAAAAAAAAAATCAATAAATTTTTTTTTGTTGCTTTGTGGTTCTTTTCTCAAGCAGAAATGCCGAACGTCTTCACGTTTTTCCCTGCTTGGTAGTCTGAGATGTTCAAAGCCATTCTCAGACACTCGTAAATATTTTATAAATTTGCAGTGTGTTATTACTCTATTAAAAGCTTGCTGCTCTTGTCAGATGCTTTGTTATTAAACAGTAACTTCAAAAGCACCTGCTGAGACATTTCTATATATGCTTTAGTCAAAATGTGATTTTATAGCCTTCACATTTTTCATTCAAATGTGGCTCTGTACAAACGTGGTAGACCCTGACATTATTTACTTCGCCATGTCATCCCAGAAATTTTGATTTCTTTCTAGTCTTATTTTAAGATTTCCAGGAGTGAAAGAAATATATGTGTGCGTAGTATTTTACAAATTTCTAACTCTTTCTGTTAGCTCGGTCCCCTGTCGAGGCAGCTAAGCCTATAAATAGTCCTGTAGAATCACTGAGATATGAGCAATTATTTTAAGCTAATATTGTCTTTTATTTGTGCACTCTGAGACACTTAATACTTTCCAATTTTTGCTTCGTAACTTATTCATGACTTTCCAGATTTTATTTAATAGCTTTAGCTAATGAAAAAAAAAAAATTATGACCAGTTCAGCTAAATTTATACACCTTAATGTCAAGATACAGGTTGAACAGCACTGTGCCTCTGCAGGCACCAAAGTCCGTGAGTGCTTTCCCAGCACAAAGCTCCTCAGAAGCCACGAGAAATCTCCATCCCAAAAGCTGCTGCAAGTGTCACCCCACAGCTTGACTTGCAAAGGTTTTCACATAATTTTGTACTCGTATTTCGTGTTGCAGCACAACTGAGCTCCGTCCTCTCGTGAGATTGCCCTCAAAGTGTGTGTTCAAAGGACGGCAATTACAGCCACAACAAGGATTCGAGAGGTTAATAGGGCTTTCAAAGCTCTTCACTGGCTGTTCCGTGCCTACAGTGTGTTACAGCATCGTACTACTAACAGGTTACTACTGCTGCAGTTAGGTACTTCAGTCATGAATAATGGAGTCATTTCAGACTTACGTCAAGGGATCTCACCCTAATAACAACTGTGTGATTGTGCAGCCTGGGAACTTCATGCCATTTCATTGTCATTCAAATGGAGCTTTGCAATAACACGTATAAACACTTGCCCTTAGCAGCACTTAATAAGGTGAACGGAAAGTGTGCAATTCTCTACTCCGTAACAGATCAGGTCTCGAATCCCAGGAAGTGTCCCAGACACGGCCAGCACAAAAGAACACGAGAAAGAGGGATTTTCTCCCAACCTCTTGGTTTATTCCCCTGTTAGACCGGGTTTGCCCGCAAGAAGTCTGTGCATTTACAAATCACCGAGACGTGGTGCTGTTTTGTCCAACGTCTGCAACGTGCGCTGTGACGCTAAGGCAAATTCAGAAGAATATTTCCCAGTCCTTCCTAGGAAATTCCAGACTGGGTGACTTCATTTTCTGAGATACTACTGGGTTATTAGCTTGGAAAACGTGTGCTCAGGTTCAGCTGACATTCATAAAAGCTACAGGGGGTGATTTTTATGGAGATAAAACACGTCACATAGGGGACAGAAATCTGTGTACATCCAAGTCAGAAAAAAAGAAAACCAGGGACATGAAATGATGCTATAACTTTTTAATACGAATAAAGCTCACAATCTAAAAGAATACAGAAAGCAGAAGCAGAAAGAATGCCTACAGAGATTAATTTATATCTGCAGAAAATCTCCCAGTTTCATTGGTACCATTTTTGCTGCTACAGCTGTAGCATTTAGACTATCCACTTCCCTTTTCGAACTTTTCCATTTGCCTTCACTCCAATGAAACAAATCAGATCAGATGATTTACTCTTTCTTTGGTATAGCTTCAGAAGCAGTTAAGTCAGAAACATATCCGTGGGAAGGACCCCTCTAGATTTCGTTAATGTTAGCTGGGAAAGATCTAGAAATGAGTTAAGAAGTTGTTAAGCCTGGCTTCCTTTACACCGCCAAACCCATGGAGGGTTAGGAAGTCAGTAGGGAAAAAAAAAAAGAAGACCAAACATTTTGAACAACGTTGAAGAAGATTTGTGGAAACCCTGAGCTCTCTAAAATACTGCGACGTCTTTCTGTCGCGCTCCTGGACTCAGAGCTTCTGCATACTCTTCCCCTAACAGCAGCCGTCGATTCGGTAATTAATTCTCAGTCCTCATTTCCCATTAAATCCGTCTGTGTTTAGCAGGGGTAGCAGGGGTAGCAGCTCCCGTAGTTGTATCTACGGCTGTAGCAGGAGGAGTAGGGGTAGCAGTAGCGGGAGCTGTAGGAGGGGGAGCAGTCCCGATAACTGCACAGACCCCTGTAGCCCCGGTAGTCGCAAGGGCTTCCGCAGTCGTAGGTCCGGCAGCTGTACACGGTCCTGTAGTTGCAGGGAGAGTAGCAGAAGTCCTCACACTGGTTCTGGTAGCAGTAAGTCATCTTGGCGCGACGGAGGGACGCGAGGCTGGAACAGAGCAGAGGAGAAGATAAGGTCTGCCCCGGAGACCAAGCGGCAGCTTGCTGCTTTTGGCAAACCCCGTGTAAACATGGCAAAGAGGAAGAGGAGAGAAGGGTGAACGTGGGAACCAACTGAACATCTCCATCCAAGGCTACACCCTGACTCCTTCTTGCCCAGCTCACTCCTTTCTGTTTTTTTCCCCCCCTTCTTTTTTTTCATAGAAGGAGTTTATGCTGCTTTGATTGCTGCCGTTGCTTAGAATTGGCAGTCTGCATTCAGATCGTATTTTAAAGAGGAGATTGCCAAGATCTGGTTTTCTCTATCAGCGTCCGACGTTTCTCTAAAAACTGTCAGTGAACAAACACTAGTTCAGCAACAAATCCTGCCAGTTTCTGGGCCAAGAAAAGATCAAAGGAGAGAATAAGGTCGCCCCCCTTGTGCAAGTCAGCAGGGCTCTGCTGAAAAAGCAGCTTGTTTGTTTGGACCCGTCCCCATGCCTTGGTTGCCAGCCGAACACGTGCTCGCTTTTTGTTCAAAATAATTGAAAATATCTAACGCTCCATCGTCTGCTTCAAAATGAAGCAGCCTGAAATGCTTCAATATATCATAAAATAAATTCTCACAGTGCACGGCTAGACGAGACAATATTCTAAGGTTACGTAGTCATCTTAATATTTCATTTTGAACATAAAAGAATTGTCCTGGCATGGCTGCGGCATCACAGCCCTTGTTTTTTTTTTTTAAGCGGAACTGCCACCTGCATCACAACAGAGCAAAACCATCTGCACAGCGGTAAAGACACTGTAGTAAGTCTGACTTACCAAGTTCGGTGAGACTGTAAGTCCAGAGATGCGAGTAGAGAGCCTTGAATTTCCCTCCCTTTTATATATATTTTTTTTTCCTGGCCCAGCCTACTGTGCTTTAAACTCGTATTCATCACAAAACAAATTTACTTCTGCCCGTCATTTCTGCAGTTGATGTAATTGTTTTCCCTGGTTTGTGATTATTAGTCAGTTCTTGGCTTCCAAAAGCATGACATTGCATTGCAGTTTTCTTTCATCTTCAGACTTCCTGGGTCAATTATATTTGTAGAATTAGTGTGGTGAAATCTGGGTTGTAACAGGAAAGGGAAGGAAGGATATTGGGAGCAGAATTGACAGATGTTCGCAACGCAAAGTTTGGAGGAAGGGACAAATGTCAGTATATGAAGCCTGCAGTGACTCTTGGATTGGTTTGAGGATGAACAAATTTCTTTTTTTTTTTTTTTTTCAGGAATAACAATCCCTAGAAATCAGTTTTTTTTAATTGTTTTTTGGTTTCATTTTTTTTAATGTGTTTTTTATTATTTGGGGTTTATTTGCTTGTTTGTTTTTATTTCCAAATTGCACTTTTAGGACAAAATATTGGCATTCTTTGCATTTATAATCATGTTTATACTATTTCGAGCTCAAAAGCAGAAGTACAAGAACAGATTAGAGGACATGTGTGGTATCTTGCTGCAATAAAATACGCACGAACATGTTAACTGTACACGGTGAGACCTGCCACAGGAAAGTCGTTCTGTAGAAAATCCGATTTGCTTTCTTGCTATACTCTATAAATTACTTTTATCCAACTTCAACAGCCACATCCTAAGTCTACACAGAAAGAAACTGGGCTCCTTTTTGGTGTAAGCGGAAATATTTTTGGAATAAGGAGCTGGTGACTTTATGAGGACCGTAAAGCAGGTAGCGATCATTAATAAACCTAAAGGCTTACAAGCAGAAATAATGGTATTTGAAATTTCCACCGTATATGAAATAAATTTACAAACTCCGTCTTCTGGAGAGCCAGCCCAAGCGAGGCAAATTTAATTGGATCTAAAAAAAAAATAAAAATCTGATTGTTTACACTTAAATCGGGTCCGTGACAAAGAACAGGATAAAAGAAAAAGGAACGTATCACCGTAATAACTGTAGATTTCCTCAGAATTCCCCCAAATGCTAAATATGGTTTAATGTGACATATTCTTAATGTTATTGAGGTCTTTAACTGAATGCTCTTAATGACAGTGAATAATGCTGAGCCCTGTGGATGTGACCTGGTAAAGCAGCAACATCGCGGTCCTTCCCCGGTGACCTTCACCTCAAAACCCTGCTGTTTACTCGCATCCAGAGGAAGGATAATAACAGGCATGTCAAATGTTCTGGGCCTTTCACGAAATTTTGAATATGAAAGCCTTCATTAATACTTATTAAAGATTGAAATGCACAAAGAGATTTATTATTTAAATATTAATACTACATTACTTGAAAACAACGCCAGTGTTATGTAACGCAGTGTCTAAAAACATACACCGAGTTGTCCTGTTCTTACGCTTTGTTAAGGTTGTAATTTACAGCTTCAGAATTGGGCCTCTGAAAGGTTTTTTTGTTTTTTTTTTTTTTTTTCTCTAAAAAAATATGTCATACACATACCATTTTAATGCTTACAGGCCAATTTTCCAGCTGAATCAAGCAGCATAACAATATCCCACTGCATGACGGCATCAGATCAAAGAAATGGTCTTTCCCCCTTTTGCCAGTCACAGGAAATGTTAGATGGGATTGGCGAGAAGCTGCTGTTTCACGTGTCATTAAAGCGATACATGAAAAGTAGAGACTACCCCTCGCGGGGTATTTCAGAAAATAAAATGTACAACAAAGCACGCCGGCCAGCATGCACGGTGAGGCTGGTCTTCCAAAATTAAACTTTGGCGTTCCGCATGCCTTCGCATAATTCTGTTGACTTGTTGCCGTGCTGGAGAAGTGAATTCAGCACGATGATACCGACGTTTAATTGCCCTCTGTAGTTCTGAGATGAAAGGAACCTGGAGGGTGTAGCTTAAATGTCACAGTGCTGGGCCAATAATCAGAAACCCTGGGGAGAACCGGTATATCAATGAGAAGGAGTCACGGGGGAAGCAAAATGTGTTTGGTAATTGGAGCTGACTCGGGGAGCAGACATGCCTTGCACACGCTGGGCGGGACTGGGAGCTCTATAAAAACCCGCGCTGCTCAGCATGAGACATTCGCTTCTCCTGCCTTATCCTCCTTGCAGAAGTGGGTAAGTTGGAACAGATTTAGAAAACCTGGCGAATAATGAAGAGATATCGGATATTATTTTCCCTCTCTTTTCTCCCCCTTCCCAGTTACTAATCTACAGGAGCTGTGGGTGAATTGAGGTTGCGGTTTGACGAAATTCATATCTAAGATATTCTTTTCTCCCTGGATTTTCATTAATATTTAAGTGTTTGAAAACGTTTCGGTCCTGCGTGTCTCCTTTTCCCTTACAGTCTTTATCTCAGTACAACTCCGAAGGATTTTCCAGTTCGTTTCCTGGCAGCTGCCTTTTGACACGGGTCTCACGGTTCACATCTCCCATCGTGATGCGCGGGGTGCAGCCCGTGAGGCTGGGCATGAAAACTCAGAAAGGCTGCTCAGGACGGGGAATTGGGGGGAAGACTTGGCACTGAAATGCAGGATAGAGGACTAGATGAGGGCAGAGGGTGTCAGGCAGCCTGCCTGCCTTTGATGGCTCTCTCTTCCCTCCCCACATCCTTGCAACGTTTATGTGAGACTTACTTGCTGTTGGGAGCGTTGCCTTACAGGCTTCTTCTCTTCTACTGTCTTTCAGACTCGCGTCCCTCTGTCGCGCCAAGATGACTTACTGCTACCAGAACCAGTGTGAGGACTTCTGCTACTCTCCCTGCAACTACAGGACCGTGTACAGCTGCCGGACCTACGACTGCGGAAGCCCTTGCGACTACCGGGGCTACAGGGGTCTGTGCAGTTATCGGGACTGCTCCCCCTCCTACAGCTCCCGCTACTGCTACCCCTACTCCTCCTGCTACAGCCGTAGATACAACTACGGGAGCTGCTACCCCTGCTAAACACAGCCATCGAATCAACAGATAGGAAACGAAAGGCAAAACGCTGATTTATGGCTCCTGTACGAATTTTACTTTTGCTAAGCTCCCCTGACAGCAACTGCGGTCACGAACGGTCCCGAGTGCTTAGCGTCTCTCTTCAATGTCTGCAGCTATTCCCAACAACCTGCTTTTAGGGCCAACTCTTCCTTCACAGCCTTTGTTGGCGGAACGCTTGTGTATTTTGATGTGTATCTCCAGCAGATGTAGACCGGAGCAGAGGCCTCGTCTTGCTGTATGTTGTTCTGAAAGCTCTGCTCCTCGCCAAACGCCGCGGTCCCAAAAGCATCTGCTGCGAAATGTAGTAACTCTTTGTTTAGAGAAGGTACAAAATCTCTGGATACTCTTCATTCTGTGCTACTACAAGCTGTAACTGCTGTCTACAGTGCTTCTTGCTCTCATTAAAAGCTCTTGCATCACAGTACTGCTTCTGATATATTTTTATGGGGTGTTTTTCTTTTATATTTGACTTTACTAGTTATTTACCTGACACATGGGGGGAAAAAAAAAAAAAAAAAAAAAAAAAAAAAAAAGAGGCATTAGCTTTTCCAATCTGCAATTTTAAGCACCCTGTAGAATCTGAGGTGGCTGAGGACACACTGAGCGCCTCAATTCCTGTCTCCTCCGAGACAGTCCTGAAAACTCGCATCTGCTGTGTCTTAACTCTGCCCCTCTTCCCCCAAACACGCCAAAATATTTCCCAAATCCCAGCTTAGAAACGCGAAGAAGAAAATTAAATCGAGTACTCGCTGACTACGTTCCTGCCCGAGTTATGCTCCTTTTGAGGATCTAAAACGCACTGAGACACGAAATGCTGGGCTCCCTGAGATTTCTGCGGCTCTGAAATAGGTACCTGATGCAAAACCACAAGGGTGAGCACATTCTCCCCAACACGTGTCAGGGTTTAAGCATAACCATCTCCCCACCAGAGGTTCCTTTGCGTGGTTGATGTCCCATGGGTGAGCTGTCAGCCCTTCCTATTGCTGCCCTGGCCAGTCCGGCGTTTGGGCACCCATCCTGCAAGTGTCTGTCTGCCAGCCTTTGCCATCAGCAAAAAGTGTTTTACAAAGAGAAGAATCATGCAGATCCCAGATAAGGCGAGGCTTTAAGGGGACGCCTCTTCTTCCCCATAATTAACAAGAGGGCATGTGACAGGGAGGGAAAAGAGTTGCTTAAATTGACTGTCAGCTTGATGACGACGGGATGAACCTACTGGGATAGTTCCCAGGCTGGAGCCATCCGGAGCCACAAGGACATT
>NW_020799134.1:395550-406994 GCF_003259725.1 Athene cunicularia | reverse complement strand
CCCGATCCAACGGCGGGCACTCCCGCTGAGCCAACAGCGCTGTGCTGCGGGAAGGAGCTGAGGATGGGCCCGGGGAAGGTGACCACCGAGGCCGGGGGCTGGATCACCACCGTGGAGTCGGGGCACTGCCGCACGCAGGGCTCATTGCAAGTGTCGGCCAGCGGGGCCGGGGCGGCCACCCCACAGGACGTGTTGCACAGGCTGGAGCAGGACATCTTTCAGGCAGGGAAGCACTCCTGGAAAACACAGCGGGGATGAGACAAGGCTGCCAGGAAGGGGCTGTATGCAGGGAGGCCGTGATAGATGCCCAAGAGGCTTCCAAGAGCTGGACTTACCGAGGTGATGAGGAGAGTCCAGCAGAGGAAGATGGATAGAGGCTGCAGAGCCCTCAGCTCTTTTATACACATCCCAGACCGCCCGGGGCAGCAGCCAAGGGGGCGGCCGTGGAATCCCCACCTAATCATGCAATCCATTGGTCAAGCCTCATGACACAGAGAGTGATGAGAGACAATTTTTCCCCTCTTGACTGGGCACATCGGTGTGCAAATGTGCCCTGGAGAAGGAGGAGGTGATGGGAGGGACAGTCCATGACACGCCGTCAGATGAAAGAGCAGGCACTGCTGGAGCTGACCACAAGTGCCTAATAAACCCGGATCTGTCCCTAATCCCCCCACTTTAGCTGAGTAGAAGAATCCTGAGCATCTTACAGAAGTGCTTTGCAACCCTGGGCGCAGGCATCACGCCTGTCCTTCCCTCTCTTTTACAGGCTGGTAAACAGAGGCACTGGGAGGTTGTGTAAAGGGAGAAGCCATCCCAGCTGCTCATCGTGACTCTTACGTGCCCACCATAACCCACTGCTAGCCCCTCCCAGGGGCTAGTGTCATCCCTAAGCCTCGGCCTTCTCTTGGACCCTTGCTGGGTGTTTGGGGCCCATGGGTGCCCCTGTTGAAAATACAAAGAGCAGGCTGCGTGACATTCCTGTGCCTGCAGAGAACGCGGTCACGTGCCGCCGTGCCCCGCTGTGGCTTCCAGGGTCGTCAGTCCTGGCACGGCCCTCACTGCCCGGCTAATTAACCGAGTCCCTCCGGACGGGGTTTGGGGAGGGCCATGCTGTGCCGTGTCCCACACTGCTCCGCTGAGGGTGGGGGCTGTTTCAGGGCACCCAGCGTGTGTTGGCACAGGTGATACCAGGCTGTGAGACTACCGAGGCTGGCAAGTGAAGGCGGTTGGGCTGTGGGTTGAGGAAAACCTCAGGCTGCAACAGCTTCCATGCCTCTGCACAGCCCTGCTGCAGGACCCGTTGCAGGAAAAGCTGACCTGATGTTGCAGGGTGGTGCCTGGCGTCGTCTAAACCACCAACAGATTCCTCACAGCACGGGACCTGGCAAGGGTCCAGAGAAGGCCAAGGCTTAGGGATGCCTCTAGGCCCTGTGAAAGGCCAGAACCAGGAGACGGTGGGCATGTAAGAACCACAACGAGCATCTGGGATGGCTTCTCACCTTGAGCAATCTCCAATGACTCTGTTTTACAAGCCTGTAAAACAGAAGTAATGAGAGTCGTGATGGATGCGCCCAGGGTTGCAAGACACTTCTGCAAAATGCTCAGGATTGTCCTACACAGACAAAGTGGGGGAGATGACGGATAGATCAGGGTTTATTAGGGATGCACAGCCAGCTACCATGGCGCCATGGCTTTCATGTAACAATGAATGTGTGACAGATTACCGCTCCCCCATCACCCTGATTCTCTCCAGGGCATGTTGGCAAGTCAATATCCTCAGAGGAGGGATATAATTGTCATTTGTCATTATCGTTGTCATAAAGATTGTCCACTGCCTTTCATGCTCATCTTCGGTTTCTGCCACCACCCCCTCGGCTGCTGCCCCGGGCGGTCTGGGATGTGTATAAAAGAGCTGAGGGCTCTGCAGCCTCTATCCACCTTCCTCTGCTGGACTCTCCTCATCACCTGGGTAAGTCCAGCTCTTGGAAGCCTCTTGGGCATCTATCACGGCCTCCCTGCATACAGCCCCTTCCCGGCAGCCTTGTCTCATCCCCGCTGTGTTTTCCAGGAGTGCTTCCCTGCCTGAAAGATGTCCTGCTCCAGCCTGTGCAACACGTCCTGTGGGGTGGCCGCCCCGGCCCCGCTGGCCGACACTTGCAATGAGCCCTGCGTGCGGCAGTGCCCCGACTCCACGGTGGTGATCCAGCCCCCGGCCTCGGTGGTCACCTTCCCCGGGCCCATCCTCAGCTCCTTCCCGCAGCACAGCACTGTTGGCTCAGCGGGAGTGCCCGCCGTTGGATCGGGTTTCGGCGGCAGTTTTGGAGGCCGTGGTGGCTATGGAGGCTGGGGAGGCCACAGAGGCTATGGGGGCTATGGAGGCTATGGGGGCTATGGTGGCTGGGGGGGCTACGGGGGCTGGGGAGGCTGTGGAATTGGTGGCTGGGGTGGAAACCACAGGTACCTCAATGGCAACTGCTCGCCCTGCTAAGCCCCACACTTGCTCCGGCCACAGACGACTGCAGTCTTGCCCAACATGACGCCCCAAGGAAGGACATCCCTGTGGCACTGCTGGGCTCCAGAGCTCGTGCCTGCTCGGGGCCACACTCTGCCTTCCTCCTGCCCCGCTTGAGCTTCCCTTCAGGACCCATTGCTGCCCCTGATGACGCAGCCCCGTGCTGGGTGCCTGCTCCTGCAGCACGGCTGATGCTCGCTCTTGCTCTCACTGCTGCCAGGACTTGGCTGCCCTTGTCCAGGGCCCTGCTCTTCTCCCAAATCCCCCCTCCCCTCAATCTTCAATAAAATCTCTGTTGCACTGCAATGTTGACCCATGCTGTTTCTTCATTCTTCATAGAATTGTGGAACAATTGAACCAGAGAATGTTTTGGTTTGGAAGGGACCATCTAGTTTCAACCCCTTCCTGACATGTGCAGGGCCACCTTCCACCAGCCCAGGTTGCTCAAAGTCCCATCCATCCTCACTTTGATCCCTTCCAGTGTGGGGCCAGCCACAGCTTCTCTGGACTACATGTACCAGGGCCACACCACCCTCACAGGGAAGAACTTCTACCTTAGATATAATCTAAACTTACCCTCTGTCAGTTTAAAATCATCACCCCTCATCCTATCCCTACAGCCCTGATAAAGAATCCGATATCAGCTGTACTGTAGCTCCTTTAAGTGCTGGGAGGCCACTACCGTATTTTACTGGAGCCTTGTCTTGTCCAGCTGAACACCCCCAGCTCTCTCAGCCTCTCCTCATGTGTGAGGTGCTCTGCCATGCTTATCTGTTTGTATTCTCTTAATCCAGTCAAGCAGGTCCATGTCCTTCTGATATTGGGGTCCCCAGAGTTCGTCACACCACTGCAGTTGGGACTCTCATAAGAGCTGGCTAGAGGGGAACAATGCCATCCCTCCAACTGCTGATCACACTTCTCTTGATGCATCCTAGGACACAAATTTCCGGCTTGCAAGCACACATTTCTGGCTCGCAGTCATTTTTTCACCCACTAATACGCTCAAGTCCTTCTGTGCAGGGCTTGTCTCAATCCACCCCTCACCCAGACTGCATTTGTGCTTGGGAAAGCCCCGACTCACGGCCAGAACCTTGTACTTGACCTTGTTGCACTTCATGAAGTCCCCACAGACCCAACTCTCCAGCCTGCCCCGGTCCCTCTGGATGGCACATCCCTTCTCTCCAGTGTGTTGGAGGCACCACACAGCTCGATGTCGTCAGTGGACTTGCTGAAGGTGCACTCAGTCCCCTCCTTCCATACCTCGAGTGGCAGCCATGGCTGCGTGGGCCATCCCAGCCATAGCAGACCCATGGTGTCCTGTGGGGTGTCTATGAGAGCTGCTCATCTTCCTCCCACCTGCCCTTGGAGACAAATCCCTCCAGCAGCCTTTTGCCTGCAGAGGGGTCTGTGTTCAACTCCTTCATCAAAAGCCTTTTCCTCTTTGTCCTCTATGTCTTCTTCCCGCTTTGGTGTCCTGCCCTCTGCAGCCCAAGAAGACCTTTTGGGCCCCATATGGAGTTTTCCGCCTGCTGTGGCCATTCCCCACAAGCTGCCTTTCCCCCCAGGGCTGCAGGGATTGAAGAGCACATGGATCCACTCACATGGCCAATGCCCAGGTCAGAGCCACGTGGGACGCCACAGTTGATAGGTGAGAGAGAGGGTGAGCAACCCCCAGCGCCTCCCCTAATTAGATGCTTCCATGCACTCCATCTTCCTGCACCCTGTAATATCTCTTTGTCCAGGCTTCAATGTTAAAATGTTCCTTGGAGTAAATATGGCCCCATCTTCCCCCCACTGCTTGAGCAGAACCTTTTCCTGACATTTCCTATGTCAACAAACCCACCGCCAGTGGACACAGATCTGCCCAGGAAGGAGAGGAGAGGTTCTCACTGGTCTGGACCAGACATTGCTGGCGCTTTGCTGCTCTTCCCCACTCTCCAGACCACGCAGTACCCCCACACTGCCACATCCCTTCAAAATCACCCATCCACAGCAGTCACTGTGGGGTCACCAAATCACCCTTCCACCACCATGACCGCAGCAGACACACAGGGGACACCACTTGAACCAGGACCTGGTGAACGGCCCAGAGTCTTTGCAGAGGGACGTGGCCACACATGGGGATGGGCAGAGAATGAAACCGCCTCGAGGGGAAGGGAAATCATGAAAATTCCTGCTACTAGTGTTGGAGATTCAAGCAGACCAGAACAACATGCCCTGAGCTTTTGGGGAAGTAGGGAAGAAGCAAGAAGGATGAAGAAAAGACATGAGTCAACATTGCGATGCAACACAGTTTTATTGAAGTTTCAGGGGAGGAGAGAGTTGGGAGAAGAGCAGGGCCCTGGCCAGGGCCTCTGTCTGTTTCCTTGCAGAGAGCAGAATGCGATGAGCATCAGCCATGCTGCAGGGGAAGGCACCTGGTGTGGGCCCTGATCGCCAGAAAGCAATGACTCCTGAAGGGATGCTTAAGCAGAGCAGGATATGGGGCAGAGTTGGGCCCCAGGCAGGCTTGAGACATCCAAGCTCTGGAGCCCAGCAATCCAAATAGATGTCCTTTCAGAGAGCATTTTGTTGGGATGTGCCGGACCCCTTTCTGGAGCCGTCTTCCATAGGTAACTGGACCTGGGTTGGGGCTTAGCAGGAACCGCAGTTGCCACGGAGGTACCCGCGACCTCGGCCCCAGCCGCCATATCCACAACCCCCAAAGCCTCCATAACCGCCCCAGCCTCCGTAGCCTCCATAGCCACCATAGCCTCCAGAGCCACCACGGCCTCCAAAACTGCCGCCGAAGCCCGATCCAACGGCGGGCACTCCCGCTGAGCCAACAGTGCTGTGCTGCGGGAAGGAGCTGAGGATGGGCCCGGGGAAGGTGACCACCACAGCCGGGGGCTGGATCACCACCGTGGAGTCAGGGCACTGCCGCACGCAGGGCTCATTGCAAGTGTCGGCCAGCGGGGCCGGGGTGGCCACCCCACAGGACGTGTTGCACAGGCTGGTGCAAGACATACTTCTCTTTGGTAGGTAACACTGAAAAACAAGGCAGAGCTACAGCTCAGTGTAAGGCCGAATCCCAAATCCCTCCTGGCTCTCTCACACTTCACACCTGTGTCCCAGGACAAGCTCTGGATCATCTCACACACTCAGAGGAAAAAACATATTCCTGAGCTGAAATGCTGGTTTGGACGCCTTGTCTCCCCTCATGCTCCCTGCTTCCCACTCGCCCACAGGAGTGAGGAAAAACTCCCTCAGCCAAAGCAGATGGAAAATTGCCAAGCTCCCAAAGGACTTCAGTCCATTGGCACACCCAGGGCATCGTAGCTACGAGTTTAGCTTTCCATCCTTTCCACAGCTCTCAAACAGCACCATCACACCCCACCACTGCACTATGAAAGCGCGGTGCAGCACAGAGTAAAAGTGAGAAACCACTGGTGAGGTAGGGAAGACTTGGACTTACCAAAACGATCAGGAGAGTCCAGCAGAGGAAGATGGATAGAGGCTGCAGAGCCCTCAGCTCTTTTATACACATCCCAGACCGCCCGGGGCAGCAGCCAAGGGGGCGGTTGCAAAAAACTCCAGGAAATTATGAACTGAAGCAGACCAGCTTCATGACACGGATAGTGATGTGGCACAATTACATGCCTCCTCACTGGGGATAGTGACATGCTAACGCACCCTGGATAAGAAAAAAGAGATGGGAGGGGAATGTTATTAAAGACAGAGCGCTGGTGTAGCTAAAGCTGCATCACCAATAAAACTTAATGTGTCCTTAATCCCTCATTTTGCTTACGTGGAAGAATCTTGGGCATCTTTCAGAAGATTGCCGTGCCCAACCACACCACACTCAGCAGCAGTCCAGCCTCGTGCCCAGAGCCAGCAGTGCCGAGCGTGCCGGTGCCTGTGGGCAGCGTGGCCACGTGCAGCCTGGCTCTCTGGGGTGCTCGGCCGGCATCTCCTGGCACAGCCCTCAGTGCCCAGCTGGGTAATCACGTCACCCTCGAGAGGGCTCGGGGAGGACCGTGCTCACAGACGTCAGGCTGAAGGAGCTGACAGTCACCTGGTTCTCTTGCTGCCCTTCTGCGCCTCCAGAGATGTTTCCCCTCTCAGAGGTCTCCTCTGCTCTATCCCACTGCCGTGCCCATCACGGCTCTACCAGCCCCCCGTGCGTTTGTGATTCTCCATGCACAGGACCTGTCTCCTCTACTCCTCGCATGGCCGCCAAGTGAAACCGGGACGGAAAAATCCCAATGAGCTCCAGAGATTTAGGAGTGGGCAACTGATAGAGATGTCTGTGGACACCAGTCCATCGGGGGTGCAGCTGTTGTGGGCACTGGGAGGTGCTGAGCATTGGGAAGTCACCGCGAGAGTGTGGAGTGGCTTCTCCCTTTGCGCAACCTCCCAGTGCCTCTGTTTACCAGCCTGTAAAAGAGAGGGAAGGACAGGCGTGATGCCTGCGCCCAGGGTTGCAAAGCACTTCTGTAAGATGCTCAGGATTCTTCTACTCAGCTAAAGCGGGGGGATTAGGGACAGATCCGGGTTTATTAGGCACGTGTGGTCAGCTCCAGCAGTGCCTGCTCTTTCATCTGACGGCGTGTCATGGACTGTCCCTCCCATCACCTCCTCCTTCTCCAGGGCACATTTGCACACCGATGTGCCCAGTCAAGAGGGGAAAAATTGTCTCTCATCACTCTCTGTGTCATGAAGCTTGACCAATGGATTGCATGATTAGGTGGGGATTCGGTGGCCGCCCCCTTGGCTGCTGCCCCGGGCGGTCTGGGATGTGTATAAAAGAGCTGAGGGCTCTGCAGCCTCTATCCATCTTCCTCTGCTGGACTCTCCTCATCACCTGGGTAAGTCCAGCTCTTGGAAGCCTCTTGGGCATCTATCACGGCCTCCCTGCATACAGCCCCTTCCCGGCAGCCTTGTCTCATCCCCGCTGTGTTTTCCAGGAGTGCTTCCCTGCCTGAAAGATGTCCTGCTCCAGCCTGTGCAACACGTCCTGTGGGGTGGCCGCCCCGGCCCCGCTGGCCGACACTTGCAATGAGCCCTGCGTGCGGCAGTGCCCCGACTCCACGGTGGTGATCCAGCCCCCGGCCTCGGTGGTCACCTTCCCCGGGCCCATCCTCAGCTCCTTCCCGCAGCACAGCGCTGTTGGCTCAGCGGGAGTGCCCGCCGTTGGATCGGGTTTCGGCGGCAGTTTTGGAGGCCGCGGTGGCTATGGAGGCTGGGGAGGCCACAGAGGCTATGGGGGCTATGGAGGCTATGGGGGCTATGGTGGCTGGGGGGGCTACGGGGGCTGTGGGGGCTGTGGAATTGGTGGCTGGGGTGGAAACCACAGGTACCTCAATGGCAACTGCTCGCCCTGCTAAGCCCCACACTTGCTCCGGCCACAGAAGACTGCAGTCTTGCCCAACATGACACCCGAAGTAAGGACATCCCTGTGGCACTGCTGGGCTCCAGAGCTCGTGCCTGCTCGGGGCCACACTCTGCCTTCCTTCTGCCCCGCTTGAGCTTCCCTTCAGGACCCATTGCTGCCCCTGATGACGCAGCCCCGTGCTGGGTGCCTGCTCCTGCAGCACGGCTGATGCTCGCTCTTGCTCTCACTGCTGCCAGGACTTGGCTGCCCTTGTCCAGGGCCCTGCTCTTCTCCCAAATCCCCCCTCCCCTCAATCTTCAATAAAATCTCTGTTGCACTGCAATGTTGACCCATGCTGTTTCTTCATCCTTCACAGAATCATAGAATCATTGAGTCAGAGAATGGTTTGGTTTGGAAGGGACTTTAAAACGATATATTTCCAACCCCCCCTGCCAGAGACAGGGCCTTCTCCCCCTATCCAGTGATGCCAAAGAAAGCCCCGTGCAACCCGGCCTTGAACCCTTCCAGGGTGGGGGCAGGCTCAGCTTCTCTGAGCAACCTGTGCCAGGCCTGACCACCCTCCTGGGGTGATGAATAATTTCTTCTTTGTATCTAATCTTATTTATCCTTTTAAGTTGAAAAACTTAAATCCTATCCTATCCCTACCCCCCCTATCAGTAGTCCCTCCCCCTTTCCTGCAGCCCCTTTCAGCCCTTGGGGGCTGCTCCAAAATCTCCCCAGAGCCTTTTCTTCTCCAGCTGAACCCCCTCAACTCTCTCAGTCTGTCCTCACAGGGGGGTGCTCCATCTCCCCGAGCATCTCCGTGACCTCTTCTGGACCCACTCGAGCAGGTCCGTGTCCTTCCGATACTGCAGTCCCCAGATTTCGACACACCACTGCAGTTGGGTCTCACAAGCGTCGGCTAGAAGGGTACAGCGTCTTCCCTCAAGCTGCTGACCACTCTTCTCTTGATGCATCCTAGGACACGGTTGGCTTTTAGTGTTGAAAATGCGTATTTCTGGCTCGCAGTCAGTTTTTCACCCACTAATACACTCAAGTCCTTCTGTGCAGGGCTTGTCTCAATCCACCCCTCACCCAGACTGCATTTGTGCTTGGGAAAGCCCCGACCCACGGCCAGGACCTTGTACTTGGCCTTGTTGCACTTCATGAAGTCCCCACAGACCCAACTCTCCAGCCTGCCCCGGTCCCTCTGGATGGCACATCCCTTCTCTCCAGTGTGTTGGAGGCACCACACAGCTCGATGTCGTCAGTGGACTTGCTGAAGGTGCACTCAGTCCCCTCCTTCCATACCTCGAGTGGCAGCCATGGCTGCGTGGGCCATCCCAGCCATAGCAGACCCATGGTGTCCTGTGGGGTGTCTATGAGAGCTGCTCATCTTCCTCCCACCTGCCCTTGGAGACAAATCCCTCCAGCAGCCTTTTGCCTGCAGAGGGGTCTGTGTTCAACTCCTTCATCAAAAGCCTTTTCCTCTTTGTCCTCTATGTCTTCTTCCCGCTTTGGTGTCCTGCCCTCTGCAGCCCAAGAAGACCTTTTGGGCCCCATATGGAGTTTTCCGCCTGCTGTGGCCATTCCCCACAAGCTGCCTTTCCCCCCAGGGCTGCAGGGATTGAAGAGCACATGGATCCACTCACATGGCCAATGCCCAGGTCAGAGCCACGTGGGACGCCACAGTTGATAGGTGAGAGAGAGGGTGAGCAACCCCCAGCGCCTCCCCTAATTAGATGCTTCCATGCACTCCATCTTCCTGCACCCTGTAATATCTCTTTGTCCAGGCTTCAATGTTAAAATGTTCCTTGGAGTAAATATGGCCCCATCTTCCCCCCACTGCTTGAGCAGAACCTTTTCCTGACATTTCCTATGTCAACAAACCCACCGCCAGTGGACACAGATCTGCCCAGGAAGGAGAGGAGAGGTTCTCACTGGTCTGGACCAGACATTGCTGGCGCTTTGCTGCTCTTCCCCACTCTCCAGACCACGCAGTACCCCCACACTGCCACATCCCTTCAAAATCACCCATCCACAGCAGTCACTGTGGGGTCACCAAATCACCCTTCCACCACCATGACCGCAGCAGACACACAGGGGACACCACTTGAACCAGGACCTGGTGAACGGCCCAGAGTCTTTGCAGAGGGACGTGGCCACACATGGGGATGGGCAGAGAATGAAACCGCCTCGAGGGGAAGGGAAATCATGAAAATTCCTGCTACTAGTGTTGGAGATTCAAGCAGACCAGAACAACATGCCCTGAGCTTTTGGGGAAGTAGGGAAGAAGCAAGAAGGATGAAGAAAAGACATGAGTCAACATTGCGATGCAACACAGTTTTATTGAAGTTTCAGGGGAGGAGAGAGTTGGGAGAAGAGCAGGGCCCTGGCCAGGGCCTCTGTCTGTTTCCTTGCAGAGAGCAGAATGCGATGAGCATCAGCCATGCTGCAGGGGAAGGCACCTGGTGTGGGCCCTGATCGCCAGAAAGCAATGACTCCTGAAGGGATGCTTAAGCAGAGCAGGATATGGGGCAGAGTTGGGCCCCAGGCAGGCTTGAGACATCCAAGCTCTGGAGCCCAGCAATCCAAATAGATGTCCTTTCAGAGAGCATTTTGTTGGGATGTGCCGGACCCCTTTCTGGAGCCGTCTTCCATAGGTAACTGGACCTGGGTTGGGGCTTAGCAGGAACCGCAGTTGCCACGGAGGTACCCGCGACCTCGGCCCCAGCCGCCATATCCACAACCCCCAAAGCCTCCATAACCGCCCCAGCCTCCGTAGCCTCCATAGCCACCATAGCCTCCAGAGCCACCACGGCCTCCAAAACTGCCGCCGAAGCCCGATCCAACGGCGGGCACTCCTGCTGAGCCAACAGTGCTGTGCTGCGGGAAGGAGCTGAGGATGGGCCCGGGGAAGGTGACCACCACAGCCGGGGGCTGGATCACCACCGTGGAGTCAGGGCACTGCCGCACGCAGGGCTCATTGCAAGTGTCGGCCAGCGGGGCCGGGGTGGCCACCCCACAGGACGTGTTGCACAGGCTGGTGCAAGACATACTTCTCTTTGGTAGGTAACACTGAAAAACAAGGCAGAGCTACAGCTCAGTGTAAGGCCGAATCCCAAATCCCTCCTGGCTCTCTCACACTTCACACCTGTGTCCCAGGACAAGCTCTGGATCATCTCACACACTCAGAGGAAAAAACATATTCCTGAGCTGAAATGCTGGTTTGGACGCCTTGTCTCCCCTCATGCTCCCTGCTTCCCACTCGCCCACAGGAGTGAGGAAAAACTCCCTCAGCCAAAGCAGATGGAAAATTGCCAAGCTCCCAAAGGACTTCAGTCCATTGGCACACCCAGGGCATCGTAGCTACGAGTTTAGCTTTCCATCCTTTCCACAGCTCTCAAACAGCACCATCACACCCCACCACTGCACTATGAAAGCGCGGTGCAGCACAGAGTAAAAGTGAGAAACCACTGGTGAGGTAGGGAAGACTTGGACTTACCAAAACGATCAGGAGAGTCCAGCAGAGGAAGATGGATAGAGGCTGCAGAGCCCTCAGCTCTTTTATACACATCC
>NW_020799134.1:392696-395500 GCF_003259725.1 Athene cunicularia | reverse complement strand
TCTTCATCCTTCCTGCTTCTTTCCTACTTCCTCCAAAGCTCAGAGCACGTCGGTCCGGGCTGCTGGGATCTCCCCCAGTTGTGCCCTTGCAGCTTCTGGGCAGTTTGTTCAGTGTGTGACAACGGCTGATGGCGGCCCCAGCTGAGTCTTACAGAGCACACGCCACTGAGTTTCCTCTGGTCTCCCACCAGCAATAAACACAACGCATTCACCAATTCCTCGCTGAGTATGTGTATCGCCATTGTTGTGTCACAGAAGCTCTTCAAACTCTTCTGCAAAACCCGCATGCCAGGCTTGTTCATGGTCACACGTGGGATTGCAGAGAGATGGAGAGATGACCACTGCGTGTACAGGGCTGCTGGTCATACCCCTGTGCCCAGCTGGATGTGGGGTGCACTGGGAAAGGGTGAGACAGACGCTTCCAGGTCTTGCCCAGATTCCTCTCAGAGCCATGAAGAGGCCATGGATAGCCAGTGACGTGAAGCACAAAGCTCTCTGAGCAGGAGATTGGGCAACAGACCCTCCTGAGACCCCTCCCTTCCCTTCCTCACTTCTCTTTGGATCTTGTGAGCCCAGCATGGCAACGTTGTCTTGGACACAGACAGTTCTGGCCAGAGCCGTCAGGAAGGGCCGTGTGACAGGAGGCTGGTCCCTGCTGGGGAGCTCAAGAAAAGATGTTTCTTCTGCAACTGTGGATGCAGAGGATGGGAAAAAAGGCAGAAAAATGTCAAGAACAGACATTTTGGTTTTTTCCACCACCTGAACTGACTCTTGCACATCTTCCCTTCCCCTCAAGGCTGTTTCAGTCTCTGCCCATCCCCATGTGTGGCCAGGTCCCCCTCAGCAAGATTGCACCATTAGTATGTTTGTGAGGATGTGATGCAGTTGATACACTGGAGAGAAGGGATGTGCCACCCAGGGGGACCTGGACAGGTTGGAGATTTGGGTCTGTGGGAACCTCATAAAATTCAAAGAGTGGCCAAGTGTAAGGTCCTAGTCACAGTTTGGGGCAATCCCAGGCACAAATGCAGGCTGGGTGAGGAGTGGATTGAGAGCAGCCCCAAGAAGAACTTGTGGGTAATAACGATTGGAAAACTAAGTGTGAACCAGGAATGTGTGCTTGCAGCCCAGAAAACCACCAGTGTCCTCGGCTGCATCCAGAGAAGTGTGACCAGCAGAGCAAGGGACGTAATTCTCCTCCTCTGCTCCGCTCTAGCGAGGACGCACTTGCAGTGCAGTATCCAGCTCTGTGACCCCAGCATAAGAAGGACACGGACATCCTTGAGTGGGTCTAGAAAAGGCAACAAAGATGAGGAGAGGCTGAGAGAGTTGGGGATGTTCAGCTGGAGAAGAGAAGGCTTCAGTAAAACCTTATCACACCCTTAAACTTCTTAAAGGGGCAAGAGGAAAGAGAAGGACACACTCTTTACCAGGGATGTAGGGATAGGATGAGGGGTGATGGTCTTAAACTGAAAAGGGTGGATTTAGATGAGATCTAAGGAAGAAATTCTTCCCTGTGAGGGTGGTGAGGCCCTGGCACAGGTTGCCCAGAGGAGTTGTGGCTGCCTCTTCCCTGGAAGGGTTCAAGGCCAGGTTGGACGGGGCTTTGGGCAACCTGGGCTGGGGGAAGGTGGCCCTGTCAGTGGTAGGGGAGGTTGGGAAATAGAAAGTCTTTAAAGTCCCTTCCAAACCAAACCATTCTCTGATTCTCTGAAGGATGAAGAAAGAGCATGGGTCGACACTGCAATGCAACAGAGCTTTTATTGAAGCTTGAGGGGAAGAGGGTTTGGGGAGAAGAGCAGGGCCCTGATCAAGGGCCGCCCACATCTGGCAGCAGGCAGAGCAACAGCGAGCAACTGCCGTGCTGCCGGGGCAGGCACCAAGTGTGGGTCGCTGTCATCAGGGGAGAGGGAGCTTTGACGGGAGGAGTAGCAAGGCGGGAGAAAGGCAGTGTGGCCCGAAGCAGACAAAGTTCTAGAGCCCAGAAGTGCCGCAGAGATGTCCATCCTGTGGTGGTGTCTTGGGATGTGTTGCGGGTTATTCTGAAGCTCTCCTCTGTTTGCGATGAGATCCAGTGTGGGATTTAGCAGGGCGAACAGTTTCCATTGAGGTACCTGTGGCCTCTGTTCCACCCGCCATATCCACAGCCCCCAAAGCCTCCATAGCCACCCCAGCCACCAAAGCCTCCACAGCCCCCATAACCCCCATAGCCTCCATAACCACCGTATCCACCCCAGCCTCCATAGCCACCCCAGCCCCCATGGCCACCCCAGCCACCATAGCCTCCATAGCCTCCCCAGCCTCGGTAGCCTCCATAGCCTCCCCATCCTCCGTAGCCACCACGGCCTCCAAAACTGCCGCCGAAGCCCGATCCAACGGCGGGCACTCCCGCTGAGCCAACAGCGCTGTGCTGCGGGAAGGAGCTGAGGATGGGCCCGGGGAAGGTGACCACCGAGGCCGGGGGCTGGATCACCACCGTGGAGTCGGGGCACTGCCGCACGCAGGGCTCATTGCAAGTGTCGGCCAGCGGGGCCGGGGCGGCCACCCCACAGGACGTGTTGCACAGGCTGGAGCAGGACATCTTTCAGGCAGGGAAGCACTCCTGGAAAACACAGCGGGGATGAGACAAGGCTGCCGGGAAGGGGCTGTATGCAGGGAGGCCGTGATAGATGCCCAAGAGGCTTCCAAGAGCTGGACTTACCCAGGTGATGAGGAGAGTCCAGCAGAGGAAGATGGATAGAGGCTGCAGAGCCCTCAGCTCTTTTATACACATCCCAGACCGCCCGGGGCAGCAGCCAAGGGGG
>NW_020799134.1:389060-392646 GCF_003259725.1 Athene cunicularia | reverse complement strand
TGTGTATAAGAGACATCTCTTGGGCATCTATCACGGCCTCCCTGCATACAGCCCCTTCCCGGCAGCCTTGTCTCATCCCCGCTGTGTTTTCCAGGAGTGCTTCCCTGCCTGAAAGATGTCCTGCTCCAGCCTGTGCAACACGTCCTGTGGGGTGGCCGCCCCGGCCCCGCTGGCCGACACTTGCAATGAGCCCTGCGTGCGGCAGTGCCCCGACTCCACGGTGGTGATCCAGCCCCCGGCCTCGGTGGTCACCTTCCCCGGGCCCATCCTCAGCTCCTTCCCGCAGCACAGCACTGTTGGCTCAGCGGGAGTGCCCGCCGTTGGATCGGGCTTCGGCGGCAGTTTTGGAGGCCGTGGTGGCTATGGGGGCTCTGGGGGCTGGGGTGGCTATGGAGGCTGGGGTGGATACGGTGGTTATGGAGGCTATGGGGGTTATGGGGGCTGTGGATATGGCGGGTGGAACAGAGGCCACAGATACCTCAATGGCAACTGTTCGCCCTGCTAAGCCCGACTCTTGTTCCGGGCACACACAAATGCCGGATCTGGAAAATGCCCAGGCAAATCCCGACACAATACTCTGTGAAGGACGTTCCTTTGGTACTGCTGGACTCCCGAGCTTGGATACCTCCTGCCTGCCTGGAGCAGAACTCTGCCTTCCTCCTGCCCTGCTTCAGCATCCCGTCACGATTCATTGCTTCCTGACGACAGAGACCTCCACTGGGCGCCTTCTCCTGAGTCACAGCTGATTCTCGTACTCTGCCCACTGCCAGGGAAGGTGAAATCTCTGCCCGGGCCCCTGCTCTTCTCCCAACTTCCCCCCACCCCTCCAACTGCAATAAAAGCTGTGTTGCATCGCAATGTCGACCCATTGTTTTTCTTCATCCTTCCTGCTCTTTTCCACTTCTTTCAAAGATGAGGTTGTGTCAGTCTGGGCAGCTTAAATCTCCCACGGTTGTGCCCTTGGATCATATCGGCAGTTTGCTCAGTTTGTCACAACGGATGATGGCGGCCCCAGCTGGGTCTTACAGAGCACACGCCACCGAGCATCCTCTGGTCTCTGACCAGCAATTAGCAAAACGCTTTCCCAAATCCCACACCAAATATGTGAAAGTGCCGTAGGTGTCCTGCAGAAGCTCTTCCAAATCCTCTGCAAAAGAACAATGCCAGGTATTATCTCCTTTTATTGGCTTTTTAACAAACACACGTGGAGGTGCAGGGAAATGGAGAGATGACCACTGCGTGTACAGGGCTGCTGGTCATACCCCTGTGCCCAGGGTTATGGGATGTGGGGTGCACTGGGAAAGGGTGAGAGAGACGCTTCCAGGTCTTGCCCAGATTCCTCTCAGAGCCATGAAGAGGCCATGGATAGCCAGTGACATGAAGTACAAAGCTCTCTGAGCAGGAAATTGGACAACAGACCCTCCTGAGACCCCTCCCTTCCCTTCCTCACTTCTCTTTGGATCTTGTGAGCCCAGCATGGCAACGTTGTCTTGGACACAGACAGTTCTGGCCAGAGCCATCAGGAAGGGCCGTGTGACAGGAGGCTGGTCCCTGCTGGGGAGCTCAAGAAAAGATGTTTCTTCTGCAACTGTGGATGCAGAGGATGGGAAAAAAGGCAGAAAAATATCAAGAACAGACATTTGTTTTTTTCCACCACCTCAAATGAAACTTACACATTTTCTCTTCCCCTCAAGGCTTTTTCAGTCTTTTCCCATCCCCATGTGTGGCCAGGTCCCCCTGCACGGACTCTCATCCATCCATCAGGTCCTGACTCATGTGGTGTCCCCTGTGTGTTTGCTGTGGGCACAGTGGTGGAAGGCGGTTCTGGAAACCCTGCCATGGCTGCTGTGACTGGGTGCTTTCTGGGACTGTGGCAGTGTGGGCTACTGTGTGGGCTGGTGAGCAAGGAAAGACAGCAAAGGACCAGCAAATCCTGGTCCAGACTGGTGGGCTCTGGGAAGCTCTCCTGTCATTCCTGGGTGAAGCTGTGACCTCAGGGATTGCCAGGAAGAGCTTCTGCTCCTGATGGTGCCAAAAGTGCTCCGGGGAACACTGGAGGATGGAGGAAAACTAGGACAAGGAGGTGGTGCAGGGGTGAAGGAATGTGGAGTGGATGGAGGCCTGGCATTTGGGATGTGCTATACGTTGCTCACCCTTTCTCTCACCTATCAGCTCTGGCCTCCCCCATGGCTCTGACCTGCGCTTTGCCATCTGAGTGGCTCCACTGGCGCCCCAATCCCCGCAGCCCTGGGGCTATGGGCAGCCTGTGGGAAATGGGCAGCAAAATCCTTTTGGGAAGACCAAAGAGGTCTTCTTGGGCTGCAGAGGGCAAGAGCTCAAAGTGGGGAGAAGACAGGGAGGGCAGATAAGGAGACGTTCTTGTTGAAGGAGATGAGCACAGCCCCCGCTGCATGCAACCATCTGGTGGAGGAATTTGTCTCCAAGGGCGGGCAGGAGGAAGAAAGGCAGCTCTTGCAGGTGCCTCTCAGTCGGACCCATCTGGGAGATGGCTGTGACGGCCCAGGGAGCAAAGGCTGTCACTCGGGGTACAGGGTATGAAGGAGGGATGAAATTAAACCATGGGTCGACACTGCAGTGCAACAGAGCTTTTATTGCAGTTTGAGGAGAGGAGGGATTGGGGAGAAGAGCAGGGCCCTGGCAGAGGGCAGCCCACATCTGGCAGCAGGCAGAGTGACAGTGATCATCAGCCGTGCTGCAGGAGCAGGCACCCAGCACGGGGCTGCATCATCAGGGGCAGCAATGAGTCCTGAAGGGAAGCTCAAGCGGGGCAGGAGGAAGGCAGAGTGTGGCCCCAAGCAGGCACGAGCTCTGGAGCCCAGCAGTGCCACAGGGATGTCCTTCCTTCGGGCGTCATCTTGGGCAAGACTGCAGTCGTCTGTGGCCGGAGCAAGTGTGGGGCTTAGCAGGGCGAGCAGTTGCCATTGAGGTACCTGTGGTTTCCACCCCAGCCACCAATTCCACAGCCCCCACAGCCCCCGTAGCCCCCCCAGCCACCATAGCCTCCATAGCCTCCCCAGCCTCCATAGCCCCCATAGCCTCCCCATCCTCCGTAGCCACCACGGCCTCCAAAACTGCCGCCGAAGCCCGATCCAACGGCGGGCACTCCCGCTGAGCCAACAGCGCTGTGCTGCGGGAAGGAGCTGAGGATGGGCCCGGGGAAGGTGACCACCGAGGCCGGGGGCTGGATCACCACCGTGGAGTCGGGGCACTGCCGCACGCAGGGCTCATTGCAAGTGTCGGCCAGCGGGGCCGGGGCGGCCACCCCACAGGACGTGTTGCACAGGCTGGAGCAGGACATCTTTCAGGCAGGGAAGCACTCCTGGAAAACACAGCGGGGATGAGACAAGGCTGCCGGGAAGGGGCTGTATGCAGGGAGGCCGTGATAGATGCCCAAGAGGCTTCCAAGAGCTGGACTTACCCAGGTGATGAGGAGAGTCCAGCAGAGGAAGATGGATAGAGGCTGCAGAGCCCTCAGCTCTTTTATACACATCCCAGACCGCCCGGGGCAGCAGCCAAGGGGGCGGCCGTGGAATCCCCACCTAATCATGCAATCCATTGGTCAAGC
>NW_020799134.1:383099-389010 GCF_003259725.1 Athene cunicularia | reverse complement strand
GCCTCTCTTCCTTC
This sequence comes from Athene cunicularia, assembly GCF_003259725.1. Taxonomy (NCBI): domain Eukaryota; kingdom Metazoa; phylum Chordata; class Aves; order Strigiformes; family Strigidae; genus Athene; species Athene cunicularia. The sequence continues at coordinate 388,996 of NW_020799134.1, read as the reverse complement.
TGCCTGCCCTTGCAGACAAATCCCTCCACCAGCCTTTTGTTGCAGGAGGGGACGTGCTCAACTCCTTCAGCAAGAGCTTCTCCCTCTTTGCTCTCTCCGTCTTCTCCTCACTTCGGGCTCCTGCCCTCTGCAGCACAAGACCTGTTGGGCCCCACAGGGAATTTGCCACCACTCTGGACATTCCCACGAGTTGTCTGTACCCCCAGGGCTGTGGGGATTGAGGTGCCAGCGGAGGCACTCACATGGCAAACGCCCAGGTCAGAGCCAGGTGAGATGCCACATTCGATAGGTGAGAGAGAGGGTGAGCAACCCATAGCACCTCCCAACATCCACCTTCCTGCACCCTGTACCACCTCCCCATCCTGGTTTCGTCCATCTTCCAGTGCTACTTGGAGCGCTTTTGGCTCCACATTGCTCCTGCTGCTTGAGCAGAAGCTCTTCCTGACACTCCCTGAGTTACCCACCCACCACCTGGGGACACAGATCTGCCCAGGAATAACAGAAGAGCTTCCTACAGCCCGCTGCTCTGGACCAGAATTTGGTGGTCCTTTGCTGGCCTTGCTCGCTCTCCAGACCACACAGTACCTCACACTGCCACAGCCCCAGAAAGCACCCTGTCACAGCGGCCATGGCAGGGTTCCCAGAACCGCCTTCCACCACTGTGCCCACAGCAAACACACAGGGGACACCTCATGAGTCAGGACCTGATGGATGGCTGAGAGTCTGCGCAGGGGGACCTGGCCACACATGGGGATGGGCAGAGATCGAAACAGCCTTGAGGGGAAGGGAGGATGTGGTGATTCCTATTGCTGTTGGATATTCAAGTAGCCTAGACCAACATTTCCTCAGCCTTGGGGAAGTGGGAGAGAAGCAGGAAGGATGAGGAAAAGCCATGGATAGACATTGTGGCACAACACAGTTTTTATTGCGATTTGGGAGGAGGAGACAGCTGGGAGAAGAGCGGGGTCCTGGCCAGGGCCTCTCCTTGTTTCTCGGTAGAGGGCAGAGTACAATGAGCATCAGCCATGCTGCAGGAGAAGGCACCCAGTGCGGGTTTGTCTAACCGTGGAGCAATGAGTCCTGAAGGGATGTTCAAGGTGGAGTGGTTCACTCCGGTGGCAGTTGTGAGAAATTTGGAATAGAGCTACAGAAATTTTGGGGATGGCAAGGGACCATCTTAGTTGCCTGCAGGTGCAAGATTACTTTGAAATAGTGGGGAAAGATAATTTAAAGAAATAATAAAGCCCGATTGTTTCGGAAAGATGTGTCAGGACAAAGAGAGTGAATGCAGGTTTTGGATCAAAAAAGTTGAAATTATGTTGTCATGATCAAAAAAAAAAAAAACCCCGTCATATTTTCCACTTTTTATAGTTTATTATGAGTATAGATCTTGAGGAGTGTGCTGGGGAAATCTGGGGAGAGTCCAAAGTAGTTTGGAGGAAATAAAGGAATTGGAGGAAAGAAATGTGTGTCCTCCCATCAAAACTGGAAGTCACACAGGTCTGCAAGGTGGGTATCCCTGAACCGCCATCTACATGACCCCCTGCACAGAACTCAAGTTTAGCAAAGTCCAGATAAAGTTTTTTGCCCAAGCTGGACGAACCTGAAACCGAGTATCTGGGGAGGGTTTCTTTAACAGGGTAGATGATTGAATCCTGCTGAGTGATGATGAGGTGGGGGGGTCTGGGGCCCCAGAGGGTTCTTAAATGACTGGCTGGTGGGCAACTAGTCGATAACATCTCGAGTGGTTTATTGGGGGTGTCGACCACAAGGAGAGGTGGGTTCCTGTTACTATCGAGGTAAAGGGATTATCAGAACTGGTGGAAGGATGCAAAAGGCTGCTTGTACTCAGGTGACGTATCGGACGAGGTGACACAGGACAGTGATTGCCACACTGGTGGACCCCAGTCACCTTAGACTAAAGAACAGGTGGGGCAAGTGGCCGACACTTGCAATGAGCCCTGCGTGCGGCAGTGCCCCGACTCCACGGTGGTGATCCAGCCCCCGGCCTCGGTGGTCACCTTCCCCGGGCCCATCCTCAGCTCCTTCCCGCAGCACAGCGCTGTTGGCTCAGCGGGAGTGCCCGCCGTTGGATCGGGCTTCGGCGGCAGTTTTGGAGGCCGCGGTGGCTCTGGGGGCTCTGGGGGCTGGGGCGGCTATTGGGGTTATGGAGACTCTGGGTTTTATGGGGGCTATGGAAGCTATAGATTTTTTTTAGAGGCTATGGTGGCTATGACAGTTGCAGAGGCTATGGGGGGTATAGATATGGTGTCAGGTACTGAGGCCGCAGGTAACTCAGTGTCAACTGTGGGTCCTGCTAAACCCCAAATATCCACCGAGTTCAGTGCTGCCTCTGCTGTTAGTCTCCACCAGCAGCTCCTCTTGTCCTCTGCCACCAGACCCCCAACAGGTGTTTCAGCCCCTCTCTAAGCTCTGGCAGAGCAGCTGCTCGAACCTTACAGTCCTTGCGTATTTGCAGAGTAGCCTTGCAGATCTTCAGGTGGCTGCTCTGGAGCTTCCAGCACCGCCCCCAAAAGCTCCCCTCTACCCATGAGAGAACAAAGCTGTGCTCGTCCTCGCGTGAGAGTCTCCCCAGCCCTGCCCGGCTCTGAGGCTGCCACAGGAAGGGGGAATCTTTGGAGTGGAGCCCTGGCTTGCGCCTTGCTGCATATTAACATTTTTACATTTCCAAACCATTGTTTCGGTGTCGTTTTGTTTCTGACACCACCGACTGCATTTTCCATCCGCATTAAAGAATCTGCATTACATGAACAATTTTTCCTTAGTCTAAATTTTTTCTTCGCTGTGATTGGAATTATGTCTGTAACTAAGTGATGGTGTGAAACTCTAGATGTTTGGGTTTTTTTTGGTTAAAAAAAAAATATTGTGGAATATCTGAATTTCTCTCAGAAAAGGCTTTAGAAATGCAAGGTACTGAAGTTCCTAGCAAATGATTAGCTTCATTACAAAAAACAGATTTCAAAGGTGTGATACCGCTTTCTGTTTTGTGAGGTCTATAGAGGAATGACAACTAGAACCCAAACTACTCTAGCGGCATATTTCTTTCCCATTTATTCGCCGCAACCTGTCCCCAACGGTCAGTCAGTGCTCGGGGTGATGCGTCGAGCGTACACCCTGCTATGCGGCTAGTGCCTTCCCAGTTGTCCTCACCCGTGGGCAGCCCAAGGGCATCCTTCCCCTGTGACCTCAGGAACGCTCCGCACGGCGTGTCAGAGGGCCGTGTGGGGGCCGCGCATTTCTCCACCCTGTCAGCTGCACCCAGATATTCATGTGTTGCTTCGGGCTTGGGGTGAAGGGCTGGAAAGTTGTTCTGTCCTGAGATGGATGTGACACATCAGGAGCTGAGCGTTACCCCAGCCCTTGCGGGGACCGTTGTTCCAAGCAGCAGGGACTCAGGTTCTTCCTGGGGGGTGTCAACTGTTGGACACATGTTTAATGAAATTGCGTAGAAAAGTATTACCGGGATTTTGTGACGTTCGCACTCAAAGAAGAAACATGGAGTACCGATGACCAAGGATAAATATACTATAAATTCAATTCATAATTAAAAGAAGAAGGAAATGTTGATGTGGTAATGAAAGCCAGAAGACATACTTTGATACAGAAAATTTATTTGAAAAGAGACAGCTTTTCTATAAATCTGGAACAAAATTGTGCAGGATATAAAGACCATCTTTCCAGGGGTTCAGTGAGGCTCTGGCTAATCACCAGACTCAAAGTGACGCAGTCTATAAAAAAATCATTTTTGTCCTTTGGCGCAGAGGCTGTGTGCAATTTCTAGCATCCTAAGTCACCTTCAGTTCAGTGTCAATAACTGAAATAAGACAAAGCACAGTAAGCAGACGACTAAACTGGAAAGCCAGAGGTTAACAGCTCTAAACTAAAGCCAAAACGCACACATGAGCCCGCCTTTTACAGGTGCTGAGTATTTGCAGCTCTCTTTTTTTTTTTTTTTTTTTTTTTTTTTTTTTTTTTTTTTTTCAAGCTGGAGCCGGACCACACGCAGCACTCTGGCTGGTGCCTATCAGCTTCGCCCCCAATTTGCGTCTCAAGTTTCTTCTGCTGCTTCTTTAAACTGCTCTGTGCACGCTCTGGCTGGGTTTAGTACGTCCACCGTTTCCCGGAGCGGTATGAATTGCATGGATGTGTCCATTGGGAGGAATAGGTGTAGGAATATTTAGGGGCACACCGTGGCTCAGGGCGGGCAATGACCTGGGGGGCAAGTTTCTCAACTGCTGCCTCCAGCCTCCCTGTCACTTCTGCTGGCAGAGGCGCTGCGGTGGAGGGCTCTGCCAGCGCCACCTCGGTGGGCTCTGAGGCTCCCACGACGGTTTGCTGTGGATAGGTGGTGAGGATGGGCCCTGGGAAGGTGACAACAACCGGTGGGGGGTATATAATCACCCGGGAGTCACCGCAGGCCACAACGCAGGGTTCATTGCTGCTGGTGGCCAGGGGCTGGGGGCATTTTGCTTCACAGGGGTTGGTGCATGCCAGCTGGTCGGAAGCCATCGCCTGGCTGTGGTAAGGGAGTGCCTGCAATTTATTTGCAGAATTAGAAAAAAAAAAAAACCAAACAAACCAAAACCAAACCAAAAAACAAACCAACAATCATGCTCTTGGTTAGAGATGCCTCTAAGATTAGCTCTGAGAGATCTTTAAGCGGAGAGAAATTGGATAAAGACAGCAGTTGGGCTCCTTTCTTTTTGTCTGCCCCCTTTTATTTAGCCTGCATCGATTTGCCCATTCCGAATTGCTGCTTTAAGCTTACTCACTTCTCTTCCTCCGGGAGCAAAAAGCCTCCCCCCCTTCTTTGCACGCCACCTCCAAAACAAACATCTGCTCTAAAACCTCCCAGTCCTTCGCAATAATTCCTGGAGACAAGCTTGAACTCGTTCCCACAGCATCCCTTTTCCTCCCACACACAGCTTCTCAGGGCAGCGCCTGCAGTTTGCATTTTGCGGGTGGGGCACAAGGGAGCGGGGAGGAGGGGGGGAGGCGGTGGTGGTGAAAATCTGCATTCTCAACAGATTTGAGTGTTGAGTAATCTGTTTAGCAGCCTGCTTAATTTTCGTTATTATTTTTCTTGCAGGTTCCTGTTGTTTTCCAGATACCAAAACGTTCCACTAAAACACAGGAAAATGGAAGGCTAGGAATATATATATATATATTTTTTAATACTGGTTTAATAAGTAAGATGCATAACTTAAAATATTTATACTGTGGTGGTATTGTCAACCCAGATAAGAGAACTGCATCTTCAGCTAAGGTACACACCTTTAATAGTGTTTATTTCTTTCTTCAGTTTAATCTTCACATAAACGCTGGTTTGCCGCGGTGTGGCATTACACTATTTATTTTTTTTTTAAAGTTGTAAATCAAAGATATCTTATAGCGATGAATAAGGCAAAAGGATAATTTTATTCTCCGTTAAATCCAGCGCGCTGCAGAATATTAGAACTGCTGTCCTTGGGAACGTTTGGAGGACAAAGACTAGGGGACATGGCAGCTTTGCAGTACTCCTTACAATTAGTAAACAGAAAATGCAGAATGTTCCTAAGGTGGGTGGGGGGTAATTCGGAGCCAATTCTCTCAAATCAGTAAGTCTTACCTATGGAGAAGTAGTATACAGGATCCTAAAATATGTCGCCAGTGACACACTCTAATAAATAAACTATTATTGCCGAGCTTAAAGTAAAAATACCCCGAAAGCTCCTTTTTCCTCCACTTCGGCAGCTCAGCGCTATTTAGCACCAGGTGCCAGCAGCACGCTGGCGCAAGACAACGAGCTCTTTGATGTATTTACTTTTCTCGGCTCTATTCAGAGGAAAGCAAAAGTATCCTTAAATATATCACGCTGGAAAAAGGAAAAAAAAAGG
>NW_020799134.1:376265-383049 GCF_003259725.1 Athene cunicularia | reverse complement strand
AAAAAAAAAAAAAAAAAGCAAACCAAACCCAACCCAAAAGGCAAAACATTCATTGCGTTTCCCCCCCCCCCCAAATACCCTTAAGTTAGAACATAGCTTTGACCTGAAAAGAGTCTTAATTTAATCTCTGTAAAAAACACGTTAAATTACTAGCAAAGTTTTAATAATTAGAGATGAAAGCTTAGATCCGGAGTTAGTATCTAATCATGACTTGGTGTAGCCTGTGACCCCAATTAAATCAGCTACGGATTGGTAGTTAACGAACAACAGTAATAACTGCGTGTCTATAGCTACACCGAACTGAATTTGATACTTTCACAATCTGTGAAACACCCCCCACCATGTAACAACCGTTGAATCCCCTAATCAAAATGCAAAAAGAGCGCTAAAATCTAATTTTTGGAGCTTTTCTGATATTTTTTTCAGATGGTATTTAACTTCCTAATTCTCCCATAAAATTAACAGTCCAAAGCAGTCTTGAAAAGCCCTTGCTTTTATTTTTTTTTTTATATATATATATATTTTTTGCGCCCTTTATCCAGCATAGAAAACATCCGTAGAAAGATGCTTACTAATGTCTCTGAGAGCCGCAATACTCATGCAGGATTTCGACCCGATTGTAACAAAAATTCATGCTAAAGCAAAATTAAACTCAAGGTTTTTATAGTTGTCAAATCGGACTTACTCAGTGTACCGGAGAGAACAAGTCAAGAGAAGTAGGTGGAGGAGTCTTGCACGGAGAGAGCTTTATACCCTTTCTCCGATTGCCCGGAGGAGCTGAGACACCCTTTGTGTAAAGGGCCTTAATTACTTATGAAGCAAACTTCGTTGCATGTATTACTCCTGTAGTTGCAGTAATTGTTTTGCTCACTGTTTATGATTATCTAAAGCTGAGTTGGGTAATAATACAAAATGCAGATGGTAACTTGCAAGTTCTTTCATCTTCCAATTTCCTGGTTTTGCTCTACTGATTTAATTAAATACCCAAAGAATTAATAGACTTCTGGCAGATTATCTTTGCTAAAAACACGATTGCGCAGGGAGGCTCGAGAGATGTCAGTGGCGCGGTGTGTCAGCACACACAAGTTTTATTTTCCTTGTTGGAAATACGAGTTAACATCTAGTCTCCATGCCTACGTAAATCACTAGAAAGACCAGGGCTTGTGTTTTTTTTTTTTTTTTTTTTTTTTTTTTTTTTTTTCCATCTGATATCATGTTAATGAGGCTTACAGATATATTCTTAAGACAGAGAAAGTATCTGGTGCAAACACTTTAAAGAGCAAAGCCATCCACAGAGTTATCTTTGAAATAAAAATGAAGCCATGTCCTATTATGAAGCTTAAAATGAGGCGTTGATTAAATAAGTGTTTTACATCTTCCATTCTGCGTGAGGTCAGAGCAGTCTAAATCCACTAGGATATTATTCCTGTTAACATAAAATAATTTCCATGCATAACACACTAACAGATGTTGGTGAACAGCTTTGAAATCTCGTTTCCTGATGTCTCCAGAATATTCCTGATAAGCTCAACAGCCCGGGGGATCTTTAGGGGTGCCCCATCAAATAAGAATAATGAATGTCAGAAATGCATTATGTCATAATTACCATGACGGTGACGGTTTTAATTCATTTGAATATGCTCGACGTTTTTCAATTCCCTTCCGAAGGGAAGAGCGAGCGTGGTGAACCGATTTCTGGGAAGATGGATGGGCTGCACTCGCGCTTGGACAAGGTCCTCCCGCTGGCCTGTGCCGCTGGAGGGAGCCTCTGTGTGTGTGTGGGGGGAGCCGCCCATCGTGCACAGGGGCCCAGTTAAGTCCACCAGTACTGCCTGGGGTAGCGCTGAGCCTGTTGGTACCCGCCACGGGCAGAGGGAGCCTCCGGTTTTCATGATTTGGTCCTAACAAAGCAGGATGAGTGTCATGTGTGTCAGAGGAGCTCACAGCACAGCTGAAAACACAGTCTAGATTCTCTTCTTCTCCTCCCTAAATTTTCAGTGTCTCTTAGTTCTAACTCCTTTTGGTAATTTCTATCTGGAAATCCTCCGAGGATGCACCCCAAACCCGCCGGTTTTAAAACACGGGTGTTAAAGCACATATATTGTCTGAAACTCACCCCTACAAAAACATTCTCTGGCCGAGCCCTGCGGGTTCCCCTTTCTTCTGATCTCTGTGGCATTTGGGAGATCCCTGACAGAGCTAGGAACTGAATCCCCACTGTCACATTAAGATGCAGTCCCTTAACGACAACATAATTAACTCTTTTCAAAACTCTCCCATAATATGTCGCTGTAGTATACAGAATTTTCTTTTATCCCCCCCATTTTGTGTTGTGCTCTAGGGTGACTAACGAAATAACAAAGGGCAAAGAGTAATGCAACCGCATCCACCACAATACAGAATGTTAATATTGTCAGCACCTATTCATTTTAAATTATTTCAGAAAAAATTATATCCTTGTGTTAAGGCAGGGACAGCCGTAATAAAGGCTGTTGCGTAGCTAAGATATGGTTTATGCGGTCAAACCTGTTCAACTTCAGAGTGTAGGAGTTTGTTTGAAAAGCTGAGTCAAGAGCGCTTGCTAATGAAGGAAAAAAAAAAAATCAAAGGAAAACGCTTGGGGACGGCTGCTCTGCTGATGTCGGTCTGCAGCGTTCATCCTCTTCAAAGAACCTCGGCTTGCTGACATCATCTGAACACATATCAGCAAGAATTCTGCCCATTAGGCAAATGGGAACTAGAAATATGGGTCCAGATAGGGAGCAAAAGTTAATTAAAGTCTTAGCGTATAGATCCACTGTTTGGTTTGTTGTTTTTTTTTGTTTTGTTTTGGTTTGTTTTTTTTTTACACTATTAGGAACTCTGAATTTCTGGTTTTATACAAACGACAAGTGAAAGTCGAATAATCCAAAACCTGACGTAGCGAATTGCAGTCTAATTAGGACACCGCCAGAAAACGGCCTCGATATGTCTCCTTTAAGGCGATGCTATTGCCCAACGCTCAGCGTCACTTACGGTTATTATCATAATACAACTATTTTGCATAGGCAAAAATTGTTAATGAGTGTTTGTGAAACACTTTCCGTCCTCAGAACGTTCCCATGGTGTTTAATTATGGCGGGTGTTTCCAGAAACACCTTATAAATCCTAATTTATGGCAGAAGGAGCAGAATTTAACAAAACTACAGCTACTGGGAAAAAAAAAAAAAAAAATCAGGGGCGGTATATAGGACAGGGTGAAGGATGGTCTTCTCCAAGTGTTTTTGCCAGCTCAAGAGAACGGACCCTTTTCTGAAGGTCTTTGGATGACATTTGTTGGGTAAAAAGGGGAAATTTTCTCCTCTGATGGCCTCGTGTGCAATTGTTGGCTGGCTTCTTGCTCTCCAGCCTTGTCAGGTGCCCTCGGGGGGGTTCACCGGCTTTTCTTCGTCTTTACTAACACATTTCTAGGGCTTAGCAGACCAGCGAAAACCCCCTTAAACGCAAGTAGGACAACAGCCGGACTTGGAGTTTTTCTTCACTCCTAGCTGGGGTTAAATTAGATTTTGAATATTGAAAAATCACCAAGAACTGTCGACAAATTATCAGCTGGCGTGATAAACTTAGAGGAAATAAATGTTGAAGGAGCACAGAAGGAAGGGAATGAAGGGATTATCAGACCAGAACTGTACTGAAATGTGTGGTAATACAGGAAAAAAATTGTTCAGAGCAGGAAAGCAAGTGAAATTATTTAAATGATGTATAATCGATTTGGAGGATGTGTTGCGTGCTCTGCCCGACCCCAGCAAGTTTTGGAGTTTGTTTTTTTTTTTTTTGTTAATGCCGTTTCATGGTGTCTAGGTGGAAACCGATGTCGCGTAGATAGGTTTACAGGATGCTGGGCTACCTCTCGTATTTGGTCCCCACAGCTCCCTCTGGTTGCCCCACATGACATTACACAACCTGCCTCACTTTAAAGTCTTGAGTTTTCCTTTTTCTCACCCGCTTCCCAAGCACTCACCCCAACTCTTCATGGCTCAGCATCAAGGCAGCATCACATTAACTGTTTTCCTTCTGTCGCGTGTAAGCCCTTGCCTTAAGAGAATTGTCGTGCTTCAATACGCGTGTAAATACGGACGCTGAAGATGCTGGTTGGTTTCCTAGAGGTAGATAAGGAGCAGATCAGTTATAATTCTGTACGTCAGTTTTATAGTACCTGTAATGTCACAGTCAAAATGAAGGCTACGTTGTGTAGGCTACGAAACAACGACATAAGGGACGGTCCCTGAATGGGATAATCTCTAGGATCATCAGTCTGACCTCTCAAAGGGCGGAGAAGGAGTTGTTGTCACCATACATAGATCAGGAAGGGATGCACTAAAATAAAAGTTTGAACTGTCGGTGAACACAAGGAGAAGGTGGGGCTGGGCCCTTTGTGGATATGCATGGCAGGGGAATGAAACGTGATGGGTATAAAGGAAACAAGGGAGGTTTAGATTGACGTAAAGAGGAGGGGAAAAAAAAAAAAAAATGTCCATAAGGGGGACCCTCAGCATCACAATGTGAAATCAGAGTTGGTCCTGATTTGAGCAAGAGGTTGGATGAGAGAGCTAAGAAAACGTTAGAAATGTAGAATCTGATCCTCAGCCGGTGCCGCTTGACTTGATCAACGTTTAGCCCCTCTCTCTCATTTTTCCGTCCTGTTATCTAAAATGCAGCGCGCAGATCCGAAACGCTGCTTCAGAGCGCAGCTGTGTCCGAGCGAGTAGCGAACAGACAGAATCAGTCTTGGCGCGTATGAAAACGAGGGATAGTTTTCAGTTGCGCGGCATCAGAACGGCCCGAAACGCTGAAGATTTGTAAATCCTGTAGCGTAGTGCCTGTAGAAGGTGTTGGGCAGCCTTCACAAAGTTCTTAGAAAGCATTTGTGCTCAACCCCTGCAGCGGGATGTATTTAACAAGTGATTTTTTTTTCCCCCCGCCCAGGGGAATCCCACACATCCATCTCAAATCTTGAGGATAGTTTATGGTACGGAAACCTGAAGTTATTTCATCGGGAACGAACCACAGGAATGTAAACAAATTATGCAGGAGAATGAATGAAGTATTTTTAGCAGTCTGTGGGTGTAGCAGGTAAATCTGATGTGAGTCATCCTGGCAGACCTCAAATTTGGGATGGTTACAGGGTGAGAAATGTTGTCCAGCACATGGACCTCTGCTCCCACATACCTGCCCGGGCGGTGGGGCCCTGACTTTTAATGGGAATTGAAGTACTCAGACCTCAAGGGTTGGAACTAATGTTGGCTCTATTAAAAAAGTATCATGAGTGAAGCTTTTATACGTAATTTAAAGGGATGTTATTATTTTATAGTTGAATGTAAGGAGTCTGATTCGATATAGGTTGATTCATCCCACCCGTTTGTTCCGGTGTTTTGTGCAGGGAAAGATAAAACCTGCTTGAGATGAGGATTTTGAACTCGTTTCTTCTAAATTGACTGTAGGTAGGTGTTATTGCTCGAAAATTCCTTGAGAGGGCAGACCAAAAACTTGGCATCAACAGTGTGAAAGAAGTTGCAAATTTAGGGAATGAACAAGCATGTAGATAGTAAAAGCAGTCGATCCCGGTCCAGCACGTAGGAGAAGCTCGGTGAAACTGGAGAGGGAAAGAGAAGGATGTTTGGGAGAACCGGGATCAGAGAGTCTGTTTTTGAAGTGACGAACAATCCCTTTGCACATTCAGGAGTTATAATCTGAGGCACCCGATCTAGACGAATAGTTACTTGGTTGTAAAGATCCGATTCCAGGGCGCCTAAATTGAGTCGTATGATACTACACTTTCATAACAGGCAAATTATATGTGGCACATATATAGCAGGTCATTCAGGGTTACGTTGACCAACACAGGTTTTGTACAGATTCTTAGGGAAGGAGAAAGAAAGGAGAGACACCATCCCCTCGTGGTGGGTTTTTATTGCCAGAAAACCCTTGGGTTTTTTTTTGTTTTTTTTTTTTTTTAGGAGGAGGTTGGGAGTCAAGACACACCCCGATATAACAGTCAAGCTCCGAAAGTTTATTCGAAAACCAAGTCCTTATGTATTCTTGTACGTTCTAAAAATAGCAGCAAATCCGCGTGTTGCTCTTGCGCACGCTCATTTCAAAAAGCAGTTCCTCTCAGCACTTTCGACAAATGCTACCAACCGTGCGCAGCCGGGAGATAAGTTTCCGCTTTATTATTTTAAAGAATCCCTTCTTATCTGTATCTTCCTTAACGAGCACAAACTCTTTCGCTTTTAGCCGTCGTTAATCTAGACGCCGTTAATCTTCTAACCCGAACACGCCGTTAATTCAGACGCTGTTAATCTTCTAACCCGAGTGCGTCGTTAATTTAGACGTCATTAATCTTTTAACCCGAATGCTGATGATACTTTTACATTGTCAGCGTACGCAGAAAGTTCACGACCCGGCATACGGACCCACAGGTTTTGGTCCAAATGAGCACGGATCCTCCATCACAGGCGCTCGGACAAGCGTCATGGCTGAACCTGTAGGATGGGCGTGGTGTGACTTTGGCGGTGGACGGTAGCTGGACTGCTACTGGAGACACCTTCAGGGAGCCACAACTCAAAAAGCATGAATATTATGCATAATGCACGCTGGATCGCTGAAGGGAAGAGAGATGTCTGGCTTCCGTTGTCTTCGGATTTGTCCCACGCGCTGTAAAAAGTATTGGGGTGTGTGCGGGGAGATTTTTTTTTTTAAAAACTAAACCAGAGTCTTTATGTAAAAAAAAAAAAAAAAAAAAAGC
>NW_020799134.1:370082-376215 GCF_003259725.1 Athene cunicularia | reverse complement strand
TTTTTTTTTTTTTTTTTTTTTTTTTTTTTTTCCGATTGACTCTGTGCCTTTGACTTGAAGGTAAGGAAAAAAGCAGCAGCAGAATATTTTTTTCCGGCTAAAAAGCGGGATCTGAGAAACAGCCAGTTTTGCCTTTGAGAAAAGAATTGCTACCATAGATGAGTCTAAGGGTAGGGATCCTCAAGTCGTCCAATGCAGGCAAATAATTTGTCAAAGCTCATGCTAGCACTTGCCAAAAGAGTTGAAGAAGGAGCACTTGCACATTCCTTCTAGATCTGGAATTCAACACTCTAAATATATTTTAAACAAAACCAGCAGCCAAGTGGCTTTTTAAGTAAGTAAAATCTGACTTTCAGTCTCTGTAGACTTTTGAAAATATTTAGGACAAGTTCTCCAACTCTCAACAGACACCGTAGCTTCCTTGAAGACAGCTGAGGGTGAAAACATCATTAAAAAAAAAATAAATTAATTTTTCAAATGATAATTTCTTTAATGAATCCTAGTCTTTATAATATGAAAAGAATGTTTACCGGTGTGAAATTATTGCGACTCTTTAGAGCTCTGAGGGAGCTTTACGTGCCGTCCCTGGTTTAAATGAACTGTCCTGAACACTAACGTGGCTTGCAAACGCCAGCGTTCACCTCTGAAGTGTAAAACTTAAATTGTCTTACACCTAAAGGACAACAGAAAGTATATTTCTGGACGAACACCCCCTTGCCATTTCCTAAGTTTAACCTATAATTTGATAATATTTAGATAGCAATAAGTAATTGATTCAAAATTGACTTACCCGGATCACCAAGGAGAAGAGTTTAAGAAAAGTGATTAGGAGAGTTCTACGTAGCAAACGCTTTTATACACTTAGTCAAATTGCCTGGAGGATGTGACACCCTTTTTGCATGAAGTCTTAATTAGTTGCAAAACAAACGTCGCTGCATGCATAACTCCTGCAAGTAATGAAACTGTTTTGCTCGCTGCTTGTGTTTGTTAGCTATTGGATCTTCACCGTAGCGTGCCAAATACATGCAACACCCTGCGGGCAGGATTCACTTTAACAGTTCATGGGTCGAAAAGAACTTGATACGCTTCGTTAGCCGCATGTCAGTTATAGAGTGAGTTGATCATGACTTCTTTTTTTTTTTTTTTTTTTTTTTTTTTTTTCCCCCCACCCCTCAAATTCAGTCTGTGAAAACGATTCACGGGAACATCAGAGCTTGCTGTCAGGGATCGGGATTTTATTTTCTTTTCCTAAATCTGGTTTGTTGTCCATTGTGAAAGGGTTTTCCCCTGAAATGCCTTCCAGGGCATTAAATTCAACAGCGTACAGCTGTTAGCCCTCAGTGAATATTCATGGATGAGGAGAACAACTCAATAAAGTCGTAGCCATTTTCTCAGTGAGACAAGATCATCTCTGGATAGGATTGATTCCTAGGGAGAGAGCTCTAAGTTACCTCACATCCACTTTAGTCTTTACAAATAACGCTTGCATAGGATTTAAGCGGAGTGTGTGGTTTTGTTTCCGGTCTCTTTGCAGGGTTTGATCATGTTGCAACTAAAGGCAGGTAGATGCGATCCACTTTTTTTTTTTTTTTTGGCCACTGACTCAAAGTGAAGTCACAGAGCATCATCACAGAGCTGGGTTATTTTTTGCTTGGCTTTTTTTTTTTTTTTTTTTTTTTTCCCCCAGCTTTTTGACTGGGTTGAAAAGGACAATATTATAGAAAAGGAAAGGTTGCAACAGACCGTACTCTGAAACTGGTGTTTCCATCCAGGCTGTGTTTCTGTGGCTGTACTAAGGTGAAGACTGGGGTGGGTGGGGGACACACAAGAAATAGCTCTATCCTGATGAAAACTTAATTTATCACGAATGACAGGCGTAAGTTTATTGTAAGACTACGAAAGAATTGGAGAAACGGGGGCTGTCGGCTTGTCAAGATTTTTATGAATGGACCAGACGCATGGATTTAAAAATGTTTTTATAAGCACTTTAAAGAGAAAATCGATATGTCAGAAATATGTTAAAGAAGGAGAGGAAAATCAGGATTCACATGAAACAGATTTCTGAAAAAAAACACCAGTTAATGCAGCTAGGAGTTTTCTGGTGTAACAGTCACCTGACACGTCAGCTCATAAGTCAGAAACAGAGGGGTTTTTTTTTAATACATAATGAATTTTATTAATTAAAATCTTATTGTAATACCAGGGATAGGAATCGCTTACATATTTGGGGACGCACACAAGTACAATACAACTTGCCGTGCTGCATTATGATACCTGATGCACAACGCTTCATCTGCATCAACGGCTGGGAATCAGTCTGAAGTCTTTTGTTCACGAGTTCCCAGAAATTCTTTTGCCTTAGGACCCCTGCTAACGTCCTCCCAAGCTACAGATCGTTTATTATATCAAGGAAAAATTCGAGTAAATAATAATTAGGAACAAAGGAATCCTTCCTCCCAAGTTTGCAAGACGAGGAAAGGAGGCACGTCATCTTCCCGGCACCACACAGCAGCTGCCCTTGGCTGTGAATATAAACCTTGGGGAAGAGAAATAGTAGTTGCGATGCTTTTTGACGTGAGGTTCCAGCCTGAGGGTTGCTTTAAGACAGCGGAGTTTAGTGTGGGACTAAAAAAAAGATTCTGGGATTGGAGTAATTAAGTGACCCAGCTGAGAGGACTCCAGTGAGGAATTCCCCGGTCAGGATGAAAGGTGGTGTTGCCACTTTATCCAGGTACATGGGGATCCCTAAAGGCTCCTCCTTTAAGGAGCAGAGAAACACCAGCCGCTCCGGAGAAGGTAAAGACTAAAGGCTGAAATACGTTATTTTATTTACACCTCACAGCCCTGCAGAATGACTGGAGTCAAGGATGGTGCAAGTTTGCGAACGTAGTGTATTTATTTGCAGCTCTTTTTCCCCTGCTTTCGTTCTTTTTCACCTCTCGTTGCGCTATCCCGGTTATGAAAATTCACGCCTGGACTGACTCCCGGCTAGAGGTGTTGCGCTCACGCCCGGGCGTCGACATGCCGTCCGCCCTTGTGGGGATTACTCGAGCATTTACACTGATTTATCTGAAATAGTTTTAAATCAAATCTGGCTGCTTGGAGCTGTGGGGAAAAAAAAAATATATTTTTTTTTGAGCAAAACATTACTACATCTTAGCCAGGTTGGTTTTTAGGGCCATAATAATGGGGAAAATGAATACGGTTTTCTGATTCAAGCAGGCTTTTTGAGGACTCCAGGTAAAAGGGGAATAAAGGCAGGTGGGAATGTTTGAAGATTTCCCTCCAATTAATCTACCGAAGCACTGGTCTGCCCCTGGAGCTTATGTAACGTTAAAACTGCGCAACAGGAGTTATTTGGCTGAAAAGTCATATATAGATATATCGCTTAATATATATTTATTTATATAGGATTATTTTAATTCAGGATTCATTTAGTAAGATTCGATTCTTGCAATTTAACTGTGGATAAAGAAAACGATTGGTTGTATCGACGTAAAATTCACACAACACGCTGCTCATAAGCCAAGATAAAATCTTGTAGGTAAAAAAAAAAAAAAAAAAAAAAAAAAAAAAAAAAAAAAAAATCAGTTTTTAACCGACTTTAAACTACCACAGGCACTGTTCTTCGGAGGAAAGATGTCGCAGTCAGTAGCTCTGGAGTTGCCACTGGCAGCTCAGTTTTAGAGACAAAGCAAGACGCGCCGTGGTCGTCCAGACACGGAGCCCCGCAGCTGGAGACCCCCACAGGGTTGGGGGGAAGAAGCCTGATAGCGGAGGTGACAACTCCTGCCCAGCGTCTGGATGTCACCTGAACCAGGGCAAAACCCTCTCATGGCTTTTCCGCAAGTGCTGGGGACAGATCTGGATGTCCTCTTTACTAAACGTTACCGGAAGAGAGCTGGAAAAGCCGGGCAAGAAAAACCTTAGCTGCCAACTGTGCTCCATCTTCTGCAGCGGAAGCATTTTGTGCCGTTGAGTCAGGCTTAGCATAAACCGCGCTCCTCTCGGGGGCCTTCTCTTTTCTAAACACCGTCCCAGAGCCCGCTCGGTGTTTTCGTCTTCTTTTCACACCCCCTTTCTGCCGTAGTACACTGTGGGACTCCTTGACACTTTCTTTACAGTTTTGGGCACTGTATAAAATGCTACCGCACACTTCCTTCCCTTGGAGCTTAATTTTTCATTGCCTTCGGCAAATATTTAATTCTAGTTATTATCTAGGTTTAATAGCGAAGCACCGAGGCTAAATGAATTGTCAGAGGTCATTCGGCGAGCAAATGGAAGAGCCTGGAGTAAAACGGGCTTTCCTCGTTGGCATTTATCGTATTTATAATTTGAATTCCAGCAACTCTTTGAAGTCTTAACTGAGATTGCGTTGCACCAGGCAGACGGAGGGCAAGTCCCCACAACGAACAAGGAGTGGGTTTGAACTGATTAGACCTGAGAAACAAAAGAGAAGGGATTACTATCAGCATTAAGGCACGGGGATTATTAAGGGAGGGGCTATCAGCACACCAAAGCACCGTGAGCACTTTTTGGTACGTCCTGAAGTGACTTCTCCAGTTTTCCGTAGGGAATCCCGAGGCAGCCAGGAAGTAAATACAGTCCCGAGGTTTGAGGATTTATTGAATTTTAAGAGGAGCCATTATATTCGCGTTCTCCCGGTGCTGTTTCCACAATAAGCCGGAGATTTGCTGTAACGGCTCAGTCCGTAGGGTGACTGAAGCGTGCGCAACCACGAGGCCAGTGGTTTGGACCCCGAGCGTCCTTCTCTCTGGGGCAACCACGCGACCATGATACGAGACCCGAAATTGAAGAGTCCAAAGGGATTAGAAATCCCGACATCCCCGAGATCCGCTTGGTCTGAACCAAACCAAGCAATTGTGCAGGGCTGGAAAGTCTCAGGCTGTGGTTTATTGGTTGGTTTGTTTTGTTAAAATGATTAGTGAACATGGATATTCCTATAAATAATTTTTTTTTTTTTTCTCTCCACAAAACAGAGAGAAAAAAAAAAAAAGTGCCAAGTTTTTTCAAAGGTGCTTAAAGTATTTAAGACACCATCCCTAGTTAAAATCCACGGCTTCGTTTCTTGTATTTCGAAACTTAAGCTGCCGCTTAAGAAATCGGCAATTACCAGCGCCTGCAAATTACTAACTGCGGAGCAATGATCCTTGTTAAAAAAAAAAAAAACCAAAAAAACCCCAACCCAACAAAAAACAACAAACCACCCTTTAAATGAAAATCCTACATCAAAAATCATCCCTTAGGTGATGGTTGCTTACCAAGGAACAGTTGTGTCAACGTGGATTTATCTGGTTATTTTTGTCTGAAGAGATAAATAGGAACAAAAATAAAGAAAAGAAATAAAGAGTAAGAGAAATAGGAGGCCTATGTTGTGGGGACTTTTGTAAATTAATTGAAAGAGTAAAAAAGCCTTTTGTGTGTGAGGTCCTAATTAGCTACCCAGATTTTTTAATTTAATATTTTATTTTATTTTATTTTATTTTATTTTATTTTATTTTATTTTATTTTATTTTATTTTATTTTATTTTATTTTATTTTATTTTATTTTATTTTATTTTATTTTATTTTATTTTATTTTATTTTATTTTATTTTATTTTATTTTATTTTATTTTATTTTATTTTATTTTATTTTATTTTATTTTATTTTATTTTATTTTATTTTATTTTATTTTATTTTATTTTATTTTATTTTATTTTATTTTATTTTATTTTATTTTATTTTATTTTATTTTATTTTATTTTATTTTATTTTATTTTATTTTATTTTATTTTATTTTATTTTATTTTATTTTATTTTATTTTATTTTATTTTATTTTATTTTATTTTATTTTATTTTATTTTATTTTATTTTATTTTATTTTATTTTATTTTATTTTATTTTATTTTATTTTATTTTATTTTATTTTATTTTATTTTATTTTATTTTATTTTATTTTATTTTATTTTATTTTATTTTATTTTATTTTATTTTATTTTATTTTATTTTATTTTATTTTATTTTATTTTATTTTATTTTATTTTATTTTATTTTATTTTATTTTATTTTATTTTATTTTATTTTATTTTATTTTATTTTATTTTATTTTATTTTATTTTATTTTATTTTT
>NW_020799134.1:349839-370032 GCF_003259725.1 Athene cunicularia | reverse complement strand
TTTTTTTTTAAAAAAAAAAAAAAAAAAAAGGAAAATAGTAACTAAGAAAATTAAATGATTTTGACAGAAGGATGGTGGAGGATGAACGCTTGTTATATTAAAATCTCCCGATCTTCCACAAGATAAGGTGGTACCCCAGCAGTGGGAACACCTCGCCCAAAGAGATTTACTTGTGTTCTTACGGAAGATCAGACATCAAACCCGCGAAGGGAGATTTTTTTTTTACACCCAGCTACAGGTGGAATCCCAGCGTTAGGGGAGCGCGAGTCCTCTTTTCCGCTCGACAACCTCGTCCGTAGAGCCGACTGCTCAGAGTGTCTACTGCAAAATTATACCACCTGTCTGAGGTTAGGATCCAGCGGCTTTGGAGTGTAGGAGTACGGAAATTAAGGAGCAAAATAAAAAGAAATTCCTTCCACCTATATATATATATATATATCAGGTAAGCTGAACTCGCTCTGCCTAAGCATGCAGGTTCCTCGGGTATGGCCGATGACAGAGGCCACTAAAGAGGCCACGATCTTCGATATTGCCTCATACAGAGCTTAGTGATTCCCTGTAATCCTCCCTCTGAGAGCCCCGTGAGTCTGGATTCGGTGCTGCGACAGCCATCCAAGGAGGCAAAATTAAAAAAGGAGTCACCCAAACCGCTCCTGCTTTACAGTGAAAGCGAAGGTTCAGTCCCGTTGAAAAATGATGAGACCTCGGCGGCCACGCAGCCTCAAAGGATGTCGATTTTTAGAAGTCATTTGCTTTGAAAACGAGGCGTCCCACAGCTGTTCCGAGTTTAAAAACTGGAAATATTTAGTACTTTGGCAAGTTTATGCTTTCTAAGAGGTGCGCTCCAGCTCCCAGCCCACCTGTCTTCCGTCCTTACGGGTACCCCAACTGAAAATGATTGGAGGGGAAAGGTGACTAAGGAACAAGAACATCAGGCAGACAATAGGCAGCGCGCTAAACCCACTAGCAGTTGTGCCATCGACGAGGGGCCGGCTCTTGAAATACAGTCACAAAAAGGGGAAAATAATCTGGCACTGAGATGACTTGTGTCCTGAGGGGAAAAAAAAAAAAAAAAGGATTAAAAATTATAAGGCTTTAGCCTTCATGGTATAAAAACCCGTGGAAAGGAGTTTATTTGCGTCTGCTGGGATCCAGGGTCACCCAAGACTCTGAGGGGTGAAAAAAAAAAAAAAAAAAAAAAAAAAAAAGAAGAAAGTAGCATTATGAGGTCAGGAATCATGACCTGATTATGAGCTGATTAGTGGGATGACACACGTGACTTTGATCTGTTTATCTTAAAGGGGTATTATTACTCAATTCATGGGTGTCTGAAGCCAATACCACATTTTAAGTATAATAACACAGCGCTCGGCCTGTATAAATCATTAATGAGTACTTGCGACACGACATTTGATCCAAGGAGGACGCAGAGCTTCCTGATAAGAGTTGTTGCCCCAGGGATCCCTCCAACACACGCCATAATTTAGGAGGGATTTACAGAGGAAAAAAAAAAAAAAAAATTTTACTGCTCTATTAGAGAAGCAAAACAAGTAGCAGGTAAACAGCTTGACAGGAAATCTGTCTGTAGGGAAGGGCAGATCTCGGAGTATGTGAAACACTTTCCCTGACCAGCTCATCCTGTGGGCCGACAGCTATATGGCTTTTGACACAACAGCTCCAAGATGAAAAAAAAAAAAAATCTTTGTAAATCCTCGTCGACTGCAGCTTTTCACCCTGATTCTTACTGGCAAACCCTTTAATCCGGGTTGATGCCCAAATAAATACCCCAGGGACCAACCGAAGCATGGTCCTTGATGCGTCAGGAAGGGTTAAGATGCCCAGAAATGTCCTTGTCTAAAGAATAAGAAACAAAATACCGATTTCTGACTAAACAGCACATCGAGATAGATGCGATTACGCTATACCAAGATTTTTTTTATTTTTTTTTTTCGGTGTCGCGGCAAGTCTTAGACCCTGGTCTAGCCCGAAGCAGCCCACTTGCAGCGGGGTTGTGAATCTGGAGCAGACGTCTGGCTCTAGCTCTGCGGGTAGGCACCTTAGTCTTCTCCTAGTAGAGCTGAGGAATTTATTTTTCACTGAGAAGGACATGCTGTGAAAACCTTAAGATTTGTATAAAACCCTTTTTTTTTTTTTTTTTGTGGGAACAACAGGGACAGGCACAGAGCTTGCGGCAGCAGACTGATGCTTGAGGAAGCGAATGATTTGCGTTGGTGATTTCCAAAAACCTCATACTCCAACCTTATTTTCTTGCCCAGGACACGCAGTGGTGCTGCGCTCTGTAGAATCCAGAGTAGCAGCGGGTCTGCTCCAGAAGTTTTATGAAAGGTGATTATGATGACACAGATAAAACTACTTTTTAATGAAAAAATTAATAACCCTGGTTTCTGAAGCCATGAAATATTGCCTGCTTAGGGAGCCACCGTGACTCTCAAATTTAAAATGATGTCATTATCCAAGTGACATAACTCTTTAAATTTTGTCATAAACTCACAATATTTACATCGTTTACGCACTTTGTGTGTCTCAACCATTAATGAATGTATGGGACTAACTTTGAAGTTCTTTCCTTTAAAGAAGCCAAAAGAGAAACGTCAATATTGTTACACGGCCCCGGGGATCCGCAGACAGACACGCCTCAGTGGCTTTTAAATATGTAATGGACGTAAATGAAAGATCAAGATTCTGATATTGCTAGGTAGAAAACCTGAAGTAAAATATTTTTTTTTTTTTTTTATTTTTTTTATTGAAAGAATATTCCATAAAACCATTTCTATTAATCCTGGAACCGATCCCTTACTCCACCTCAATGATTGCTCCAGGATGAATTCCCGACGAGTGTGGTTTTCCTCTGAGCTGAACTCTTAAACCAGTAAAAAAATAAAATCGCAAATCCGGGTGGGATGTTTTGTAGGAACTCTGCTGGGTGGATAATTTTACCCTTTCACAGTCGGTTTAATTGCTGTTTTGCTGGGCTCGTGGTGTGTTCAGCTCTGTTTTCATGAGTGAAATGAAACATTTCTCACTTCAGAAATGTTTCATGCAATGGCGTAAACACGCAAGCCTCAGACTTTCTTCTTTTTTCTTAATTTGATTAACCAACTAAAATTATTTGAATGTAGTAGAGACGATTGTCTGCTACCACCTGAACGAAGCATTTGCTTTCCTGTGTTTGGGCATGGCAATAAATCGACTGAAAATACGCGTCCAAGAAATTGCATGGATGCCGTCCTCCCGTGCGTTCTCAATTGCTTTCATTTCTTTCCTACAGCAGAGTTGTGTGAACACTATAAGTAGATGTTCTGGATACTGAATTGTTATGCCAGTACATAAAAACATATTACACCCCTAATTAGACCAAGGAAACTAATTGCCCATTAAACAATATCCAACACCAGATGCTGAACAGTGTGTTTCCACTGAGAAATACTTTGTAGAACGACTCTGGTTCACTTAAAAAAAAAAACAAAACAATTTTCTTGTGCTAAACTCCTAGAGTCAGCATCTCTCAACACCGGCAGCACCTTTTTCATTGAGTTTCTCCTCAAACATTTAATGGGATGGTTTTTTATCCTCATTCTGTCACAGTTTTCACTGCTATTAGTACATGAATTATTAAAAATCTTGTTGTGAGAAGAGGGGTTTTTTTTTCTGTATTTTGTAGGTGTCTGGACTGTCTGAGATTGCACAATGGGGTTTAAATGTGCAATTCAGTATCCGGCCCGGTAGAAACAGATGACCTGTCATACTCATGAGTCCATAAAGTCTGAAAATCTTCAGTCTCAGCTTGGTGAGGTAATTCTCAGTCTGACTGATGTCAGGAAAGGATTCTCCATACAAGTTGTTGCTTCATTTTCTGACTCCATGTTAAAACATAAGAGACACTCCAAACAGACCTCAGCTTCCTCCTGGAAGAACGGAAAAAAAAAACCAAACAACCCAAAACCCAACACTCTGAGTGTTTATAGAAATTGCTCTGTGGGTTAAGGGGAAATTTGCTTTGAAAAATGTCTCAAAGTGTTAAGCTGACTTGGAAGAACACACTTTTCAAACATTCTGATGGTACCGCGGGTGTTGGGAATTAAAAGCAGCTGGACATTCTGCAAAATGCGAAGGTAGCAACACAAAAAGTTATAGGACATGATGCGGTTCCTGAAACGAAATAGCTAATGTCGAGTGACAAATATTCGCTACTATGCAAGGTATGTGACCTAATTAGGATTTAATGAAAAAAAAAATATATTTCACTCTCAATGAGAGATTCAAATGATGTGGCGCAATCATAAGAAACAGTAAAATACCTGTAGCTATCAAAGATGACTCTCGCATCACTCTAATTTGTAAATGGCTTTGGAAAGACAAGCCAGTGACTAAAATGATAGAGGAGGAAAAATGCATTCCTCTCTAAGCAGATCGCCATAAACGTCAGAATTACTGAATCAGCAGAGCTGTCCATGAAATTAATTTGATTTCTGATTATGTCACATAGAAAAATGTTCCAGGGCGGAATAGACCTCGCATTAACATGGAAATGGAGGGGCAGCATTGCACGGATCAAACCAAAGCCTGTTTCAGTCGAAGGGGCACTTTCCATACGAGATGAGCTTGTTGGTAAACACATTATATGCTCAAAGGGCGCCTCTGGGCCTGGGGCGGTCTGGGCCAGTATAAAAGCCAGTGCCACAGCACAGTCCCTCATCCACTTCTCTCGCCTTCTCCTCCTTGCTGAACAAGGTGAGCTGCAACCGCCTTGCCCCACTCTTCTTTCTCTTCTTCTCCTCTTTGTCTTCTGGGCTCGCTATTGCTTTTCCCAGACCGTCGCTCTTTGGTTGTGTTCCTGTCTCTCAGCTCCTCGCCACCACCATGGGATGTGGGTGAAGGTCTTGGGCTCTCTAGGCAGGGGTTCCCTGGGGACCAGGTCCCTTGACTCTCCCTTGCTCCCTGTGCAGGCTGTCCCTGCTCCCCAGGCTGTGCCTTTTCTGCTGGCGAGCCGGCTCTCAGGCGGTGCCTCACATGCTGCCTGTGCTTTCCCTGCCCTCTCTCCCAGGTGCACCTCCGACCCGCCGCCATGTCCTGCTACGATCTGTGCCGTCCCTGTGGCCCAACCCCGCTTGCCAACAGCTGCAACGAGCGCTGCGTCAGGCAGTGCCAGGACTCCCGGGTGATTATCCAACCCTCTCCCGTGGTGGTGACCCTGCCCGGCCCCATCCTCAGCTCCTTCCCCCAGAACACCGCCGTGGGATCCACCACCTCCGCTGCTGTTGGCAGCATCCTGAGTGAGGAGGGAGTGCCCATCAACTCCGGGGGCTTTGGCCTCTCTGGCATTGGTGGCCGCTACTCTGGCAGAAGGTGCCTGCCCTGCTAGAGCCGGGCTGGACGTCCCGTGAGTGCATCGACCAGGAACCCAAAGCCAGGTGCCGGACTGAGGATGGAGCTGCTGGCCAGAGTTTCCAGAGGGGCTGAGCACCCTCGTGCCCTCCTGCAGACGAGGGAGGGAGGCAAGGTGCCAGCCTGTGCTGGCTGGGAACACGGCCAGCTGATGTCTTCTGCTTCTCCTGCTTTCTTCTCCACATCATGAGTCCCTGTTGTCTCCTGCTCTCCTGTGCCAATGGCTTCATCCTGAAGGAGGTGGAGTGGTGCCCTGCCCATCTCCATCCTCCTATGTGTTTGGAGGAAGATGCGTATCCCATGGCTGTGAAGTGTTCCCTGACTGTCAGGTGCCCTTGTAGCAGCCTGGCCGGGGTCCCTCCCAGCATGTGCTGCTTGGTTTCTCTCTTTAGACTCATTAAAATTTATGCTGCATTATAGCTTCATGTCTCCTTGTGTTCCTTCCCTCCTGGCATGCCCAGCTGAAGTGCTCAGTTAAAAATCACATAATTACAGCATAAGTGAGTTTGGAAGGGCGTTCTGGACGTCATCTGGTCCAACCCCCTCCTGAAAGAGCTCCATCTGTATCTAGTTTCTCTAGGTCCAAATGGCTTTTGGGTATTTGTTAGATGGAAACTCCATAATCTCCCTTGGCAACATATTCCAGCGCTTGGTGACCCTCACAGTAGAAAAGTGGTGCCTGATTTTGAAATGGATCTTTCCATGGTTCCTTTTGTTCTCATTGTCTCATGTCCCTTTATGGGCAGCACTTAAATGTGCCCAAGTCCTTCCTCGTTGCACCTTCCCTTTGGGTATTTAAATACATCAATAAGCCCCCCTGCACCCAGTCCTGCTCTTCCTAGCTCTCAGTCTTTCCTCACACGGGTGACACTCCATTCCCTTAATCATCTGCGTGACCTTCCATTTGACTCCCTCCCTTATGCCCATGTCTCTCTTGCACTGAAGAGCCCCGAATTGGACACGGTAGTCCTGGCGTGGCCTCATGACTGCTGAGCGAAAGGGAAGGATGAACTCCCTCAACCTGCTGAGAACATTTTGTCTAAAAACACCGAGGTTACAACAGTGGGCTGCATTAGCCAACGTGATCCCAAACAGGCTAAAAGTGTGGCTGAAAGAATGTGGTGCTCTTGCACTGAGTGGGTGTCCCACTGAGATGGTCACCTGGAGGGGAACGTCCTTTGTATTTGACAAAACCATCCGAAGTCACCCACAAGCCTTTGTCCTGAACAGGAGACTCGTTTTGTCTCTCAGCAACCCCCTGCGACACCTTCTGTTGCCCCAAGAGGTGTGTGATGTGTGACAGAAGCCCAAGGAGTTGTTAGCCTTCACTTCTGACCTGAGATCATCTCTTTGTGCCTCCCAGCTCCGTTTTGGAGGTACTAATCAACATTGGAGGAGCTGCTCAGTCACTGATGGTGAGTTTGCACGGCATGTGGCCCGTGACACTGAGGCGAGGGCATTGAGCAAGTCCTTCTCTCTTCCTTGGCTCACCAGAGGAGGAAAAAAAGTAATTCTTCAGGATCTGGACATTTTTTTTTCTTCCTGTCCTTCTGCCCTGGACTGCAAGTCCACCCACATCAGGGAGGGAAGTTACATTGCTCATGCTTGGAGTTGTGACGTAGGTGGTGACGTAGGAGAGAAGCAGCCACCTGTCCCTTCCTGCCACATACCCTGGTCCTCCATGTGATGTTGTGCCCAATGCCCCCCAACCCTGCTTCACGTAGAGTGAGGAGCCCCTCTTCTGCTGTCCCATACACCGTGGGAACCCCCACACTGCCTTTCCCCATAGCTAAAGCTTTGTCTTCCCTGCAAGAGCTGCTGTCAGCAACCCCCCTGTGCCCGCTGTGCAAGAAGGCCGCGGGGAAATGCTCCCTCCATCAGCACTCCTGAGCCACAGGGAGATGGCAGCAGAAGCATGGATGGGTGAAAACATGGAACCAGGGAGGGCAGGCAGCACCTGTGGTACGTGACCAGAGAGACCTGGGTGCAACAGCACGTTGGAGCCTTTTGGCACACCCTCACTGTAGCCTCTGATGGAGGGACTAGCACGAAGCTGTGGGATATGCACATCCTGCTGTCTCCTTGCCTCCAGTGTGTTCCTGCTGACATCGCCAGACCATGAGCGCTTGTGATGAGTCTTGATGTCTGACGGAAAGCTTTACAAGCTTTTCGCAGTACCTGTTATTGAATTAGTGTAGAGGCACAAAGAAGAAATGTTTGGTAGCCTTGAAGCAGAAGAAGAAACATTTGGGAAGGCCCAAACCTGGCCTTTGGCGCTGGGTGTGGGGGGCGGAGTAGGATTAGTGTGTGTCGGAGAGGAATGTCTCTGCTTCGCTAACATCCTTCTCCTGTTGACTCGGGGGTTGCTGGAGGCTCTCCAGATAAGCTAAGGAAGGCCAAAGATCATAAGGGTTTCTCTTGATGTTTAATTGCTAAGCCTTAACTTTCCAGGGAATCCAAGGTGACTGGGGAATTCATATCTAAATTTGATGGAGTTAGATATTAGGTTACGCAATGGATATGGTGACTCCTGTCACAGAAAAGATTTTTTAAGTCTGGCTTTGCATTTCATAGTTGCCAGAAGACATGCCCTGTTCATTAGGAGAAGCCTTAAAGTGAGGCCCTGGAGAGCAAAGAGATGGTAAGAGCTGGTGGGGTGGTAGAGTCTTGTCTTCATTGCTGGCTGCATCACCTGCCTGTGCTGACGTGTCATTTCCCCTGGAAAGGCTTTGGCCTCTAATGCTGTCACTTGAAAGGAGCCCGTGTGCCTGAAGGGGCTGTGATGGACAGGGAAATGAAAAGGCAGCGTTGCAGGGGACAGAAGCAGTGTCCCCATTTCTGTAATTGTGCTGCTTTGCATGCGAGATGAGCTTGTTGGTAAACACATTATATGCTCAAAGGGCGCCTCTGGGCCTGGGGCGGTCTGGGCCAGTATAAAAGCCAGTGCCACAGCACAGTCTCTCATCCACTTCTTTCGCCTTCTCCTCCTTGCTGAACAAGGTGAGCTGCAACGCCTTTGTCTTTTCCTTGTGTTTCTACTTTATCTCTTCTGGCCTCAACTGAGTCTTTGCCTTGGTGTGGCTTTTGCTGAGAGCTGTGGTCCTCGATCCTGCTCACAGCATCTCTGTTCTTTTTGCCATGCTGTTGGGAAGCAAGATCAAGTGTTAGTGTCTCTTTCCAGGGGAAGTGTAAGGCTGGATCTCCTAATCCTCTCTTGTCCCTGTGCAGGCTGTCCCTGCTCCCCAGGCTGTGCCTTTTCTGCTGGCGAGCCGGCTCTCAGGCGGTGCCTCACATGCTGCCTGTGCTTTCCCTGCCCTCTCTCCCAGGTGCACCTCCGACCCGCCGCCATGTCCTGCTACGATCTGTGCCGTCCCTGTGGCCCAACCCCGCTTGCCAACAGCTGCAACGAGCCCTGCGTCAGGCAGTGCCAGGAAGATGTGTATAAGAGACAGGGATGATGGCAAAGGAGTCAGGCCAGCTTCTGCTGAGTTCAAAGCTCAGAGAGAGAGAGTCCAAAGTTAAAGCGAAGGCAGAGGTGCCCTGGCTGGAAAGGCGATGCCTAATGCAGTGTGTGTGAGCAGAGCATGAGAGCGAGCGACTGATGGTGCCGACCCTTGGCTGTGCCTGTCCAAGCTGAAAACTCAGGGTTAAGTGGAGACCTCCCCTTTCATCAGGAAACACTTTAATGTGAGGCCCTGGAGGGCAGGAGACTGGCATTAAGAGGTGAAGTGGGGCCGTCCTCATCAGTGGGGCATCACCTGCCTGTGCTGACGTGTCATTTCCCCTGGAAAGGCTTTGGCCTCTAATGCTGTCACTTGAAAGGAGCCCGTGTGCCTGAAGGGGCTGTGATGGACAGGGAAATGAAAAGGCAGCGTTGCAGGGGACATAAGCAGTGTCCCCATTTCTGTAATTGTGCTGCTTTGCATGCGAGATGAGCTTGTTGGTAAACACATTCCCTGTGCAAAGGGCGCCTCTGGGCCTGGGGCGGTCTGGGCCAGTATAAAAGCCAGTGCCACAGCACAGTCCCTCATCCACTTCTCTCGCCTTCTCCTCCTTGCTGAACAAGGTGAGCTGCAACCGCCTTGCCCCACTCTTCTTTCTCTTCTTCTCCTCTTTGTCTTCTGGGCTCGCTATTGCTTTTCCCAGACCGTCGCTCTTTGGTTGTGTTCCTGTCTCTCAGCTCCTCGCCACCACCATGGGATGTGGGTGAAGGTCTTGGGCTCTCTAGGCAGGGGTTCCCTGGGGACCAGGTCCCTTGACTCTCCCTTGCTCCCTGTGCAGGCTGTCCCTGCTCCCCAGGCTGTGCCTTTTCTGCTGGCGAGCCGGCTCTCAGGCGGTGCCTCACATGCTGCCTGTGCTTTCCCTGCCCTCTCTCCCAGGTGCACCTCCGACCCGCCGCCATGTCCTGCTACGATCTGTGCCGTCCCTGTGGCCCAACCCCGCTTGCCAACAGCTGCAACGAGCGCTGCGTCAGGCAGTGCCAGGACTCCCGGGTGATTATCGAACCCTCTCCCGTGGTGGTGACCCTGCCCGGCCCCATCCTCAGCTCCTTCCCCCAGAACACCGCCGTGGGATCCACCACCTCCGCTGCTGTTGGCAGCATCCTGAGTGAGGAGGGAGTGCCCATCAACTCCGGGGGCTTTGGCCTCTCTGGCATTGGTGGCCGCTACTCTGGCAGAAGGTGCCTGCCCTGCTAGAGCCGGGCTGGACGTCCCGTGAGTGCATCGACCAGGAACCCAAAGCCAGGTGCCGGACTGAGGATGGAGCTGCTGGCCAGAGTTTCCAGAGGGGCTGAGCACCCTCGTGCCCTCCTGCAGTCGAGGGAGGGAAGCAAGGTGCCAGCCTGTGCTGGCTGGGAACACGGCCAGCTGATGTCTTCTGCTTCTCCTGCTTTCTTCTCCACATCATGAGCCGCTGTTTTCTCCTGCTCTCCTGTGCCATGGCTTCATCCTGAAGGAGGTGGAGTGGTGCCCTGCCCATCTCCATCCTCCTATGTGTTTGGAGGAAGATGCGTATCCCATGGCTGTGAAGTGTTCCCTTACTGTCCGGTGCCCTTGTAGCAGCCTGGCCGGGGTCCCTCCCAGCATGTGCTGCTTGGTTTCTCTCTTTAGACTCATTAAAATTTATGCTGCATTGTAGCTTCATGTCTCCTCGTGTTCCTTATCTCCTGGGATGCCCAGCCAAGGTGTCCACTGGAAAATGGGATGCCTTGCAGGGAAAGGGGTGGGCGGAAAGGTCCATTGTGGCACCTTCTTGTTCCTATAGGAGCTGAGTGCCCTCAAGATCTGTGGTCACTGGAAGAGAGATGGGGCAGTGGAGGGCTCTGTGGTATTGTCTGAGTAGGCAAAGGGTGTCCAGGAGCTCCCACAAGGGACATGTGAGAAGCAAGTGAAGTTGGAGATGGGCTTTCAGGTGATGAGGCAAGACTTTGACTTGCAAAGTGACTTTTCTGTGTTGGTTAACTCCCACCTGACCCAGGCTCTCTTTGCACAGTATTACCCGCAATGTGACCTTGACTTTCCCTCCCTTAAGCTTCAACACCCTGGAACTGAATGGACTCCCAAAGGAGTTGAAGGGCCAGGTGGCATTTACAGTAATTGTGTAAAAGGAAATATAACTTTAGTTTTCAGCTTTCGTGCCTTTGCCCTCCTTCTGTGATCTTTTTTCTCTGTGGGGAATGCTTTGCATTTTTCCCTGCTGTATTTTGACATAATCAGAGACTATTTTACGCAGTAATCCTATGTTTGCACCATATGGTTACCTTCTTCCCTGAAAGAAAGCTTTCCTTCAAAATACCGCTCTGCCAGGATCTGCCTTGAGACCCTGTAGAATTACACTCTCATCCAGGATTGTTAAGCCATGCTGAATCATTAGCAGAAGCAAGGTCAAGATCAAACCAGGGAAGGAAGGAAACATCCTCAGTACGTACCCAGAGGGTGCAGGGTGTGTCAGAATGCTTAAACCTTTATGTAGGCCCTCAGTATGGGGAGCTGAGTCAGGTGCAATGGAGACACGGTAGGAAAGGTCTTCTCTGCAATAAATGTTCTGATTTTAGGATGAATAGCCAAGGATATAAAACTGGTGCTCAGTACGGTTTGAGGGTAATGAAAACATGTTTATGTTTGAAGGAAATATTTCCATTAGACTCAGGGCTTCTTGTTGCAGCCACACTGGGGAATTCTTCTGCATGTATATATGCTTAGATCATTATCTCCTGTCAAACTAAAGGCTCCCTTAATCTTCCTGAATGAAGAATGCGGCCTGGGCCTCTGTGATTAGAGATTTGCCTTTCTCTGGGGGAGTCCCAACATAATTTGAGAAGGACATTTGTCCCCCATTGCACAGAGGAGCCACCTGTGGTGTCAGAGGCATGCGGCTGGTGCCCCAAGCAGGACTGTCATTCCTCCTGGGGACATTCAGCTCCTCCTCTGCCCCAGGAAATGCTGTGCAGAGCATGGAGTCTTCCCCCTGGCATGCACACCTGGGCAGATCCCGACATCGGCTGCTCTCCAGACTGCCCTTGCTGGCGCCGCCAACCCTCGCTTCTGCAAAGGGTGATATGTGCGTGGAAATGTCGCTGAGTGTTTGGAGCAATATGTGCTCTCCCATCAGCACGTAAGGCCAAAGAAGCTGAGGTATGGACATGGGGAATGGAAGAAGGAAGAGGTTTGAATCCATGAGAGGTTGTTATAAGGGAGCTGTTTCTGCAAGATCACAGCAGTGGGTAACTAACACTTCCTTGTGGGAAACCAATGTCATCCTTTCTGAAACATTCTTGTACTGGTGACTGCGGAACTCTAGGCAATGCTGAAAAAAGTGAGAGGCAAAACCGTCTGATTTGTTCTAAGGGCAGTAAGAGATACAAAAGTAAGTTCAAAACCCCAACAGTATAGTCTCCGTCACAAAAAAAAAAAAAAAGATACTAAACAAAGCATAAAAGGACTCGGAACCACAGAGAGCAATGGATTTGGCCAGTCCTGCATGAAAAAGACTGACCTTTAATCTTAGGTTTATAATGAAAAAATCTGCATTCATTACATCAAAGGCTAAAAGCAGGCCTCAGGAGCATAGAGATGCTGACATCACCTGAAAATAAGGCACCACTCCACCCAGTTGGCTGAAATGTCTGCCCGAATTTTGTTGTCAATTCTACTAGAGACGTTTTGTCCTCTACTACTGTCACTTGAAAGGAGCTCGTGTGGCTGAAGGGGACTGTGATGGACAGGGAAATGAAAAGGCAGCGTTGCAGGGAATGTAAACACTGAAACCCATTCACTTAAGTGGGATGTTTACCATCAAATATGAAATTGTTGACAACAACTTATAGACAAATGGCGCCTCTGGGCCTGGGGCGGTCTGGGCGAGTATAAAAGCCAGTGCCACAGCACAGTCCCTCATCCACTTCTCTCGCCTTCTCCTCCTTGCTGAACAAGGTGAGCTGCAACCGCCTTGCCCCACTCTTCTTTCTCTTCTTCTCCTCTTTGTCTTCTGGGCTCGCTATTGCTTTTCCCAGACCGTCGCTCTTTGGTTGTGTTCCTGTCTCTCAGCTCCTCGCCACCACCATGGGATGTGGGTGAAGGTCTTGGGCTCTCTAGGCAGGGGTTCCCTGGGGACCAGGTCCCTTGACTCTCCCTTGCTCCCTGTGCAGGCTGTCCCTGCTCCCCAGGCTGTGCCTTTTCTGCTGGCGAGCCGGCTCTCAGGCGGTGCCTCACATGCTGCCTGTGCTTTCCCTGCCCTCTCTCCCAGGTGCACCTCCGACCCGCCGCCATGTCCTGCTACGATCTGTGCCGTCCCTGTGGCCCAACCCCGCTTGCCAACAGCTGCAACGAGCCCTGCGTCAGGCAGTGCCAGGACTCCCGCGTGGTGATCCAGCCCTCTCCCGTGGTGGTGACCCTGCCCGGCCCCATCCTCAGCTCCTTCCCCCAGAACACCGCCGTGGGATCCACCACCTCCGCTGCTGTTGGCAGCATCCTGAGTGAGGAGGGAGTGCCCATCAACTCCGGGGGCTTTGGCCTCTCTGGCATTGGTGGCCGCTACTCTGGCAGAAGGTGCCTGCCCTGCTAGAGCCGGGCTGGACGTCCCGTGAGTGCATCGACCAGGAACCCAAAGCCAGGTGCCGGACTGAGGATGGAGCTGCTGGCCAGAGTTTCCAGAGGGGCTGAGCACCCTCGTGCCCTCCTGCAGACGAGGGAGGGAAGCAAGGTGCCAGCCTGTGCTGGCTGGGAACACGGCCAGCTGATGTCTTCTGCTTCTCCTGCTTTCTTCTCCACATCATGAGTCCCTGTTGTCTCCTGCTCTCCTGTGCCATGGCTTCATGCAGAGGCAAGCAGAGAGGGGCCCTTCTTATCCCCATCTCCCCATGTATGTGGAGGAAGATGTGTGTCCCATGGCTCTGAAGGGTTTCCTGACTGTCAGGTGCCCTTGTAGCAGCCTGGCTGGGGTCCCTCCCAGCATGTTCTGCTTCGTTTCTCTCTTTAGACTCAATAAAATTTATGCTGCATTGTAGTTTAATGTCTCCTTGTGTTCCTTCCCTCCTGGGATGCCCAGTGAAAACATTCAGGGTGAAATGAGACGTTATAGAGTGCAAAGATGGGGCTGAATGTTTGTGGTGGACTCCTATGTTCCCTGGGGGCTTTGGATGAGGCGAATAGCAATGAATTGTTCACCTGGATGGGGCTGCTCTTCACATGTGACATGGCCTTCTGAGAGCCACCCACATCAATGTCTCCTGAAAATGAGACTATTTGTGTCTCTCAGAAAAGCCTTGCAATGTATTTCATTGCTCTAAGACATTTAACGGATGCCCAAGTGCCAACAGCCTTCTACCTCTCCCCCCAAACCATCTCACTGTAGCCCCCAGAAGGCTCTGGAAGTACTCATCAATGTTTGCAGCACAGTCACTGCTTGTGTGTTTGTATGGCCTGTGGCCCGTGGCACTGAGCTGAGGGTATTTAGCAAATCCTTCTCTGTCCTCTCATCAGCAGTGGAGTGAAGGAAAGAAACTCTCCAGAGTCAGGCCATTGTTTCTCCCTGCCCTTCGCCCCTGCACTGCACAATGATCGATACCAAGAAAGAAAGTGACAGTTAGATTGGGCATGGAGTTGGCAGGTAGCAGGTGAGGTCTGCTGCGCTGGGATGCAGTGGTTGCTGCTGCCACAGGGGATGTAGCAGAGGAGCACTGTCCCTTCCACCCACATGCTCTAGTCCTCCACAGGTGATGTTTTTATCCCCATGCCCCCAGCCCTGGTTCACATAGAGTGAGGTGCGCCTCTTCTGCTGTCCCATACACCGTGGGAACCCCTACACTGCCTTTCCCCATAGCTAAAGCTTTGTCTTCCCTGCGAGAGCTGCTCTCAGCAACCCCCCTGTGCCCGCTGTGCAGGAAGGCCCCGGGGAAATGCTCCCTCCATCAGCACTCCTGAGCCACAGGGAGATGGCAGCAGAAGCATGGATGGGTGAAAACATGGAACCAGGGAGGGCAGGCAGCACCTGGGGTACGTGACCAGAGGGATCTGGGTGCAGCAGGGTGCTGGAACTGTCACAATGAGCCCTGACAGCATTTCTCTTTGGATGGACTTTTACTGTCATCACCAGGTTAACACAGTGCGGCTTCTAGGCTCTCTTCATCATCTGAAATGAGGAATGTGGCCTGGGCCTCTGTGATTAGAGATTTGCCTTTTTCTGGGGGAGTCCCATTATAATTTGGAAGGGAATTTGTCCCCCATTGCACAGAGGAGCCAGCTGTGGTGTCAGAGGCATGTGGCTGGTGCCCCAAGCAGGACTGTCATTCCTCCTGGGGACATTCAGCTAATCCTCTGCCCCAGGAAATGCTGTGCAGAGCATTGAGTCTTCCCCCTGGCATGCACCCCTGGGAAGATCCTGACATCTGCTGCTCTCCAGACTGTCCTTGCTGGCGCTGCCAGCCCTTTGCGTGTTTCTGTGGAGGGGGATCTGTGGCATGGAAATCTCGCCGGGTGTTTGGAGATGTGTGTGCTCTCCCATCAGTACGTGGAGCCAAAGCAGAAGCTGAATCAAGGACAACGGGCAGGAGGAAAGCAGATGTGTTTGGTGCCCAGCACCTGCCTTTGTTTGGAGAGGGGAACTTGCCATCTCAGTTTAACAGGAGCGGTGAAGCAATAAATAAGTGTTCACGTCAGAGCAGCATCCTTCTTTCTGAAACCCATGTGTGCTGGTGGCTGGGGACCTCTAGTTGCTGCTGATGGGGGGGAGAGGGAAAAGAGCCAGGCTTTTTTCTCTGAAGAGCAGTGCTCCATCTCACGGAAGGGCAGAGCTGACACTCTTGGATTGCTGGTGCCTGACACAGCCTGAGCAGCTCTGTAGGTAAAGCTGGGGACGTGGCTGGTCCTTGCAGAGGAACCGTGTTGGAAGTGTGACTTGAGTGACGGGTTTGGAAGGAAATGAGGTCACAGATGTTAGAAGAAAACCTCAGAAGAAAGCCTGGGAGGGTGCAAGGCTGGCATCACCTGACCAGATTGGCCATGTCCTTCTCCTTGCCTTCATCTTCTTCCTTCAGTGCTGTGTCATTTTCCCGGAAACATTTTGGCCTCTAATGCTGTCACTTGAAAGGAGCCCGTGTGGCTGAAGGGACCAGTCATGGACAGGGAAATGAAAAGGCAGAGTTGCAGGAAGGTAAACAACCACCCCATTTCTTTAATTGTGCTGCTTTCCATAAAATATGAGCTTGTTGGTAAACACATTACATGCTCAAGGCGCGCCTCTGGGCCTGGGGCGGTCTGGGCCAGTATAAAAGCCAGTGCCACAGCACAGTCCCTCATCCACTTCTCTCGCCTTCTCCTCCTTGCTGAACAAGGTGAGCTGCAACCGCCTTGCCCCACTCTTCTTTCTCTTCTTCTCCTCTTTGTCTTCTGGGCTCGCTATTGCTTTTCCCAGACCGTCGCTCTTTGGTTGTGTTCCTGTCTCTCAGCTCCTCGCCACCACCATGGGATGTGGGTGAAGGTCTTGGGCTCTCTAGGCAGGGGTTCCCTGGGGACCAGGTCCCTTGACTCTCCCTTGCTCCCTGTGCAGGCTGTCCCTGCTCCCCAGGCTGTGCCTTTTCTGCTGGCGAGCCGGCTCTCAGGCGGTGCCTCACATGCTGCCTGTGCTTTCCCTGCCCTCTCTCCCAGGTGCACCTCCGACCCGCCGCCATGTCCTGCTACGATCTGTGCCGTCCCTGTGGCCCAACCCCGCTTGCCAACAGCTGCAACGAGCCCTGCGTCAGGCAGTGCCAGGACTCCCGCGTGGTGATCCAGCCCTCTCCCGTGGTGGTGACCCTGCCCGGCCCCATCCTCAGCTCCTTCCCCCAGAACACCGCCGTGGGATCCACCACCTCCGCTGCTGTTGGCAGCATCCTGAGTGAGGAGGGAG
Source organism: Athene cunicularia (assembly GCF_003259725.1). Lineage (NCBI taxonomy): Eukaryota > Metazoa > Chordata > Aves > Strigiformes > Strigidae > Athene > Athene cunicularia. The sequence continues at coordinate 353,241 of NW_020799134.1, read as the reverse complement.
TGCCCATCAACTCCGGGGGCTTTGGCCTCTCTGGCATTGGTGGCCGCTACTCTGGCAGAAGGTGCCTGCCCTGCTAGAGCCGGGCTGGACGTCCCGTGAGTGCATCGACCAGGAACCCAAAGCCAGGTGCCGGACTGAGGATGGAGCTGCTGGCCAGAGTTTCCAGAGGGGCTGAGCACCCTCGTGCCCTCCTGCAGACGAGGGAGGGAAGCAAGGTGCCAGCCTGTGCTGGCTGGGAACACGGCCAGCTGATGTCTTCTGCTTCTCCTGCTTTCTTCTCCACATCATGAGTCCCTGTTGTCTCCTGCTCTCCTGTGCCATGGCTTCATGCAGAGGCAAGCAGAGAGGGGCCCTTCCTATCCCCATCTCCCCATGTGTGTGGAGGAAGATGTGTGTCCCATGGCTGTGAATGGGTTCCTGACTGTCAGATGCCCTTGTAGCAGCCTGACCGGGGTCCCTCCAACATGCACTGCTTGGTTTCTCTCTTTAGACTCATTAAAATTTATGCTGCATTGTAGTTTCATGTTTCCTTGTGTTCCTTTCCTTCTGGGATGCCCTGCCAAAGAGTCCAGGTGGAAATGGGATGCCTTGCTCGGAAGGGGGTGGCTGAAGGGCTGTGTTGCTTTTACCTCATTGTTTGGGTATTGGAAGCCTCTGTCTATGTGAAATGGTTACCAGGACTGCAGTGTTCTGTACATGGGATGTAGTCTTCCCAAAGTCACCCTCATCCTTTTAGCCTGAACAACAGATTTTGTGTTTCTTAGCAACCCCTGAGGTGCTTTCCATGGCTCTGAGACATCTCTGGTGTGTTGAGAGATGTCCAAGGAACTGTAACACTTCTGACCCCAGAACTCTTTTGGAAGTGCTCATCAACATTCGCTGAGCTGCACAACTGCTGCTTGGGAAATCAGCTAGCCAGTGGCCCATGACACTGAGGTGAGGCCATTTAGCAAGTCCCTCTCTGTCCTCTGATCACTGGAGGAAGGACAGAAAGAAATTTTTGAGGCTGCAGCCCTTGATTTTTCCTGCATTCCTGCCCTGGACGGCAAGGCCACCCACATCATGGAGCGAAGTTTCATTTGCCTGTGCGTGGAGCTGGGAGGTACTTGGTGTGGTAAAGCCCACTGGGACATGGTGGTTGTTCCTTCCACAGGGGCCAAGCTGCCTATCCCTTCCTCCCACAAGCTCTAGTGCTCCACAGGTGATGTTTTGCCCAATGCCCCTCAGCCTTGCTTCACGTAGAGTGAGGGGCCCCTATTCTGCTGTCCCATACACCGTGGGAACCCCTACGCTGCTTTCCCCATAGCTAAAGCTTTGTCTTCCCTGCAAGAGTTGCTGTCAGCAACCCCCCTGTGCCCGCTGTGCAGGAAGGCCGCGGGGAAATGCTCCCTCCATCAGCACTCCTGAGCCACAGGGAGATGGCAGCAGAAGCATGGATGGGTGAAAAGATGGTACCAGGGAGGGCAGGCAGCACCTGTGGCACATGATTGGAGGGAGCTGGGCACAGCAGGGCTTTGGAGATGTCGAGGCAGACCCTTGCCATATGCACGTATTGTGGAGGTATCAAGGTCTGGTGGGAGACTCCTCCTGTGGATTTTCTGTGCCCGGGATGTAATTGAAAGGAGCCATAATCAGAAAAGACAGATTTTTGCACTTATGATATGAACATAAGCTTCTTCTCCTGAAGGAAGAAGTCCTCTCCCTGCATTGTGGTGATGGATAGAGGAGGTGCCCTGTGTCCCGGGTGCACAGGAGATACCCTCTGCTTGCCCATCAGTGGCCTGAGTGCAGGAACAGCAGGTCCAACGGCCCTTTAGAGCCTCAGCTGCAGTGTGTGTCTCCTGCCTCTCCCCTTTGACCCAGGGCCCTATCTGAGCTCTGTCCTGAGCCCTTAGACCTTCCTTCAGCTTGGTGGCAGGAGTGTATGCCTTCTGATCTTGCAGCTTTCCTTATGCCGGACCTGTTGGGTCCTGTTGACTGAGGCCCAGAGCTGCCCATCCAATTCCCAGCTTCCCCTTGGGTCTGTCGCATTATTATGGCCCTGGAGAGCAATCAGTGGGCTCTGTTCACCAGGGTTCCCATCCGTGGATCTGCTACTGTCCCGTAGGCTGACTGCCCTGCTGGATGTCTGTTCTGCTTCATCACCATGAACCTGAGAGATCAGCTGGACTCTGGGAAGCACCGGACTTCTGTCTCTGCATGTTTTTGCTTGGGCATTGTCACCAGGGCCGTTGCTGGTGAGGCTGCTGCCCTCCTGGCTGGTAATAATACTCATCTCCTGGCTCAACCAGCAGGGAGCAACTGGCTCACAATGAGCCCTGACAACACTTCTGTTTGGATGGACTTTTACTGTCATCATCAGGTTAACACAGTCCGGCATCTAGGCTCTCTTCATCATCTGAAATGAGGAATGTGGCCTGGGCCTCTGTGATTAGAGATTTGCCTTTCTCTGGGGGAGTCCTATTATAATTTGGGAAGGGAATTTGTCCCCCTTTGCACAGAGGAGCCAGCTGTGGTGTCAGAGGCATGCGGCTGGTGCCCCAAGCAGGACTGTCATTCCTCCTGGGGACATTCAGCTCCTCCTCTGCCCCAGGAAATGCTGTGCAGAGCATTGAGTCTTCCCCCTGTCATGCACTTCTGGGCAGATCCTGACATCTGCTGCAGAAGGGCAGAGCTGACACTCTTGGATTGCTGGTGCCTGACACAGCCTGAGCAGCTCTGTAGGTAAAGCTGGGGACGTGGCTGGTCCTCGCAGAGGAACCGTGTTGGAAGTGTGACTTGAGTGACGGGTTTGGAAGGAAATGAGGTCACAGATGTTAGGAGAAAGCCTCAGAAGAAAGCCTGGGAGGGTGCAAGGCTGGCATCACCTGACCAGATTGGCCATGTCCTTCTCCTTGCCTTCATCTTCTTCCTTCAGTGCTGTGTCATTTCCCCGGAAACATTTTGGCCTCTAATGCTGTCACTTGAAAGGAGCCCGTGTGGCTGAAGGGACCAGTCATGGACAGGGAAATGAAAAGGCAGAGTTGCAGGAAGGTAAACAACCACCCCATTTCTTTAATTGTGCTGCTTTCCATAAAATATGAGCTTGTTGGTAAACACATTACATGCTCAAGGCGCGCCTCTGGGCCTGGGGCGGTCTGGGCCAGTATAAAAGCCAGTGCCACAGCACAGTCCCTCATCCACTTCTCTCGCCTTCTCCTCCTTGCTGAACAAGGTGAGCTGCAACCGCCTTGCCCCACTCTTCTTTCTCTTCTTCTCCTCTTTGTCTTCTGGGCTCGCTATTGCTTTTCCCAGACCGTCGCTCTTTGGTTGTGTTCCTGTCTCTCAGCTCCTCGCCACCACCATGGGATGTGGGTGAAGGTCTTGGGCTCTCTAGGCAGGGGTTCCCTGGGGACCAGGTCC
>NW_020799134.1:319832-349789 GCF_003259725.1 Athene cunicularia | reverse complement strand
AGCCCTCTCCCGTGGTGGTGACCCTGCCCGGCCCCATCCTCAGCTCCTTCCCCCAGAACACCGCCGTGGGATCCACCACCTCCGCTGCTGTTGGCAGCATCCTGAGTGAGGAGGGAGTGCCCATCAACTCCGGGGGCTTTGGCCTCTCTGGCATTGGTGGCCGCTACTCTGGCAGAAGGTGCCTGCCCTGCTAGAGCCGGGCTGGACGTCCCGTGAGTGCATCGACCAGGAACCCAAAGCCAGGTGCCGGACTGAGGATGGAACTGCTGACCAGAGTTTCCAGAGGGGCTGAGCACCCTCGTGCCCTCCTGCAGACGAGGGAGGGAGGCAAGGTGCCAGCCTGTGCTGGCTGGGATCACGTCCAGCTGATGTCTTCTGCTTCTCCTGCTTTCTTCTCCACATCATGAGTCCCTGTTGTCTCCTGCTCTCCTGTGCCATGGCTTCATGCAGAGACAAGCAGAGAGGGGCCCTTCTTATCCCCATCTCCCCGTGTATGTTTAGAGGAAGATGTGTGTCCCATGGCTGTGAATGGGTTCCTGACTGTCAGATGCCCTTGTAGCAGCCTGGCCGGGGTCCTTCCCAGCATGTGGTGCTTGGTTTTTCTCTTTAGACTCATTAAAATTTATGCTGCATTGTAGCTTCATGTCTCCTCGTGTTTCTTCCCTCCTGGGATGCCCAGCCAAGACATCCAGGGGGAACTGAGACATTATAGAGTGCAAAGATGGGTCTGAATGTTTGTGGTGGAGTCCTATGTTCCCTGGGGGCTTTGGATGAGGCGAATCGCACTGAAATGGTCACCTGGATGGGGCTGCCCTTCACATGTGACATGACCTTCTGAGCGCCACCCACATCAATGTCTCCTGAACAAACTATTTTTGTCTCTCAGCAAAGCCTTGCAATGTATTTCATTTTTCCAAGACATGCAAGAGATGCCTAGGAGCCGGTAGCGCTCTACCTCTCCCCCCAAACCATCTCACTGTAGCCCCCAGAAGGCTCTGGAAGTACTCATCAATGTTTGCAGCACAGTCACTGCTTGTGTGTTTGTATGGCCTGTGGCCCGTGGCACTGAGCTGAGGGTATTTAGCAAATCCCTTTCTGTCCTCTCATCAGCAGTGGAGTGAAGGAAAGAATGCAAGCATCCACGATTAGGTCATTGTGTCTACCTGTCTTTCAGCCCTGAAATGCAAGATGAGGGAAGTGGCCTTACTTAGGCATGGAGATGGTAGGTGATTGGTGAGGTTTGCTGCACTGGCATGAGGTGGTTACTTCTGACACAGGGATGGAGGAGAGAAGCAGCCACCTGTCCGTTACTGTGACATCTGCTAGTCCTCCACAGGTGATGTTTTGCCCAGTGCCCCCCAGCACTGGTTCACATAGAGTGAGGGTCCCGTCTTCTGCTGTCCCATACACCGTGGGAACCCCCACACTGCCTTTCCCCATAGCTAAAGCTTTGTCTTCCCTGCAAGAGCTGCTGTCAGCAACCCCCCTGTGCCCGCTGTGCAGGAAGGCCGCGGGGAAATGCTCCCTCCATCAGCACTCCTGAGCCACAGGGAGATGGCAGCAGAAGCATGGATGGGTGAGAAGATGGTACCAGGGAGGGCAGGCAGCACCTGGGGTACATGATTGGAGGGAGCTGGACACAGCAGGGCTTTGGAGCCTTTGGGCCGACCCTTGCCATATGCACTGACTGTGGAGGTATCAAGGTCTGGTGGGAGACTCCTCCTGTGGATTTTCTGTGCCCGGGATGTAATTGAAAGGAGCCATAATCAGAAAAGACGGATTTTTGCACTTATGATATGAACATAAGCTTCTTCTCCTGAAGGAAGAAGTCCTCTCCCTGCATTGTGGTGATGGATAGAGAAGGTGCCCTGTGTCCCGGGTGCACAGGAGATACCCTCTGCTTGCCCATCAGTGGCCTGAGTGCAGGAACAGCAGGTCCAATGGCCCTTTAGAGCCTCAGCTGCAGTGTGTGTCTCCTGCCTCTCCCCTTTGACCCAGGGCTCTATCTGAGCTCTGTCCTGAGCCCTTAGACCTTCCTTCAGCTTGGTGGCAGGAGTACAAGCTTCCTGTTCTTTTGTAGGTTTCCTTACGGGCCCCCTTGAGCATGAAGCCCCTTGGGCTGGACTCTTGGCTGCACCTGCTGACTCTTTTCTGAGTTGCCGTGCGTGGTATCGTTCTTCTTTTACTTGTCTGTCATTTTCCGTGGAAACATTTTGGCCTGTAATACTGTCACTTGAAAGGAGTCTGCGTGGCTGGAAGGGCATGGTATGAAGACAGAAATTGAAAGGCAGCGTTGAATAAAACATAAGCAGTGTCCCCATTTCTTTAATTGTGCCACTTTGCATTGAAGATGAGCTTGTTGGCAAACTCCTTACATGCGCAAATGGCGCCTCTGGGCCTGGGGCGGTCTGGGCCAGTATAAAAGCCAGTGCCACAGCACAGTCCCTCATCCACTTCTCTCGCCTTCTCCTCCTTGCTGAACAAGGTGAGCTGCAACCGCCTTGCCCCACTCTGCTCTTTCTCTTCTTCTCCTCTTTGTCTTCTGGGCTCGCTATTGCTTTTCCCAGACCGTCGCTCTTTGGTTGTGTTCCTGTCTCTCAGCTCCTCGCCACCACCATGGGATGTGGGTGAAGGTCTTGGGCTCTCTAGGCAGGGGTTCCCTGGGGACCAGGTCCCTTGACTCTCCCTTGCTCCCTGTGCAGGCTGTCCCTGCTCCCCAGGCTGTGCCTTTTCTGCTGGCGAGCCGGCTCTCAGGCGGTGCCTCACATGCTGCCTGTGCTTTCCCTGCCCTCTCTCCCAGGTGCACCTCCGACCCGCCGCCATGTCCTGCTACGATCTGTGCCGTCCCTGTGGCCCAACCCCGCTTGCCAACAGCTGCAACGAGCCCTGCGTCAGGCAGTGCCAGGACTCCCGCGTGGTGATCCAGCCCTCTCCCGTGGTGGTGACCCTGCCCGGCCCCATCCTCAGCTCCTTCCCCCAGAACACCGCCGTGGGATCCTCAGCATCTGCTGCTGTTGGCAACATCCTGAGTGCTGAGGGAGTGCCCATCAACTCCGGGGGCTTTGGCCTCTCTTGCATTGGTGGCCGCTCCTACAGCAGAAGGTGCCTGCCCTGCTAGAGCCGGGCTGGACGTCCCGTGAGTGCATCGACCAGGAACCCAAAGCCAGGTGCCGGACTGAGGATGGAGCTGCTGGCCAGAGTTTCCAGAGGGGCTGAGCACCCTCGTGCCCTCCTGCAGAGAGGGGACAGAAGCAAGCTCCTGTCTGGTTACATGGCCAACATATGTCTTATTCTTGAAATTCCTGCTTTCGATGACTCTCCTTGCATCTGTGATTTTGAATTCCACTTTGCCTTGGTATAATGCTCTACTTTTAAATGATCAGTGGAGGGGGTTTATTCAGGAATTATGTAAAAGCAGAGTCTTGCTTACTGTCTATCAGTTGAAATGTTTTAAATGTCCTCTTTCCTTTATATAAATACATATATTGCTTTCATTTTGCAGAACTACTTGACTTTTTATCATTAAACCAATGTTGCATGTGAATTTGAGTTTCCCTGTGGTTTTCTTCTCCTTTTTTCATCCCCTTTGGGGAGGAATGTGTGATCATATGGAAAATCTATGCAAAGTTCCTTCTCAGTTCAAAATGTGAATCGAGTAGTCCCAACAATCTACCTGATAAAAATGATTTCCTTGTTTTTTACCCTCTTGTGAAGCATTAAGCACGTTTACAAATCTATATTTCCCTTGCTTGTTTTTTTTTTTTTTTTTTTTTTTTTTTTTCCCGAAACTTTTTCCCCATCTCTGTGACAAAGTATAATTGTGATGTCTCAGGTTGGGAGCTTTCTCATCTCTTATTTGGCGTGTTTGAGAATTGGGCAAGCGTATATAAGATTTTCAGAAGCAATATTCGTGTCTGTTTTTTTGGTTACATTGACTACTGCCAGACTCTGAAGCTTTAACCACGACACACTTGGAATGATCTTGACTCAAGCCCTCAAAGGTGGAGTGTTCCAATCTCATCTGAGCGATAAGACTGTTTATATGATTTTATCATTAATAAATATTTATGATGGGCTTTGATGTCCTCTCTTTCAACCCTCCAACAAAATCCAATAAAACTTATTGCTTAGCTAATCCATACAAGATTTCTCACAATATAGAGGAGAAATGAGGGAAGAACTAGACAAATGGCCATCGGTGTTTCCCTCTTTAACAGTTTGGTTTTAATTCTGCTACTCACCATCTGGCAATTTTCCCAAAGACGTTAAAACTCAGCACACTGTGGGCAAGTAAAAGGCATCGAAGAACAGTAAAGAATACCCCGGCTGTGGGTACATAAGCTTTGTGAAATTTATCCAAGTTTTTAATTGTACCGTCTTCTTTGCTCTCCCACTGGAGCTACATGGAGTCCAGCAGGGCACAGCACAGGGAGGCAATAAGAATGAGAGTGGTGTAATTTCTGACGACTGTACCTCGTGAAAGGTTTTCTCTTGTAGAGACCGCTAAATTCTCTTTGGAAATTAAAGTATCAGAGTGCTGAGATAAAAACAGTGGAGGAACCAGAGGGAAGATACCCAGTGTTCAAGTTCAGTGCTGGAACCAGTTCAAATGTCCTCACAGTAGGGGAAAAGAGGTAGTTTTAATTTATTTTTTTAAAATGTTTTTACACTTACATTCTGTTTACTTAAGTATTACTTGGAAAGTAATTAGGAAAAAAAAATAGTTTAGAGATAAGATGGGATATGTCCCCTTTTAGGCTGTGATTCGAGGCAACAAAAGGAAAGGATGAAAGATGGTAAATCAATAGCTACTAGACTGAGTGAAGTCTCTGCTTGAAAACTGGTTTCCATGTGCGTGTTTTCCAAAGAATTAATGGAAGGGACTGGAAAGCATACACAGACATATGGTGCCCTGTTGACAGAACCGGTACGACCGAAGTAATTAGTTATTCACTCAGATCTGTGTGGAATCACTGATTGCACTCTGATGTACATCAAAGAACGGCTTCGTTCTGGGTGGTAGGAAGGCGTCTTTCCAAGATGCAAATGGACACGTAGCGTGACAAGTACAGATATTCATTTCAGGAGAATGAGATGTCTGGTTAAGTGATCTGCGTCCAACAATAGCACATCCTGAAAGGTACATTTGTGAAGAAAAAAAGCTTGGAGAACTACTCTGTCACCGCCCCCCTAAGTCTCTGCTTGCCGATTTAAAAGAAAAAAGAAAGCAGCGTCCTGGAACTAGCCATCATCAGGGAGCGTGGCCCCGTGGGCTGTTTGTGCAGGACGCTGAAGCACTTTATTAAATGTGTCCTTAGAGAGACAGTTCCTGAAGGATGTGAGCATCAGTTTGAAATCCGCGTCCCCTTTGTATGTTAAAACCGGAGAAATGGGTACAAACAGCTATGCATATGGATTGTTTACAAATTTATGAGACTACCGAGGCATCTTTTTTTTTTTTTTTTTTTCCTTTTTGCATTAATTAGTTCCCACATATATTTTTGCAGGTGGAACATTTTCTTGATAATGAAATTGTTTTGCCTTTGTTTTCCAGTCTAGCTTCAGCCTGGCGTTGCATGAGAAGCGTACTCTACACATTAAAAATTCTTTCATCTTCCCAATTTATGGGTACTTTTAATTTCTGGTACGTTTATACTGACTCAGTGTCAATATGAAATTACTCCAAGCGCAGTCTAATAAAGATTTTTTTTTTTTTTTTCAGCTCCTCAGCAATTTGTTAGCTTTCAGGTGTCTTGGGAGCACAATCTAAGATCACATTCGAGACATTTCCTAAACCTCTTTGTGTGCAATCCCCTGTCTGACCCACTTAAGGACAATCGCCAATTAACTTGTTCACTATCTTTAAAAAAAAATAAAAATAAAAATAATCTCCAAGGAGGACTTCAAACCTCTTGGATGAGATCTTTGAGCCGATCAGCCTGATCTGGAGTTTGGCCATAGTCAGAAGACGCTTCAGGAGTCTTTTTGAAAATACTGCAGTCATCGCTGACGAGTTTGTTTTCACACTATGAGTACGCCAAACAGAAACTACTGTATTAAGAGAAGAAAGCAGAACAAAAGTGTTGAAAACTTCTGTGGATATTGTTACGTGTTTTACAAGAAAATTAGTTCTCCGGGTAATTTACTCCAGGGAGTAAACACCCGATGCTACAGAAGAATTTGTATTTCAAAAAATGTACGTGGTTACAGGTTTATGTGTTGGCAGCATTGTTTAGGTCTGGAAAGGAAGGGAAATATTTAAGAGTGTAACTGGGACATTTTAGGTAAAGTTATTGAAATATGAAAAGGAGTTAACATTTGTAAAAGATTTTTTTTTTTTTCTTGGAAGAATTGTTCAGTGTTGGTTTTCACAGAGTCTATGAAAATACAAACGGCTTCACTCTGTGGAAATAGAAACCTACGTGTGGGCTTATAGATGGCAAAAAATGATCTTGGGACGGAGGTTTTAAAGACATCTCACTGGACGGATGCTGAGGGTGTTAAAACCTCATCGTATATCATGAGTAGTTTGATAATTAAATTCTGTGAAGGACTTTGAAGGCCGCCTTCTTTAGGAACCGAAGACCAAGAACTTTTCTTTCCCAGCTGTCTATGAATCCTCATGAGCAATATTTAACAGCTTCTCCAAGGAGGGATTCAAACCCTGCAACTTGTACAGGAGAGACTGCAAAGCAAAGTTAAAAAAACATATTAAAATTTTATATATGCATTCCACTTACGCGACGGACTTCCATCAGTCTGCGTGCAATCACTCCAATCACTCTTGTACACAGCTCGTAGCAAGGGAAAAAAAAAGACAAACAGACCCTTGTGTGTTGGTTTATCTTTTTTTTTTTTTTTTTTCTTTTTTTTTTTTTTCCTTCCAATGACCCCACAGTTAAGTTTGTGCAAGGATAATACCTCAAAATAGTTTAAAATTCATATGTGATTTAAAAAGTTCATGTGTGATTTTAAAATTCATGTGATTTAAAAATTTATATGTGATTTTTAAATTCATGTGTGATTTTACAGTTTATATGTGATTTTAAAATTCATGTGTGATTTTAAAATTCATATTTGATTTTTACATTCACATGTGATTTTAAAATGCATATGTGATTTAAAAATTAATATGTGATTTTAAAATTTATGTGATTTAAAAATTTATATGTGATTTTAAAATTCATGTGATTTAAAAATTCATGTGTGATTTTAAAATTCATATATGATTTTTACATTCATATGTGATTTTAAAATTCATATATGATTTTAAAATGCATATGTGATTTTAAAATTTATATGTGATTTTAAAATTTGTGATTTAAAAATTCATATGTGATTTTAAAGTTCATATGTGATTTAAAAATTCATATGTGATTTTAAAATTAATATGTGATTTTTACATTCATATGTGATTTTTAAATACATATGTGATTTTAAAATTCATGTGTGATTTTAAAATTCATATATGATTTTAAATTTCATATGTGATTTAAAAATGTATATGTTATTTTAAAATTTATATGTGCTTTTAAAATTCATGTGATTTTAAAATTTATATGTGATTTTAAAATTCGTGTGTGATTTTAAAATTCGTGTGATTTGAAAATTCATATGTGATTTTAAAATTCATACGTGATTTTTACATTTATATGTGATTTGAAAATTTATATGTGATTTTAAAATTCATGTGTGTCCTCAAGACGACTTGTGAAGTGCGAGTCCCTTTTGTGGTCTGAGCTGTGCTGAAGGGAGTTACAGGTTCCCTTCCTAAAAGAACCGATAAATCGGGTTTAAAGGTCCCTGTGTGCTATAGCAGCTGTCCCTCAGGCTGTGTTACCCAAGTGTAACTGGGTCAAATCTGAATTTGATACAGTATAATCCTGTTTTTCTCTGAATTTCACCCAGAGTTCTGATTCTCAACGGTTTCAGTGGGGTTTCAGGGGTGCGTAGGCTTGTACCTTTATTTCAGGGCCTTCCAAAAAAAAAAAAAGTAGAAGTACAGTCTAAATTGTTCTTATGCTTGGTTGTAATTAGAGCTGGTGGAGACCAGAATTTATTAAGGATTTACACTCATATCCTTAATAAAAGAACACCTCTGAATGACGAACCACACATTGGATGAATTCTCCTTAATATTTTTCCTTATGACGAACGCGAAACGCACAATTTTCTGGTGACGGAAAGGTGGCACTGGAATAAATTTGGTCCATAACACCAGGAGATGAGACAAAACTTGTCTGACGGAATCTGCGTGTCAGAAGATAAGGAAATGAAAACAAAGTAATAAAGAGTAAGGAAAAGGCATTTAACCAGTTGGAAGGATTTTGCATTCGGGACGTACTTGTCCGTAAATAATTTCATGCACAAAGGATGTCTGCGGTCCTCGGGCCATCTGCGATCCAGTATAAAAGCGAACTCAACTCCAGGTCCTTCCTACCGCTTCTCTTACCGTTTTCCTCTTTTGTGAACAAGGTTAGTTCAAATCTACCTCTCTTTTTCTATTTGCTGAATTCTCTCCTTCATAACAATTTGATCGCTGTTCTTTTTTTTTTTTTTTTTTTTTTTGTTGATGAATTGGTTGGGGGAAGACTTTGTTTCTCTTTTAAAACGTTGGGGTTTTTTTTGCTGTTAGAATTACAGGTATTTCTGGAGTCCTGACTTGGTGATATAGATCCTTGAAATGGTGATAGAAGTTAATTTAAATTTGGGCTTTCAGACGTGTTAAGTGACTTAATAATAATAATAATAATAATAATAATAATAATAATAATAATAACAAACTGAAAGGGCACAATACTAAATATTACTACTACTACTATTAATAATGATAATAATAAAGATTAACAAACTGAAAGGGCACAATACTAAATAATAATTATAATAATGATAATGATAATAATAATAATAAAGATTAACAAGCTGAAAGGGCACAAAACCTGTGCAGGAGCGTTGGAACTAGGGGACGTTTTCCAACTCAAACCATCCAAGGATTCTGTGATGACAGAGATCTGCGTGCTCAGTCCTCTTTCAGTAGCATTTTGCATTCTATACCTTTAAGGGTCTTGCCCGTCATTTGTAACGCCCGAAATTTCAACTGTGTTGCTATTGGAAACAACAGCGTTTGTAAAGGATGTGGATGCATTTATCTTCTGAAATGTCAGCCAGAATTTTTTTATTATTATTATTATTATTATTATTTTTCGCTGTTTATTCCATAGGAGGCTGCTTCAATGTTCCTGTTGTGTTTGTTTTTTTTTTTTTTTTTTTGTTATGATGAATCTACTACTTGGGCCCAGTGGGAAACAAGAGGGTAAAATGAACCAGATACTAAAAGAAATGGCTGGAGAGCAAGGAAACTAGGAAGTTTCAAAACGGGGGGTTTGTGGGTTTTAAAAATCAGTTATGTCGAACTACAAGGTTTTTGAGCTCTAGATACCGCTTTTTAAATGAAGACAAAATGAAGCTGCATGCGGAGATTAAAAGGAACAGTCGTAATGAGTTCAGCGAGGATATTGGCTCTGATCACATCATCAAAAAGCTCTGCTGGGTGTCTTAGAGTTGCCAAGTTTTTGACATTGTCTTGTAGGGTGTAACGGTATCTCCTGCGAGTTTAGAGAAGTGGTTTCAGGGGCTGTGAGGACGAGGGGAAAAGAACAGCAAAAAAACCCGAGGAGAACTGAGCACCCAGAGATGGGTAAAGGAAACGGCAAACTGTGTTTATTGGTGTGTGGGGACCAGACACGTGGAGTGTGCAGGGAACTCCTGGCCTCCTCTTAGCACGCCTGTGGACCAGTTGTCTGGGAAAGATTTCCAAAGATCTCAGCTTCAAGTACGCTTAACTGCATTGAAATTCATGGGTGGAGTTGGAACCTGGAAACTAATTCCTCGTCTCCTTTCCCCGCTGTCTGTTGAACTCCGTCCATAAGTACATTTGTGGCCAGGGATTTACTCAGAATTACTGATTCTACAATGCTCTGACTACCTGGAGCTGGATCTCGGTGGCGTCTTTCCAGACGTACAGCCAATCAAAGTACTAAAATTAAAGTGATGATACAGGTATGTGTACTTCTGTTCAGCTATTCCACTGGATCACCAACAGCCGAGAGAAGATGATTTCAGCCTCCATCTTCTTGTTTAAGAATTCGGTTTCCTTCTCAGCTTCCTCCCCACTCAACTCCTAAAAGAATCCCTGGAAAGCTTCCATTGTCCTGATACCTGAGCAGATTAAATGTAAGTGTAAAATGAATCTCATCTTGCATTCACTTCTGGTCCTGTGTTTCAGATTTACCTCCACCCCACAGAGATGTCCTGCTACGAGCGGTGTCCTTCATCTTCCTGCAGCCCGACCCCGCTGGCCAACAGCTGCAGCGAGCCCTGCGTCAGGCAGTGCCAGGACTCAACAGTGGTGATCCAGCCCTCTCCCGTGGTGGTGACCCTGCCCGGCCCCATCCTCAGCTCCTTCCCCCAGAACACCACCGTGGGATCCTCAGCGTCTGCAGCCATCGGCAGCGCTCTCTGTGCCGAGGGAGTGCCCATCTCCTCAGGCAGCTCCTCAGGATTCGGGAGCTTTGGCTATCCGGGCCTGGGCGGCGGGTACAGCCGGCCCTACCGTCGCTACAACACCTACCGCAGCGGCTTCTAAAGCTAAAGCGTGAGGAAGCAAGCAGGAAGAAATGCCCAGGAATGCTGAAGCACAATTTGATGGTTTTTGGTTTTCAGAAGTGATGTTAGAGACCCACAACTCCACCTGCAGTTAACGGAGCCGTGGGAGTTAGTCGTTCCCTCAAATGGGGCCTTTACTCTTGTTATACTCCTTTATATTTCTAATCCAGTCTGTATTTCCGCTGCACATTGCTGTTATTTGATACCGCCTGCTGTAAAATTTATAATTTAGACAGTAGATGGGACTTGAGTCTCAAGGTGCAACGCTACACTGACAGAAAAGCTCTGTCTCTGGAATGCAGCACCATGAGATGTGCCACTCTTCCCACTGTTGCTTTGCAGTATTTTAATCCACTCTTTGGTATTATTAAAGTTACGCTTTTATCGTATCTCCAGCTTCTTTTATTTTTTCCCTTCCCTTCCCTTCCCTTCCCACCGTCTTTTGAAATTTTTATTTTTTTTTTTCTGGGTGAAATTCATCACTGTGTAAATCATCACTATCAGGCAGAGACATGATATGAATACTACTGCAGCCACTAATAACAGGAGAATAACACGTTTAGAGCTCAAGATCATAAAAATATTTAATTTCGCAGCTGAACCACATATTGATTCCACCCTGACTCATCATAATACTTGGCTTTATGCATCTTTGCCAAGAAGTTATTCCCAAGGCTGGAAGCATTTTATGATCTAACAGAATGACAGTCAAGCGTAGAATATTTGTTTTAAGGAATCCTCTTGTGACTCACACTCTCCATAACTCTGACCTGGAGCTGCAGGGTGCAAAGATTTACATTCTTTTTACCATCAAAACACTGCTTGGATTTGTGAAGTAAAACACGAACAGCAGCAAAAGTCTCAAAGGAGATGTACAGACAGGGAGTTTTGTTTTATTTGTTTTTTGGGTTTTTTTTGTTTTTTTTTTTTTTGTGACAGACAGCAAGACTGCTTGATCTATTTACTTGCTATTTACTGCATAAATAACGTGTATTTTAGGGCTCCTTGTAAAAGCCTGCCTGTTTTTACTGTCCTGGCTGCAGCCTTACAGAATTCCAACAAAACCTCATGTCAAGGAATGAAGAATGATAACATAAAAGAAATGTAGGACGCTTGTAGGCATTAAAACTTTTAGAAACCATCACACTAAAATGTTTGCTGCAAGTAAGGAGCTGAGATTTAACACAGATTTGCAACAGCTACTAAAACAATAGATGGGGGGGTGGGGGAAATGAAGAGATTCTGATGTTGGGAAGGTTTGAGGCAATCATTCCAGTTATATAAAGTCTGTTGGAGCCTGTTAAATTGTCTCCAATAGTGACGATGTTCCCGAGAGTTAAATTGCTTCAGATTTGTGTACCAGTCTAGTCTCATTCTGGCACCAGATGAAAAGCCTTTCTCAAAGCTTCTTTCATCTCAGAGACCTGTGGATCATTTGAATGCCTCGTACTATTACACTCGAGCCTCTGAAGTCAACATAAAGACGACACAAATTTCAATTCACGTTAAGTAATTTGTCAGCTCTTCGGCAATTTGGTAGCTCACCAGCCTGTCATGGGAGCACTTTGTTATTACACAAAGGGTTTGAATTGAGTGTGTGGAATGTGAAACTCCATTACTGATCCGTAAGCGAGAGTTGTTATGTCCTGGTTCACCAGCCTTAGCTCCCAAAAAAGCAAGATCCAAAGGCTCTCAACCTTTTGGATGAACTCTAGGTGCTAATTAGGCCAAACTGGCAGAATATCAACGAAAATATTTCCAGGCTGTTAATGAGTATGTTTCTAAAATATTATATACCCTCCAAGAAAAACTGTTTATATCCCTAGAGGGAAGAATTGAGGAAAATTTAGCATTCCTTGGCTCATTTTACAGATTAAAGGGACACGGATCATCCAGGTGAGCGATAGCTTTCACCTACTATAAGGAAATAATTTTTTAACATATATAAAAAGACTACAGGTAGTATGTTGGGTGGTACAAATTTTGAGCAAAGGGGGAGAAAGACTCTTTCCTTTTGTAGAAAGGGAGAGGAGCATTTGCTTGTGGAGAAGAATTAAAATACGTAGACTTACAGGATTTTACAGATGAAGGTTCGCTTTATTTTTTTTTTTTTTTAATGAATGATGAAAAACTTTAATAAAATAATTAAAGTTTCTGAAGGTGTTTGTTCTGAATTAGTTTGTGGAGTCCTTTGGGTGATCTTGACTTAACACACTTTGAAATTAGGTTATTAGCCAGGCGATGCGAGCGCTGAGATCTTGTCATGTACCTTGAGCATTAGGAAGCATGAAACTTTGCATATTTGAGCCATTAGTGAGAAGCTGCTCTGAACTTTGAAGTCCTTTGTTCTTTTGAAGACCAAGACCAACCTATGTATAAAGGCACTTTTCATTTAGAGTTAATTCATATCTCTCACCGAGGGACAGTGGCGCCAAGAGGAGAGACCTGATCTCTGCTTTTATCGCGCTTTCCATCTACGCGAGTATTTCCAGCAGGTTGGAGTAGAGCCGGGACAGGCCACTGCAGGCTCCAGAGGTGAAACAAATAATGTAATGAGAAATGTAAGGGGGAACTGCTGGGTATAACTTCTACCGACACGGTAGTTTGGCTCAGGCAGAACTCTGCCTCTGAGGGCTAATACTTGCAAACAGACACATCCAGACTTAATTAGATGTGAAAATTGCTGGACATCCTGGAGTTTCAAGCAGAAATAATGGTGATTCCTCAGATGAGAGACTGCACGGAACTCATATCTAGAGCTAGAGGCATTTAATAAATGGCACGAAGTGATTAAGATCAAGTAATTAAATGATTTCATTAAAAGTGTGATCGTTTGGCGTGGAAATCGAAATTTATGATTGGGTGAAGAAATAAAATCTTACCTGTGTATCTATTAGCTGTATTCATACAGACTGGGAAACTGCAGCTTAGCCCGAGGAGTTCTCGAATGTGTTTTATTGTCTCCAGGCAGCAGTTCTCACCCATCTTAATTTTCTTTCACCTTTCCAATAGTCTTGGAAATTCGGTGCTCTTCTCAGCTGCATGTTTGTGGGGGGTTGAAATGGTGCAGAAGTGCGAAATCGGGGAATATTTATTATAGATCTCGTCTTGTGGTAAAGCTGACTCCTTGAAATGGAAATGCTTGTGAGTTGAGACCAGGCCCCCGCCTCAGAGCCAAATGATTATTCACCTAAAGGAGTGAAGTCTTGAATAAGGACTATGCATCACGCACAATCCCCTTAAGCAGCGTTTTGATGACTAAAATGAAACATAAAATGCACGTTGGCCTTAGGAGGCAACGTAATTAGCGCTGTAATTCAAACGAGTCACCACAATCTTCCAAGCGATTAAATGGGTGAACATTGGTGAAGATGAAAGCTTTGTCTGTACTGGAATGTGAATGTAATAAGAGGAGGGGAAAGAAAAAAAAAAAAAGGAGCAATAATAAAAGAGATTTTGAAAGGGGGAAAAAAAAAATATGTTTGATCAGTTTGGTGGATTTTGCATGCAAAAGTACTGATCATTAATAATTTCATGCATAATATATGTCTCTGGTCTGCAGGCAGTCTGGAACATGGTATAAAAGCTTATACAAGACAAGACTCTTCCATCCACTTCTCTTGCCTTATTCGCCCCGGTGAACAGGTAAGTCTGAATCTACCCGGTGTCTTTTTAAATGCTAAAATGTTACTTTGATGACTGCTTTTTTTTGTTTGTTTGTTTGTTTTTGTTATTCTTAATTATTTATAAATATTGCTAGCTTTTTTTTTTTTTTTTTTCCCTTTTGGGAAGGAAAATTAGAAAAGCTTGCTTCCATCGCGAAGAAAGGCTTTATTTAAGTATGAAGCAGGATGTAATGAGACGGGACTTAGAGGATGCTGGCAAGATTGTCTCTCAAAACAAGCAGCTGCATGCTCCGTTTTAGAGACCGATGCTGAGGGTGTAGCTAGTCAACGAACCTGGTTAGACGTACCAGGTCTTTTTAAGCCTCATCTGAAGAAACTGAGACTACAAAAAAAAAATTAAAAATGTGCTGAGCTCCAGGATTTATCCCCAAGTCCTGTTTTCCACAGGCAGAGCAGAATCCCAGCAGACTCAAACACATTTAATTCAAATCAAGGCAGAAACTTCTGACATGGAAAATAATCCTTCGTTGCACTCCAGTTTTGCCTGATCTGGTCATACAACATTTGGGAGCAAAGGATGATTCTCAAACACTTTTTCGTAGTTCTACAAACGCCGCTGGCTGGGGTGTTAGTGGCTAAGTTCTAGCATTAAGGCACTAAACCCAGTTTGGCATCACTGTTCAGCTCAGGGCCACTTGCCAGGCAGGATGAGAGCTCCAGCTGTTCTCCATCAGCTGGTCCAGCCTCGATTGCACCTTCTCCAGAGAGAGAGTGCAAAGGGAAGTTACCAAAGGATGGGAAATGCCTTTGCTGGTAGGGGTTAGGGCAGATGTTATCGTGACTGGCCAGCCGCAGAGCAGAGACGTCCTCCAGCAGCCCTATAAATCTAAGAGAAGCCTCAGACTGTCTGCTGTGGATTCTGGTCTAACAGCGAATACCTCTCTGACCATCATCGCTAGGCACTTTCACATTTAGCCTCTTACCTGACTTTTATGAACTTAATTCTCTTACATTGCATTTATATTGCATTTTATATTGCATTACGTTCTATTAAATTGCATTTGCTGTCTTCCCTGTATTTCAGACTTCCCTCCATCCTCCAGACATGTCTTCTTCCTACGACCTGTGTCCTCCCACCTCCTGCGGCCCAACCCCGCTGGCCAACAGCTGCAACGAGCCCTGTGTCAGGCAGTGCCAGGAATCGACGTACGTGATCCAGCCCCCTCCCGTGGTGGTGACCCTGCCCGGCCCCATCCTCAGCTCCTTCCCCCAGAACACCGCCGTGGGATCCACCACCTCTGCAGCCGTGGGCAGCACCCTCAGCTCTGAGGGTGTGCCCATCTCCTCGGGCAGCTCCTCAGGATTTGGGAGCTTTGGCCTGGGCAGCGGGTACAGCCGGCCTTACCGTCGCTACAACACCTACCGCAGCGGCTTTAGCGAGCCGTGCTAAAATGTGAGGAGCAAGCAGGAAGAAATGACCAGGAATGCTGAAGCACGACCCGACGCAGGACTGAGCTCACGGCCACGGTTTTCAGAAGTGATGTTAGACACCCACGACTCCACCTGAAATTAATGGAGCCGTGGGAGCTTGGCATCTCCTAAACCCAGGCCTTTGCTTGTCTTATTCTTTGAATACTTCATACTTCTGATGAAACATATTTTTTTTTTTTTCCCTGTTGCCGTAGATGGGACTTCATTGTCTCAGCTCACAGCAGCGCTGAGAAAAGGAACCCAGGATGAAAAGACATATTAGCTTTTGTCTTACGGAATCCTAGATACACACTTTGTACTTTTTTTATTCTACTTTTTGCTCTCATTAAAGTTATGCTGCATCGCAACCCGAGTCTCCTCGTGCTTGATTGAAAATCTTTGAGCTGCTCATTTTATTTTTTTTTTTTTTGGGTGTCACGTTTCTTACTGCTCCTCTGCTTTACCAACCGAAAGCTACTTTTTTATGTTGACTAGAAGTAAGGATTTGGCTGGTGACCCTTACACCAAGAAATCTTTATACAGCCAGGAAGCTTTGGGAACATTGTGTGTACAAGGTATACGCTTTGTGACAAAGCAGAGGCTTGTGTGAGATAAATTTGATACGCTGTAGCAAAACAGATACTATACAGAGTAGACACTTTGTCTGCAAATACTATAAATTTTCTACTTTTCCTTCCCCAGCGCTGTGGTTCGTCACCGCGGGAAGACCATGAACTTAAACTGCGTATTACCGACCTCCTCTTGTTCATCAGAAAACATTTTTGATGGCTGTGGCCTGAGCAGAGTGGGACCCCCAAGGGTTTGAGGGGAATTCTCTAAGAGGAGAGCTCCTCCTCCTCGAAATTATATCGAATGCTTTTCGTAATTCACGCCAACCTAAGGCTACTTCAACGCAGATGTGTAACTCGTGTTGTAAGCAGGGCTCCTGGCGCCTCTGTGTGCATCGAAGTAGTTGGGTTTGGCGGAGGTACTTGCGTACGCTCACTCTTTGCAGGTATTTGCGGAGTAAAACGACAGGCTGAATTTTCACCCCATGTGGAAGTGTGTCATTTCAAAGTTTATTCTGAGTGTGGAAACCCTTCTCTGCTCACCTGGGATGGAAAGGATTTAAATGAATGTGTGTCACACCTGGGTCTCCGGCTCCAAACATGTGGGCTGTAACCTTTTCCTTCCTCAATGACTTAATGGAAGTAAATATAAATCAGGGATCTGGCACGTAAACGCATCAAAACGCAGGCGGGTGATATCTCATGTAACCCCCGTCAGAAAGAAAAATTGCCTTGTGAAAAGGGTTTATACCAATGATTAAAGGCAATCCGTTGCTCGGAGGTGATGGATTACGACTACACGTCCATCAGTCTTGGTGGCACCAAGACACTGTTCTGCCGGGAAGGTGGATCTGACACAACAGGGCCATGGGTAGAGAAATACTTAATTGCACTCCTGCGGCTCGAAATATAATTAAAATCTGCATTTGAATAAATATGCAAACGCATTTGAAAAATAAGTAAAGCCCACCCATTTTGGGTGGGGTGTGTTGTAGATGTTACTGGTGAGTAAACAATTTCTTCCCTGCGGCATAAATTTATTTTTTTTTTTTCTTCTGCTGTTCCCCATCAAATTCCAGCAGAACAACCACACTACACCTGCCCCTTTGCAGAAATACTCCGCAGATCTGTATGCAGCAGTTAGCTCCATTCATTTTTTTTCTAACAAAAAGGGAAATTGCAACGTAAATTCTTTAAACTTAAGATGCAAAACCAAACCTCAGACTTTTGTCATTTTAAAGTGCTTCATACCAGTATTTGAATACCATTAGCAATGGAAACAGCTGTGTGAAGGGATGAACTTTGAGGACTACGTATCGGCCTATATATGAACACCTTTGCCTTCAGGGAAACGATTTGAGCAGCAGAAGGTGAAGTTGTGAAGCTTAAGTCGCAAGCTCTGCCTAACACCACCAGGCCGCTTCCTGGGCCAAGCAATAAATTACAGCGAATAATTAGCTAAGAACGAGGGCTGAGATAAAACCAAGATCCATCCGAGCTGTTGTGAATGGCGAGAGGAGGGGGGCGGTACGGGAGGGCTCTGAGTTGTGAGACCTTTTACAGATTTGTTCAACCGCTCGGAGCCTCCGAGGCACCCATTTCTTTATAATAAGTTAATTAATTACAATTCGAAGTTTATTGCAGATGGCACCCTTCGTGCCATGGAAACTTCCATTTTCTGCGTGTCTGTTTTTCCACGCACAGACTCTGGGGTCACTTTGATGTCTGGAGCCATTATGTGAGGATTAATGTGAGTAAGCTTCTAGTCCCACTTTTATTAAGAATATTTTGAATATTTTTTTTCAGATGTTTAGTCACTTACGGGTGTCTGGGGAGGGTGTTCTCGCATTATGCAAGAAGTTTTAATTATAATCTGAATATATAGGTCTGTCCTTGATTATACCAAAAAAAAAAAAAA
The DNA here is from genome assembly GCF_003259725.1 of Athene cunicularia. Taxonomy (NCBI): domain Eukaryota; kingdom Metazoa; phylum Chordata; class Aves; order Strigiformes; family Strigidae; genus Athene; species Athene cunicularia. The sequence goes on along the minus strand of NW_020799134.1, from coordinate 331,541 downwards.
CCCAAACCAAACTGTGAACTGATTCACTCACTTTAATTAATCTGGAAAATCAGGCAATTAAGTCACTATGACTATACAATAAAGTGGCTGGAGTTGGAACAATAATTATTGTAAGTATTTTCAAGGAAGGGTATAGATATTTCTGAAAATGTTCGATTTTTTTAAACTAATAGTGTGTTTTTTAAAATTATTTTGTGTTTTTCAAACAGCTTTGATGAAGGAAGAATAATTTAAAAAGATGACAATAATCTATGGATACTGTTGTGCAAATTAATTCCTCGAATAGCTGCTAGCTACCAGCTGCTAGAGAGGAAATTATTTTTGGAAAAGCCTGTTAATCCCTTAGAATATGGAGAACTACTGAGGAATGGACAGGGCTGGTGAAGCTAAAAAAAAACCCAAGGGAAATTTATATGAGAATCTCCTTGAAATATCAAATGTCTTAAACCAAACCTTGAGCTATTTTATTTTGTTTTTTAAATTAAAAATCAACCAGCTGTAATTCCTGCAGCCAGGAACAATGACACAAATTTTAGAACCCAAAGCCTGACCCACACTCCTAAATCTTAATAATATATTAGTGCAGAAGAGAGATGAGAATTCAACTACGGGTCACGTATCTTAAATTTGCACATTATATGATACTTTGCGTGCCTGGCACTTTAATAACAGCTTCTGATAAACTTTGAAGTCCTCAGGAACATATGACCAAGCCAAACGAGTTTCTGTTCCCAGGGGATCTTCACGAAGACAATCCTAATTTAGAGTTGATTTACATGTCTCAGTAGTTGAAGTACTAGGAGAGCAAAATCCTGAGTACTAATCTCCGTGTCTAGGATTGCTTAGGTACTTAAACCCCTTTATTATTTACCCTGCAAGCCCCCACCGCCCTGTAGGAGCAGCTCGACTTCCTTGTACAATCCAAAAACCTGCTGTAAAGTGACAGAAAAACTGACGGCAAGTGAAGAAATTATTGAAACTTCATCTACTTTGGACACTTCTCCAACTGGCTGCCGTTGGTCTGTATAACACGTCTCTACCAGACACTGCAGGGCCGTCTGGAGAAATTAATGCTGCAAGAGGAAAGGAAAAAAAAATATTGTACAAGACTTCTTCTGCCTCCACAGCTGAGTTTTGTAAAGCCTTATCTCTTGCAGAACTCTTCTTTGAGAGCAGACATCATCAAGCAACGGGACGTATTTATGCAGGTGGATGTTAACCCGAATTGTTGATGTTTTGAGGTGTGAGATAAGAATAAAAGTGGATTTGTGGGTTCTTTAGATAAAGGCCTCGGAAGAGATCAAGCCCAGAATTAGAGACAGCCAGGAAAGATCCTGTATTAATAAGATTTGTCCTTCATCCTCTTCCACAGGAGTGCTAGCATTTGCTATTATGTCGTTAGACTGGACTTCTGATATTCTTTTTTGTTTCTTCTTCCATGTCAAAGAAGCGATATCTTAAGTGTTTTTTTCTAGTTATAACTCAGCCTTTGTACACAGCCAGAACACTTCTCAGTTCCTCATGACTCTCACAAGCTTTGGCGTCTTTCCCTTCTCATTTTAGGGCTGGAGTTGGGTGAAAAATGTGTATGTATTCCTGGCCATTTTCTAAAAAAAAAAAATAAAAAAAATCAGTCTCTTTTCTCTTTTTCCTAGTTGAATTCCTCATGATTTCCAACCCTATTTACCTCGCGGAGAAGGGTACAAGGGACTGCATTATGTAAATTATGCTTAATCTCCTTTAATGGCACCAGGCAGATCCAAAAGGGTTTTGAAGGCAGAATAAATCTGAATTAATCATTCTAGTGTTCCCAGAAATTAACTTGGCCCAGAATATTTTAAGATGAAAGAAAATTGTGGTCAGATATACATGCCACAAGATAAGGAAGTAAAGCAGTAATAAACACAAATACTGAGGAAAAAAAACAAAAAACAAAAACGTGTAATCAGTAGTGGCTCATAAATAACTTCATGCACAAAGAATGTCCCAAGTTGTCGGGCAACTTGGGATTCGGTATAAAAACCTGAGCAACTCAAGGCTCTTCTATCCATTTCTCTTACCTCCTCTGCCTTGGTGAATAAGGTAAGTCTGAACCCATTTATTCTTCCTTTATATGTTGACCTGTTGCCTTGATGATTTTGTAGATTTTCCTCATTAATGTTGTAGTACCTTCCGCTTTTTTTTTTGTTTTGGTTTTTTTTTTTTTTCTCTGAGAGGAAGGGTCTTTCGTATGAACAAAGAGAAATTTCTGTGGGTGGTCTGTTATAAAAATCATCGAGTGGCAAGTTTTCAGGCCCTGCAGCTGAACGTAAAATACCTGCAGTGAATTCTTGGGTCTGTGCAGAGTAGTGTGTTGTCTGTGGAAAATTCAGCTAAGGCCAGAAGATCGGAAGAACACAGGGATACTGGCCAACACTAACGGTCTTGGGTCACCAGCTCGCCACGTAAAAAGAAATCATCAGTCCATGCCCGCATTTGACGCTCAATACGTAGTTCTTCTGCAGGCAAGTGTGCCTTTACCCAGGTGCTTCTCCATCCTCCAAACAACGGTGGGCAGATTTGCAATGTAGCTTCTCAGATCTGATGATGATTTCAATGCTGGTAACCCTACGCAAAAATCGGAGGGTTCCTGAGTTCAGCTGCCTGTCCTTCCTTTTCTTATTGAACCGATTTTAAGTGCTTAAGCTTCTATTTTTCCCCTTTCTAAAACTGGAAGAAGGGACGTCCAGGAGGGAATGTGCATGAGAGGACATGACAGGAGTGAAACGGGAAAGTTTATTTACTGCATTAACACTAGGTAGGTTGTTTGTCATCACTGACTCTTTAACAAAGAAGCAAGCTTTGGATCAGGAATAACAAACCGAGTCTTACCTGTCCCAGCAAAGCACCTTTGTCTGAAGGCTACAGAGTCAACCTCTAGGACACGCAGAGCCCTAGGAATTTTCCTGTGTGCGGCCGCGACTGCAAGGGAAAATGTTGAAAATACCTTTTCCCAAGGGTAGTGTTATGATCGCGTGGTTAGGACACCCTCTGCGATGTGAGTGAAGAGGCTTTCAGCACCAGCATGTACCCGGTTTCCTGGGTGAGCTGACTAACCACAGAGGCTTCGGGGTAAGTTACCAACTGAGAGGCACCAGCGCTGCTTTCCCTAGTAGTCACCTTAAAGAAAACGCAAGCTCAACTCTGTTTTCGAAGTACTTCCTCTGGCTCTGGTGAAAAATGTCCTGCTCTCATGGAATCTCTTGTTATTTGGTTAAAATCTCCCCTTATGTACAAATAGAGTTTTCTTCAAATTCTTGTATTGCAAGAATTTAAATTTAATGTAATTGTGCGTGTGTTTCAGATTTACCTTCACCCCACAGACATGTCTTGCTACGACCTGTGTCCTCCCACCCCCTGCGGCCCAACCCCGCTTGCCAACAGCTGCAACGAGCCCTGCGTCAGGCAGTGCCAGGACTCAACAGTGGTGATCCAGCCCTCTCCCGTGGTGGTGACCCTGCCCGGCCCCATCCTCAGCTCCTTCCCCCAGAACACTGCCGTGGGATCCTCAGCATCCGCGGCCGTCGGGAGTGCTCTCAGCGCTGGAGGAGTCCCCATCTCCTCCGGCAGCTCCTTGGGATTCGGGAGCTTTGGCTATCCGGGCCTGGGCAGTGGGTACAGCCGGCCCTACCGTCGCTACAACACCTACCGCAGCGGCTTCTATGGGCCGTGCTAAAGTGTGAGGAGCAAGCAGGAAGAAATGACCAGGAATGCTGAAGCACGACCCGACGCAGGACTGAGCTCATGGCCACGGTTTTCAGAAGTGATGTTAGACACCCACAACCTGAGATTACTGGAGCTGTGGGAGCCTGGCATCTCCTAAAACCAGGCCTTTGCTTGTCTTAATTTTGTTATGCTTTACTTTATATATCTGATTAAATGTCTTGTTCTCTTATGCTGTTTTTTTGTTTTGTTTTGTTGTTTGTTTTGGGTTTTTTTTTGTATGTGACAATGACTAGGTAAAATATGTAATTATTAGAAATTGTTCTGCATGACAGAATCAGTACAGTCCACTTAATGAAGAAGGAAGATCTCATTCTGCTGAGTGTGTCATTGTGAGAGGGATGAGTGGGTACCGTCCTTAGTGGACCGTGGAAATGTGCTCCTTACACTTTACATTGCTTCCTTCCATTCCTCAGCCTCATTAAATTTGTGCTGCATCATACTCCGAGTTTGCCTGTATTTTTTTGACTCTCCCAGCCCCTTTTCCAGCTTGTCCGTGGTGAAACTGGCCCCTTTGCAAGTCATTAGTTCCAGAAAAACACCGTGCAAATACCTTCACCTCTATTGCCAAAGGAGAACGAGTCGAATTGCAGTTGTGGAAAAAGTTTCTCTTTGTCTATAGATGGTCAGTCAAGCCTCAGAGAATTCCTCAAAGGCTAGAGAGATGATGTTCACCTGCAATGGGTGGGTCTCCTGTCGCTGCATAAGCAGGAAATCTTAAGGGATAAGCAGGGAGCTGCTTCTATTTACCCTTTAAAGACCCTTTACCATGGAGAGGGAAAAAGGCCCTTCAACTATTTTAATATTGCTCTCTTACAAGAAAATGTTTTGAGATGGGTGTCTTTTCGGAGGGAGTCTGACTGGGGCAATAGTCTGATCTGAGGAGGTGGATTAGCTTCCCTTCGATGAGAAGTGGTTTAGCCTAATTTCAGGGAAAAGCTCACCGAGGGGAATACTCAGGAAAAGGTTTCTCCTTATCCTTCCTTAGATGTAATAGTGTCAACATGGAAAAAGAGGACAGAGGGATGCAGCAAGAAAATCTACAGGGGCATGAGGAACACTAGAAATTCTAGGGATAAAGCTTTATTCTGAAGTGCTACCCCCACTCGTCTCAGTTTACTGCACAAATAGGATATATGTGCTATTACCTGGAAGAAGATTGTGGCTTTCTTTATCCTATCTGTCATACGTAGGAAGATCCCTTTAAAAGAAGGGAAAGATGACGCTTTTCCTGGGACAGTTGAACTTGCTCAGGGCAGAGGTGGTGGGAGAGAGGCAACAAGCTCGGGGCACCCCTTTGAGTAGAGCCCAGAGCTTTCTGGTGGGTGCAGAACCTCTTGGCAGCTGAGATCAGGCCCTGGTGCCTCTCAGAGAGGAGGAAGGGAGGGCTAGGTGATGTTTTTGCAAGGGAATTAGCCTCTGACTTTTGCTGGCTTGGGAAACATGTCTGGGATAAAAAAGAAGATGAAAGCATTTTAAGTTCTAAGCCTTTCTTAGTGTGTCTTTATAAACCGATTCCTATCTGTTGTGTCTAGAGCTGAAGTTCATTGGGCATTGCTTTGTTCCAGCTTGATCATCTGTATTGTAATAAAGTCGGTGTTTAGAGGCTGGGAGCTTTGGTCCCTGAAGGAAGGAGGTTTGAAAAACTCTACCTGAAGGTTCTGGATGATTCAATGTCCTGTCAGCCCGTACAACTCACAGCCTGATATCTAATTTCTTGCTTGGAGTCTTTGTCTGTGTCTGTACAGACTGACGTTGAACTGTAATTAAAGCCAGAGGAAAAGGTTGACAAAGTTATACTGACTACAGTCATTAGCAGAGCTAAATTAAAGGAGATACCTCAGTTCCATGAAAGAATTAATAATTTTAAGGAGCAGGTTTTCTTAATAAACAACAGAAGAGAATGGAAAATTAGCAGCTTGATATTATAATAGAGCAGAAGGCTGGTCTGAATTAAATGTGTACTTTTTTTTTTTTTTTTTTTTTTTTTCATCTCAGCTGAAGTTACTGCTTGATCAAAGAGAACGCATTGCAAAGAAATCATCATTCCTTTGGAGTTGCTGCAAAATAGGTTCATCTCACGGAGGTCAGCTTGCGTATCTAACGCGGCAGAGAAGGCAATTTCGCAGAATCAATATGGCCGGAGAGAGTTACGGCTGAGGGACTGCAGGGAAGGTAGCTTTAACATATTCAGCTGGACAAACAGATAATTAAATTTCTCATGACAAAGTTTATTTGCCTACACTTGCGATCGCCTCCTAACAATTTTCTGCTGCGCTTTCTTCTAATCAGCTGCACCAAGCCTCTCCATAGAGGTTTGCACACCCTCTGTGCGTGTGCACCCTTTCCAAATCCTTCCGGCGTTCGGACATGGTAGCAGACCCCTCAGGTCTGCAGCTCACTTCTTCAAAACAAAAAGTAAAAACAATCCTCCAGCATCATTTTCTCCCGTATTTCTTGGCCCAAACTACTGTCTTTGGGTTAAATCTTTTTGCACCAACAAACATAGCACGGTCTTAAAGTAAAAACTTTGTGTTTGGTTTTGTATCTCGTCTGAAAATGTTTTATTCACCGCTGCAGAACCTGAGCTAGATTATCGTGTTACAGAGAACGTTTTCCTAGGCGAGACAAGCTCAGATGTCGCCTGGCAAGTTGTTATTGTGTTTGTTTTGGAAACATCATACCCTGTTGGACTGGGGGTCTACATAAACGGGTGACATGGGTGCAGTCACACGTAGTGTTAGACAATAAACCAGCAGCGTATCAACCAGTACAGGGTAGAGCGCACACGCTCTGAGCAAAAGAACTCTGTGTCTTCTCTTTCTCAATTGTTAAACTTGCATCTGTCAATATAAGCCGGGATAAGTTGGTCCCATAGAAAAAAAAAAAAAAAAAGAATAATGTGAGCTGGTTTTGGGGGGACACACAAAATATTTTCGACTGCTGCCAGTGAAAATATATTTCAATACTAAGTTTAGTAAAGCCAAACCCAGAATTGTATCATCTGCTGTGCACACAGGGATAAGGGAAGGGGCAGGACAGCTCTGAAGAGTCTTTATAGCTTTCTCGGGCTGCCTGGAGGACTCTAGACATTCTTGCATATTTACTAACCAGTTCCTGCATTAATTTTTTTTTTTTTTTTGCATATGGCTGGGTTCCCACTAGTAAAATTGTTTTGTTTACTGTTTATGTTTATTGCCTGGGCTGATCCTGGCATTGGATGAAAACCACTCTCCATGGTGTCTCTTTCATCTTTTTTTTTTTTTTTTTTTTCATTTGCATCCACTAAATATGCCTGGCTCCATTATACCGACTCCACCTTCCCAAAATGGGGATGAGTCAAAATTCGATTTGATTAGGAAATTTGTCTGCTCTTTAGCATTTTGGTCACACTGGCCCATGGGAGTACCACCCGCTGTCACAGCAAGAGCTTCTAATTTAAATCCCGAGTGTGCAATTTCATCCCTGATAAGTGACTGGGAGATTTCGGTTCTCTACTCTTTGTAATATTCCAAAGAGCAACATCCCAGAGCTTTCAGCTCCTGGCATGAGGAGCTTGAGCCAGCCAGGCTAACTTGGCATATGGGCACCTTCAGGAGAGGACTTGTGATTCTTTTTATCATTTTATACCTTTTGATGAATTTGTTTTCGAAAATGACACACTCCTCTTATGGTAAATTGACAGTTATTGGTATAAAGGCATATGGGGTTTAATATTTTGATATCGCAGTAGTATGTCTGTGGTAAGAGCGTTGGGAAAAGACTGGTAAATCTCAAGGGAGAGCTTCAGTCTGTAACGTCACTGATGGAGGTCATCATATACTCCAGGACATCCAGTGACTGATGACTGGAATGAGGTTTTTAACGTGTGACTTTCTGCAAATATTTGTATTTTAAGTAAAAAAAAAAAAAATAAAAAAAAAAAAAATGGAAGGACTCCAGTTTGTGACACCATATAACGCGAAGGTCTGTGAAATCCATCAGTAATCCTGGTCACAAACTTTAAACACCGATCATGTTCAAATAGTGTCGCGTACCTTCACATCTCCTGATGGTGCATCATTTGCGTGTCTGAGCCATTGATGGAAACACGGTGTGAACTTTGAAGACTTTTGTTCCTCAGAAGCGAACAATCAGCATTTATTTCCCAGGAGATCTTCATGAAGATACTCACAGTTCAGAGACAATTTGTATGTCTCTAGCGAAGTGATTTAAACATTAGAGGAGGAGAGATTGGAATACTGATCCCTTCCCTTAAAGTTTGCTTATACATTGTATGCAATTACTTTTTAATCTAGAAATTGTCTTTGAAAAAGAAATTGAATTGTTGCGCATTGCAATGTGCTTTGAGACCATGGAAATGAAGCCAACATTATTTGCTTTCCAAAGAGGAAAAAAGAAGAAGATTATAAACTTCTCTAAGTAGCTACCATTAATTTGGAGTCTAATTTTGTATGATGGTGCAAGAGACAGTAGGGGAAAATAGTAATTCAATGGCAAATGTAAAATTGTTTGGCGTCTTTGATGACCCCATAAGTAAGCTTGAGCAAGGCTTTGAGCACCACTGGCTCTGACTAGCCTAAAATTCACATGAATCCTCAATCTGACCTGAATTGTTTTCCTGGAGTTTGATGTAGGAAGAAAGTTAAAACCGTAGACTCCTTACTCCTGAGATGAAGGACTTTGACAGCTGCCAAATTGAAGAGCGTTGCCTCAAATTCCTCCGTGGATGTGTAGTCGTTTAATATTAAATGAATTGATCAGACTGCTGATACTCTTTCATCCTGTCTCCTGAGTCAAGGAAGTAAAACAGCGTGTTCCTTCAAATAATCTATTTCCCAATAAGTACCTTTGAGACTGGTAATCAGCTCTGCTAAGCGCTTTCTGCAACCATTTTATTTTTTGAGTTTGTGCAACTGTCTGGCTGTTTGAGAAGGATTTGCTAAACGCACAGTCCAATTTAGAGTCTAAACTCGTAACTTCTGGCCTTGTCAGAGTGAGATGTGTCAACAGTTTCTGCTCTCCATGAAGAGGGAAGGGGGATTTCGCAGGGGAGTTCACATGTGTCTTTCTTAAAAGAAAAAAAAAAAATAAAAAAATTCATCTCAGTCAAATGATGTAAATTGCATCTATTGCCCTTAGGATGCAAAATAATTTCTTTAGTAACTCAGATGAACCAGCTGATCTGACCAGGAATTAGCTGGGCTCATAAAATTTTAAGATAAAAGAAACCTCTATAGTGGAATGCATATGTTAGGGTGAGAAAATTAAATCAAGCCAATAAATACAAACAGCGAGGAAAAAGTAAATCATCAGCTGGGAATATTTTGCATACGAGAAGTCTTTAGCAATTGGCTGGTAAATAGCTACATGCACAATATGTCTCGGGTCCTCAGGCGCTCTAGGACACAATATAAAAGCCAGCACGGCGAGAGCTGCTGCCATCCACTTCTGCGTTATTCTCCTCAGCGAAAAAAGGTAAGTCTGAATCTGCTCACTATTTTACCTTCCGACGTCCTGAATTGTTGCCTTCATCGTATTTTATTTTTTTCACTCTATAGCAGTCTAAGCTTTAGGTTCTTTATCAGGGAGACCTGCAAGTAGCTCTTTCTCTAGAAGAGGGTGGCTCTTCTTTGAGGGGTGGCAATTGCCGGACGCAGGACTTCAGACTAATTGTTCATTTGTGTCACCGGATCGTTCGGTTCCAAGATGTTTGAATCTCTGCACGCCAATCGCTCGGCAGCTAGAAGCGGATGTGGAGAATCTGTACAGAGATTTTGGCTTTCCTGGAGGGTTTTGTTTTTGTTTTTGTTTTTGGTTTTTTTTCTGTAGATAGATAAGTAAGCAGGCTCAAATTTTCAGAAGCGTGCTGAAAAATACTGAAAGTATATCTCTTCTTGCACCAGGTACCGTGAAAATAATCCTTCTCTGGTCTTAAGCACTTTGAGACCAGAAATATTTATTATCTCCTTCTAACATGCTCTGAGGACTTCGGCACTAGATCTCCATTGCAGCACCTCAGTAACTGAAATATCAATAGTAAAGCTTCCACCCTCTCTATTTGCTTATCGAATGATTTTGGACACTGTCGACTTCTATCCCCCCCCCGCCCGCCTTCAGAAACAGACAGAAAGTTCCTTTCTCTGTAAGACTGATGTAAGAGAAAATAAGCACAAAGAAAGGGGGATGATTAAATAAGAATTAGGCAGAATATTTATTCTTTTGCTGTTTAAGAGCCAAGCCCGTCTGTGGGAAGGATAAAATCTCCCTTTCACAGGTGTCCCATTATCAAGCAGCTTCTACCTCATGAAGATTTTTTTTCTCCTTCCTTCTGTTGTGGGTGAAGTTTCTCCTAGGCGTATCATACCGGAGATCTTAAGCCTTGTCCCGTGTTTCCCACCTATTCCAAATCCTGGAAGACTTGTGGGAAATGAGATATCAAAGGCCACTCAGGAGCAAGTAGAGCTACCCCTTGTGCTGTCCTCTGTAGCACAGAGGAGTTTGGGTTTCTTTGAAGTGTCCTTTCAACCTAACACTAACTCATTATTCCGCTCTCCACATAGTCTCCAGTTGGTTTCTTGCGTTTTCCATCATCTTAGCAGCTTAATAACATAACCACAACTATTTCCTTGTACTTAGTTTCTCCTCTGTGTTTCAGACTTAGTTCCATCTCACAGCCATGTCCTGCTACGACCTGTGCCCTCCCACCAGCTGTGGCCCAACGCCACTGGCGAATAGCTGCAACGAGCCCTGCGTCAGGCAGTGCCAGGACTCGACGTACGTGATCCAGCCCTCTCCCGTGGTGGTGACCCTGCCCGGCCCCATCCTCAGCTCCTTCCCACAAAATACCACAGTGGGATCCTCAGCATCTGCAGCTGTAGGGGATGCTCTCAGCGCTGGGGGGGTCCCTATCTCCTCCGGCAGCTCCTTGGGACTCGGGAGCCTTGGATATTCAGGTCTAGGTGGCCTCTATGGGAGGTCCTACCGTCGTTACAACCGGTGCGGGCCATGATAAAGCCACGGGGAAGAAAAAAATAAAAACACCAGAAGCTTCAAAGCGTGATCCGGATGCACGACTGAGTTCATGACCACGGCCATATGCTTGCTGACCACCCTCAGCTTTTCCCTAAGCTAATGGGACTGCAGGAGCTTGGCATTTCTGATTTAATGCCTTTCTCTGTTATCAACGAGGTGAAAAATGTAACTCGTACTGTTGCACGTAGGAGCTGGGCGTCCAGCTGTAAAGCATTGCCTTCAAATGGATGATTAGTTTTATCCTTGTTCAACCCTACTGCTTTCTTATGCTGTATGTTTGTTTGTTTTTTTTTAATTCTACTTTTCATTAAATTTATGGCGCATCATAATAAGTGTCTCACAACGTTCTTCCTCTCTCTTCCTCTTTGGAGCCTTCTCTGGGGGAAATTTGCCGGTGAGTAAATTTTAAGTACCGGGCAGATCATAATTTAAATCATACCATACCAGTTAGTAAGGAGGTAATCATAGATAAATGTAAACAATGAGTAATACCACCCCCCCTTTTTTTTTTCTTTTTTTTTTTTTTTTTTGACAGGGTGTATTTTCCCTTAGTCAGACATCGTTAAGTACAATACGAAATAATAATTTCTGGCTAAAAATACATGGAGGGGGGGGGGGAAAAGGTGGGAAAACTAGTGTTGCCTTACAGGCAATATATCATTTTATCGTTTGCTATTCCAATTCCTTGGAGCTCATAAAATCCCAGCAATCTCTGGTATTATTTTCTTACTCACTTTTTTAGATTATGAAGAAGACTTTGCCATGAACAAAGATGGCAGTAAATAGCAGGAAGAACATTTAAAATTCAAATTAAGGAAAAAAAAAATCATGCATGATTCTTCCTTTATTGGCTTGTTAAGTTTAGGAATGCTGCAATTATATCTTAATTGGTTGCTAAATTATGTGGTGATT
>NW_020799134.1:289366-319782 GCF_003259725.1 Athene cunicularia | reverse complement strand
CAGCCCATCGCTGAGAGCTGCAACGAGCTGTGCGCCCGGCAGTGCCCCGACTCGTCGGCCTTCATCCAGCCGCCCCCCGTCGTCGTCACCTTCCCCGGCCCCATCCTCAGCTCCTTCCCCCAGCAAGCCGTGGTGGGCTCGTCCGGAGCCCCCGCCTTTGGGGGCAACCTGGGGCTGGGGGGCCTCTATGGCGCCGGGGCCACGCTGGGCTCAGGGGGCCTCTGCACCTTTGGCAGACCCTACGCTTCTCCTGCCTGCAGCCCTTGTGCCCTGCCCCGCTACAGCAGGAAGCTCTGGGACACCTGTGGGCCCTGCTAGACCCAGCCCAGCCCCAGGCACTGGCCCCAGCCCAATCGCCAACACCACCCCCATGCAGGGCTGAGCTGGCGGGCACGAGGCGCTGAGCAGTGCTGAGCAGCTGCAGCCGAGCCAACACCTTCTCCTGCCCTCCCTTCTCCTCCTGGCCATTGGATGGGGCAGGATCTGGACCTGAAGGGTTCTGTGAGGCTGCAGGGCCAAGTCCTTGGGATCTGGAATGCTGCACCAAGGGGGCATCCAGAGTAAGAAAGCATGCTCTGGAGAATATCCCTCTGACTGCCTCAACACATGGCACCAGCCTCTCTGGTCTTGCCCAAGATCTCCCTGGCAGCCTCTCCTGCCCTTCTGGGCATAATAAAGTTTTCCTGCATCCAAGTCATGTCTCACTCCTTCCTTGTCCCAAGCTAGGGAGAGCCTGGGGGCAGGTGCCCAGCAGTTGTGGGAGGGTAAATGCTGGTCCTGAGTTGACCAGTTGAGGTGAGGGTGGATGTTGCTGGGAGAGGGAGGATGTCAGGAGAAGAGAGCCCTGTGGTGGGGCTTGCTGGAGCCTGGGAAAGGACAAAGGGCAGGACAGGTCCTGGCAGTGATCCTTTGCCTCATCTTCTGAGCCTGGGAGTGGCACCAACTCCTGCTGCTCCACTGATTCTGGGTGATACCTTGGACTGGGGAGCTCCTGAGTTACCTCTAGGACCCCAGGGCCCTTCTTGGCTATGGGATTTCCGCCTTTTCTGTGCTCAGCAGCAGGTACTGCAGCCCATAATCTTCACACCAGTACAGCAGGTTCCTCCACAGCAGCTCTGGGCCATGATAAAGGTAGCAGGAACATCCCTGGTTAATCTCCTGAAAGTCTTAATCTCCTTTTTAAGTGGATTCATGATCTACATTCTTCCTATCTTGGTTCTTATTTTATGATGGTTGAGGGTATTTGACTAATTTCAGAAATTCGACGATTTTGAACTCTGTCAATGAAGGAGAGGTTTGTATTGTTTTCCTCTAACTTTCATTCTTAAAGTTCTGCTGCATAATACAATCAGATTTCTGCTTCCCCACCCCCCTTTTAAGTGTAGCTTTCTGAACGGTTTTATAGCTCATGAGGTTCAGCTTTCGGTATCTCGTTTCCATCCCCATCACTGGCAGACAAAAGCAGTTCATAAACACTGCAGAAATCCCAGAAATCTTACCTCTCACGGGGCTTTCCCAATGTTCCCTTGGCTATTGTTGTTTTACGATAACAAGAACATTTAAAGCTAAGAAAATACCCCACATTTTCTTCAACGTTTAACTGAGATCTTCTGCCAAGCAGAGCAGGCTGTGAACTCATCCAAGCTCAGTGCTCTATCCACACCATACATCCCATCCTGGTATCTATGAATGATGGCTCAGAAAACCACCCCTTCGAAGAAAAATGTGCAAAATACATCAGTGAGAACTAGTAGTGAATTTCAAATATCACAAAGGATTTCCTGCTCAGGAAAAAAAAAAAAAAAATTCCTCCTCATCAACTGAAAAATTTTTATTTTCCCATGATAAGCTATTCTGATTTTTTAATTCAGTTATAGAATTAAACAGAAATCAAATCCCTACATGGAATGCCTTTCAACCTAATGGCATGGATAGAGAAAACTGTTTTCAGGCCATTTATAGATCAGTTTGCACTGACAGAAAACTTCTGAAGAGTACCTATCAAATAAAGCGCTGCAACCCCCCCAAAAATTAAACAGACTTACTGAAGAACTGCATGAAGGGTTGAAAAAATGTTCATTTTTTGTCATGCAACTTGGAATACTGAGGGAGTCCAGTCTCTCCTCCCCTGGACAAGAGTGAATACTGCTCCAAGAGGAGGGTAAAGGACAAATGAAAACCAGAGAGGCTCTTGTGCAACACCGTGGGATTTTAATGTGAAAGAGAAGCCGAGCAGCCAATCACAGAAAATCAAGGCAATACAACAAGGACGAAGGAGTGACGCGGGTGTCATGCTCTGGTTCCAGTGCCCCGCTCAGGACCTGGGGGACAGCCAGGGGGATGGAGGGACGCGGGGGGTAGCGAGGCTGAGCCGTGCAGCCAGGGCGCACGGGGGCACGGGGCAGTGGGCTGCTGGGCGCACACAGCCACCTCCTGCCCCCGTGCCAGGGCAGCTGATGCATGCTGCTAGTGCCCACGGCTCTTGCTCCGTGTCCTCGTGCCTGGGCCTGGTTTCGGGGCTGTTGCTGGTTCTGGGCACCATGCTGGGGACTTTAGAAAGCCCCACAGCTCCCGCGGCGGGACCTGCTCCACCTCTGAGCTCCGGGCAGGTAATACCCCGTGCCACCGGAGGAGAAGCCAGAGCTGTAGGACCTCCCACAGTTGCCAAAGCCACTGCACCCACGTTGGCCCCCAAAGCCCAGGGAGCCCCCGTAGCCCATGGCATCTCCAGGACCTAGGGAACGGCCGTACCCAAGGGACCCCCCGTAACCTCCCAAGCCAAAGGAACCCCCAGAGCCCCGGGAGCCCCCAGAGCCACCCAAGCCCCCAAAGCCCAGGGAGCTGCCGTAGCCCCCCAGACCAAAGGAGCTCCCATAGCCTCGGGAGCCCCCCAAACCCAGAGAGCTCCCATAACCCCTATAGCCCCCCAAACCAAAGGAGCTCCCATAGCCAGCTGAGCCCCCATAGCCAGTCAAACCCCCCAGACCCAGGGAGCTCCCATAGCCCCCGAAGCCTCCCAAACCAAAGGAGCCCCCAGAGCCCTGGGAGCTTCGGGAACTGAAGGAACGCCCCAGCCAGGCTGGGCCTGACGACCCCACAACGCTCTCCTGAGGAAAAGAGCTCAGGATGGGGCCTGGCATTGTCACCACAGCCGGCGGGGGGAAGATCACAGCTCTGGAGTCGGGGCACTGCTGCACACATGGCTCATTGTAGCTCTCGGCAATCGGCTGAGGGCAAGTCACCCCGCAGGGTCTGCAGGACTCGCTGTAGCAGGACATCCTCCTTGTGACGCTTGTGAGTCTGCAATGCACAGCGTTAAGGGGTTTTAAGGTAAATGAAGAAATAGTAGAGCTGGGCTGGGACGAGATGAACCAAGATTATTAATCTCTAACTCTGTGTCTGCGATATCAGAAGTTAACAAGAAAATGGATATATTTATCCATACTAACAAATAAAACTCATTCTTATATTAACTCAATTTTATCCTTTCTTTCTTCTCATCTTGATCACCTTTATAAATAATTTGATGTGAAACAGAACTTCAGCACTAGATAAATTAGGTAGATCTGTCTACAGCAACTTAAGAGTAGGAGAAAAGTTTCATTGGCTCTATTTATTCCGACTTTATGAGGTGTAAGTCACCCCAAGTATTTCTGTAGCTTGGAGATCTACTTCCTATCCTAATGCAGTAATTCCTGATGCTGCATCTGGACAAAGACACATTTTCAGAAGGAAACAGAGGACATGTGTCTGTAAAAACACATTCAAGGATCGTCTCCGTGACCAAAAGTAAATGCTAATAGTAGTAGAAAGAATGAGTGAAATCACTCTTACCTTGTTCGCTGCAGAGGCCGAGACAAGAGCAACCGATATAAGGACTGCGGGTGATACGAGCTTTTATAGGCTTCTTTAGGCCAGCCTTTGTGCCTTTGGTCCTAATCTGTTACAAAACAAACACGATAGTGGGAGCTTGAATTTTGCCACCTCAGCAGTGTCCCTCCCAAACGTTAGTGTGGGCGTGATAACAACTGCTGACGACGACCAGTTCTCTGCGATTGTCATTTTAGGGGATTTGGGGAACTTGCAGATGAAGGGTTACCCTGCAGTCCTCGACTGAAAACCAGAACAAGAGTCGTGCGTCGTGTTAGGCCCATTCAAATGTTCAGTGTGGCAGCTGCACGATGTGGAGAACTTCTTGGTGCCACGGACACAAAGCAGGTGAAGTTCGTCCGACGTGAGCCAGGAGTTTGACTCCAAGAGGATGCAAGTTCTCCTTGCAGTTGGCTAAGGATCTATATCAATGTTTTTAGACAGCAGAGCAAAGAGCTGACACGACCCAGGCTCGTCCCTGATGGGACAGCACTATTGATAACAGCATGAAAACAATAAATCCTGCCCAAGTTTTTAGCTTGTGCTCTAAACTTTTTATTTTACCAATAATTAGCCCAGGCAGGGATATCAGTGTCTGATTACGCACCCATCAAATGATAGAGGGGAATGATACCGTCCCATCATCACTAGAAATATTAACTGCGACCCAAGTGAAGTCAGCATCGGTCTGTTGAAACCTTTTCCAACCTCTTTCTCTCGGTTCTTCTGAGGCAACTGAGGTGACACCAGGTTAGAAGAATGACTGGGCTAAGCGACACCTCCAAAGAAACAGAAATGACCTTGCTGATACAACCAGAACTGTTGACAGGGTCTTGGCCTAAAGCTAATCCCAAACATTTCAAAATTTAATTTGATTCCTCTGCTTCTAGAAGCTCTGCTAAAATACATTTCAAATCAATCCGAATTTTCTTCCCCTCCCCACCCTGAAGTACCGACCACTTAACAGTGGGAAATTCATAAAATAGTACGTAAAAAGATCTATTTTAAGGGGGTAGGTCTGTGGCATCATACAGTTATTTGCAAATCTGTTGTTTTCTAATTTTACAGTATTACAAAAGATAAGCTATAAATCACCTTTACATTGTAAGACAGGTGTGCCTTCGAAGCGTCATCAGGATTTGCTGATAATAATGAGAGGCTCCTGGAAGATAATGACTTTAAGCTGCTTCACAAATACTCATTAATAAGCAGCGCATGCAATTTCTGCTGTTATCATATTAAATAAAGAAGGGCAGGATTTTAGAAGCTCCCTTGTTATGAAACAGCATCATTTAAAAATACGCCAGCCAATGTCAAAATTCTTTTGATCCCTTAACCAGACTGCGGTTTACAACTTCAAATGCCTGAAATGATTTGATTTTCATTCATGTTATCGAGTTCTTTGTTTTACCAAGTATTAATCTGTTTGGGGAGATCATGACATGTCCGTGCTATGGACTATAAGTAGTAGCTTCATCTCCCTTTATGCGCCAGTATTTTGCTAATATGTCTAAAATGTCTATTGCCTTAAATTCAGAGGTGGGGAAGAGCCCCATTACAATTCACCTGAATTTTCGGGCTTAACTGGCTTTCTGTCCACATTCTGAAAAACAAGGGGTCTCTGATGTCCTAAAATCTCTGCTCTTAGACTCTCCAGACCACTTGCTCTCACCTCTAAATGACTCCACCTCTTATGCACGAAGTTGTACCTAATTACACAAAGCGCTCCATTCAGCGTCTCTAAATTGTGTGCCGATAGTTGCGTGTTTGTGTATAACAACGCTACGACACATCAAATATGAATTTTCAGTGGGCGTTTGTAAAGCCTCTTATCGCTCCATGGAGGATCTGCAATATCTCTGAAGTGGCACTGCCTCAGTGGCATTCCAAAGACAGCAGTAAAAATAAGAATGGAATCCACCTTATTAATTTATGAATCATTCAGGATATTTGATCTGCAAAATACAGATGTCAAAAGCCCCACATTTCTAAACCAGATGTAGATACGTGAAATTCTGCTTCTTTCTCTTACCTCTCTCCCTCTTTTTATCCAGCTCGCTTGTATTTTCAGACATATTCACTTAAATGACACTATTAAAAGACAGATAAATTTAACTAATCCTTTCTCATCAACTCTAAAACTAGAAGATGCTCCAGTGCCGATGCTGGCAATTAGAAGTCTGAAGGAACTTGTCAGTCACCAAATCAATGTCCACAGGTTGGTACCAACACTGGGTCGCACTTGATTTTGAAGGTGGGGAGTGGCAGTGCGAAGCAAGCAAAATTAAATCCCTCGACGTGAAGGTTGTTTCGTTACTATGCAGGACCCGAGGCACAAAGGGTGTT
Organism: Athene cunicularia; assembly: GCF_003259725.1. NCBI lineage: Eukaryota > Metazoa > Chordata > Aves > Strigiformes > Strigidae > Athene > Athene cunicularia. The sequence continues at coordinate 313,566 of NW_020799134.1, read as the reverse complement.
TCGTATCCGTAAGCAGTTTGAGAAACGTATAAAAGCTGTCCCCGCTCCAAGCCTCTCTATCCATATCTCCTCGTTTATTCCGCTCGGTGAACAAGGTAAGTCCAATCTGGCTCAATCCTTCTCAAGTTTTGGGTTTTTTCTTCTTTATTTTTAATGCTAAATTCTACACGATATTATGGATTCGTGGGTGAGAGAACTGCTGGTGTCGGAAGGTGTAACCCTTAGAAAAAAACGGGAAGTTTTTCTATGCTACTTTGAATAATCATTTCCCAGGCGTTTTAGTTTCAATTCAGAATCTACATGCATTATAAAATTTAAAAACAACAGAGTGATCGCAGTATCTACCACCTTGTGGTAGCATTTGTCCCATACAGGCAAACAATCTATTTGGAAGTTGAGTTGCTGCTGGGGAAGCAATATCGAACTGTAGAAAGAGATGGGCTATATCCGACACTTCTTTTTCTTAACTTGCTGTGAATACATTAAGAAACTTTCGTCTGCTTCATCTGGTCTTAGTAAATTAGATTCATCGTGCTACAAGCAAGAGCACTGATCTCAAGGTTCACCATGCATGACGCTAGATGTCTGCATCTGTGCATGACATCTAGGAGATCTTGACAGGAAACAATCCAGAATAGGATTTACGTGACCAGATGTAGGCAATAATGTGCAAGACGATGAACCCCGGGCTGTCACAATTTCCACTGACTATAAGCAAGCACAGGGGTCTAGAGTCAGGTGACAAATTCTGCATCTGAAACCTGCTTAACGCTGTGCATTGCAGACTCAGCCGTCACAAGGAGGATGTCCTGCTACAGCGAGTCCTGCAGACCCTGCGGGGTGACCTGCCCTCAGCCGATTGCCGAGAGCTACAATGAGCCATGTGTGCAGCAGTGCCCCGACTCCAGAGCTGTGATCTTCCCCCCGCTGGCTGTGGTGACAATGCCAGGCCCCATCCTGAGCTCTTTTCCTCAGGAGAGCGTTGTGGGGTCGTCAGGCCCAGCCTGGCTGGGGCGTTCCTTCTGTTCCCGAAGCTCCCAGGGCTCTGGAGGCTCCTTTGGTTTGGGAGGCTTTGGAGGCTATGGGAGCTCCCTGGGTCTGGGGGGTTTGACTGGCTATGGGGGCTCAGCTGGCTATGGGAGCTCCTTTGGTTTGGGGGGCTATAGGGGTTATGGGAGCTCTCTGGGTTTGGGGGGCTCCCGAGGCTATGGGAGCTCCTTTGGTCTGGGGGGCTACGGCAGCTCCCTGGGCTTTGGGAGCTTGGGTGGCTCTGGGGGCTCCCGGGGCTCTGGGGGTTCCTTTGGCTTGGGAGGTTACGGGGGGTCCCTTGGGTACGGCCGTTCCCTAGGTCCTGGAGATGCCATGGGCTACGGGGGCTCCCTGGGCTTTGGGGGCCAACGTGGGTGCAGTGGCTTTGGCAACTGTGGGAGGTCCTACAGCTCTGGCTTCTCCTCCGGTGGCACGGGGTATTACCTGCCCGGAGCTCAGAGGTGGAGCAGGTCCCGCCGCGGGAGCTGTGGGGCTTTCTAAAGTCCCCAGCATGGTGCCCAGAACCAGCAACAGCCCCGAAACCAGGCCCAGGCACGAGGACACGGAGCAAGAGCCGTGGGCACTAGCAGCATGCATCAGCTGCCCTGGCACGGGGGCAGGAGGTGGCTGTGTGCGCCCAGCAGCCCACTGCCCCGTGCCCCCGTGCGCCCTGGCTGCACGGCTCAGCCTCGCTACCCCCCGCGTCCCTCCATCCCCCTGGCTGTCCCCCAGGTCCTGAGCGGGGCACTGGAACCAGAGCATGACACCCGCGTCACTCCTTCGTCCTTGTTGTATTGCCTTGATTTTCTGTGATTGGCTGCTCGGCTTCTCTTTCACATTAAAATCCCACGGTGTTGCACAAGAGCCTCTCTGGTTTTCATTTGTCCTTTACCCTCCTCTTGGAGCAATATTCACTCTTGTCCAGGGGAGGAGAGACTGGACTCCCTCAGTATTCCAAGTTGCATGACAAAAAATGAACATTTTTTCAACCCTTCATGCAGTTCTTCAGTAAGTCTGTTTAATTTTTGGGGGGGTTGCAGCGCTTTATTTGATAGGTACTCTTCAGAAGTTTTCTGTCAGTGCAAACTGATCTATAAATGGCCTGAAAACAGTTTTCTCTATCCATGCCATTAGGTTGAAAGGCATTCCATGTAGGGATTTGATTTCTGTTTAATTCTATAACTGAATTAAAAAATCAGAATAGCTTATCATGGGAAAATAAAAATTTTTCAGTTGATGAGGAGGAATTTTTTTTTTTTTTTTTCTGAGCAGGAAATCCTTTGTGATATTTGAAATTCACTACTAGTTCTCACTGATGTATTTTGCACATTTTTCTTCGAAGGGGTGGTTTTCTGAGCCATCATTCATAGATACCAGGATGGGATGTATGGTGTGGATAGAGCACTGAGCTCGGATGAGTTCACAGCCTGCTCTGCTTGGCAGAAGATCTCAGTTAAACGTTGAAGAAAATGTGGGGTATTTTCTTAGCTTTAAATGTTCTTGTTATCGTAAAACAACAATAGCCAAGGGAACATTGGGAAAGCCCCGTGAGAGGTAAGATTTCTGGGATTTCTGCAGTGTTTATGAACTGCTTTTGTCTGCCAGTGATGGGGATGGAAACGAGATACCGAAAGCTGAACCTCATGAGCTATAAAACCGTTCAGAAAGCTACACTTAAAAGGGGGGTGGGGAAGCAGAAATCTGATTGTATTATGCAGCAGAACTTTAAGAATGAAAGTTAGAGGAAAACAATACAAACCTCTCCTTCATTGACAGAGTTCAAAATCATCGAATTTCTGAAATTAGTCAAATACCCTCAACCATCATAAAATAAGAACCAAGATAGGAAGAATGTAGATCATGAATCCACTTAAAAAGGAGATTAAGACTTTCAGGAGATTAACCAGGGATGTTCCTGCTACCTTTATCATGGCCCAGAGCTGCTGTGGAGGAACCTGCTGTACTGGTGTGAAGATTATGGGCTGCAGTACCTGCTGCTGAGCACAGAAAAGGCGGAAATCCCATAGCCAAGAAGGGCCCTGGGGTCCTAGAGGTAACTCAGGAGCTCCCCAGTCCAAGGTATCACCCAGAATCAGTGGAGCAGCAGGAGTTGGTGCCACTCCCAGGCTCAGAAGATGAGGCAAAGGATCACTGCCAGGACCTGTCCTGCCCTTTGTCCTTTCCCAGGCTCCAGCAAGCCCCACCACAGGGCTCTCTTCTCCTGACATCCTCCCTCTCCCAGCAACATCCACCCTCACCTCAACTGGTCAACTCAGGACCAGCATTTACCCTCCCACAACTGCTGGGCACCTGCCCCCAGGCTCTCCCTAGCTTGGGACAAGGAAGGAGTGAGACATGACTTGGATGCAGGAAAACTTTATTATGCCCAGAAGGGCAGGAGAGGCTGCCAGGGAGATCTTGGGCAAGACCAGAGAGGCTGGTGCCATGTGTTGAGGCAGTCAGAGGGATATTCTCCAGAGCATGCTTTCTTACTCTGGATGCCCCCTTGGTGCAGCATTCCAGATCCCAAGGACTTGGCCCTGCAGCCTCACAGAACCCTTCAGGTCCAGATCCTGCCCCATCCAATGGCCAGGAGGAGAAGGGAGGGCAGGAGAAGGTGTTGGCTCGGCTGCAGCTGCTCAGCACTGCTCAGCGCCTCGTGCCCGCCAGCTCAGCCCTGCATGGGGGTGGTGTTGGCGATTGGGCTGGGGCCAGTGCCTGGGGCTGGGCTGGGTCTAGCAGGGCCCACAGGTGTCCCAGAGCTTCCTGCTGTAGCGGGGCAGGGCACAAGGGCTGCAGGCAGGAGAAGCGTAGGGTCTGCCAAAGGTGCAGAGGCCCCCTGAGCCCAGCGTGGCCCCGGCGCCATAGAGGCCCCCCAGCCCCAGGTTGCCCCCAAAGGCGGGGGCTCCGGACGAGCCCACCACGGCTTGCTGGGGGAAGGAGCTGAGGATGGGGCCGGGGAAGGTGACGACGACGGGGGGCGGCTGGATGAAGGCCGACGAGTCGGGGCACTGCCGGGCGCACAGCTCGTTGCAGCTCTCAGCGATGGGCTGGGGGACGGCGACGCCGCTTTTCGGTGGGCACAGGTCGTAGCAAGACATCTTTGTGTGAGAGAGCTGAGCCTGAAACACACGGCCACAAGAACAGGTGTCGTGAATGCGGAGGAGATACCCCAGCTGTGCAGTGCCCTCTTCCCAGGGCTGCCCCAAACCAGCAAAGGCCACAGCAACCACCATGAGCTCCGTGCCCAGCGCTTGCCCTGAGCCCAAACACCCCCTCAGTGCCCTCCTCTCTGCACTCCGAGGGCACACAAAGACTCCCCGAGAGCCTGTGCAGGGCCTGGCTCTGCATGTCCCGGCCACGGGGCTCCCTCCTCCTCCCGCTGTGGCTCAGCCCACCCTGGCTGTCCAAGGCAGCTGCCACACGCCTGCTGCCCTCAGAGCTCTCCTGGCCAGGGAGGCCCCAAGCCGCTCCCTGCCACAGGAGGCAGAGACCCACAGGCACCCACCTTCCCTTTCCTGAGCAGAGCGAGGCAGGAGCGATGGATGCCAGTGCTCGCTGAGGGCAGAGCTTTTATGCGGTGTGCTGAGTGAGGGGAGGAGCTGCTGAGTTGGGAGCAAGTGGCCCTCGGAGGACAAGCCCCTGGTCCCTCCCTGCGTGGCACGGGGCTGTTGTGCTGACGCCGCTTCCTCAGCAGCCCCAACCCGCTCTATCAGCCCCTGCAATTACCCTGCTCGGGCGCTTGCCAGCTGCCACCTCATGGGCCAAATGAGCCCCAGTGTCTTTTCATTATCACAGGGCGTAAGAGGGCACGCAGCGTGACAAAGGCTGATTGCAAGTGCTCTGCATGCCAGAGCTCTTACCCCAGGGCTTGGTCTTAGGGTCGCACATGCCTTTTTTGCAGAGCTACCAGTAAGACCAGGGTCTTGGCACTGACCAAGAAGGCCCCTTGCATAGGCCTCCCGCATACCAGTGCCCAAATGACGTATGTCGTGAATCTGTAATTTAGAGGGGCACGAGGTTATGAAATGGCAGAGCAGAAGCACTCCTCTGCGGCACTGCCTGCTCAGCACAATACATCACTCGCCAGCCCTACGGAGCCGGCCTCCATCTGCCTACAGGCGTTGGTCATCGACCTCTGCCAGTCTGGGGCAGAAAGACCCCCCGTGCTCTTCCCTCCTGAGCTGTTTGCTGTAAAGTTCACAGATCCCCTCTTACGCACCATGACACAAGCTCGTGCCACTCCTACTCCAGCCCCACCAGCCCCTCACAGATGTGTTGGTACTCCCCTTGCCTGGGGCCAGTGCTGGAAAGGGGCTTCCTGCGTTGTGCTGTGGAGCTGGGAGTCCTGTCTGAAGGTTCATCTCCAGCAGCCCCCAGTGGAAATGGCCCCACTGGGCTCTGGGGGAGCTCTTCTTCCCGCGGTATCCAGCTGAGGATACAAGGCTGAGATGTCTTCCCAGGGCAGCATGGGGCTGGCAGGAGCTGCAGAAGCACGGCCCTCCCCTGCCGGGTGCAGCCCCCAGCAGGCAGATGCTGTTGCCATGTAGCCCCTGAAGGAGAAACACCTGGAAAGGCTCTGAGACAACGTGTGATTCTGTGGTGAGGGAATGCTGACTCAACGCGGGGCAGGAGATGGACAGCGCCATTGTCAATTTTGTCATCATTGTCATCGTTGTCATGGGCAGGAGGGAGTGCCCCTCTGCACATTGGCCCACGGGGTGCTGAGCAATGGTGGGGATGGTATAAAAGCTCTGCCTCTGCCAGGCTCTCCCATCCTCTGCTCTGGCCGCCTTCTCCTTGGGGAACAGGGTAAGTCTGGGAGCGCTTCTCCTCCTGGATCCATGAGACAGCTCCTCCAGCTCTGATGCTCATCCACTACTATTCTACTGCAATCCCTTTTCTCTTTCAGAGCACCATCTGACCTCACACAAAGATGTCTTGCTACGACCTGTGCCCACCGAAAAGCGGCGTCGCCGTCCCCCAGCCCATCGCTGAGAGCTGCAACGAGCTGTGCGCCCGGCAGTGCCCCGACTCGTCGGCCTTCATCCAGCCGCCCCCCGTCGTCGTCACCTTCCCCGGCCCCATCCTCAGCTCCTTCCCCCAGCAAGCCGTGGTGGGCTCGTCCGGAGCCCCCGCCTTTGGGGGCAACCTGGGGCTGGGGGGCCTCTATGGCGCCGGGGCCACGCTGGGCTCAGGGGGCCTCTGCACCTTTGGCAGACCCTACGCTTCTCCTGCCTGCAGCCCTTGTGCCCTGCCCCGCTACAGCAGGAAGCTCTGGGACACCTGTGGGCCCTGCTAGACCCAGCCCAGACCCAGGCACTGGCCCCAGCCCAATCGCCAACACCACCCCCATGCAGGGCTGAGCTGGCGGGCACGAGGCTCTGAGCAGTGCTGAGCAGCCACAGCCAACACCTGGGCAGCTGGCAGTGCCACACACCCTCAGCCCTTTCCTCATCCCTTCCCCTGCCCTCTGCTCCCCTCTACTCCTTTCTCCTCCCAGATATTGGACGGGGCAGCATGTGGACTTGAAGGGCTCTTCGAGGCTGCAGGGCCAACTCCTCGGCATCTGGAATGCTGCACCATGGGGGCATCTGGAGCTGAAAGCCTTGCTCTGGAGAAAATCCCTCTGCCTCCCACCTTTTGTGGAAACCTGATGCTCTGGTCTTGCCCTCAATCTGCTTACTACCTGTCCTGCCCCTCTGGACACAATAAAGTTTTCCTGCATCCAAGTCATGTCTCACTCCGTCATTGTCCCAAGCTTGGGAAACCGTGGTGGCAGGTGCCCAGCAGCTGTGGGAGGGTAAATGCTGGGTTTGAGATGCCCAAGGGAGGTGAGCGTGGGAAGTGCTGGGAGAGGGAGGATGCAGGAAGCAGGCAGGGGAAAGAGAGCCTTGTGGTGGGACTTGCAGGAGCTGGGGAGAGGGCAGAGGACAGGGAGCAGGGTAGGTACAAGCAGTGCTCCATCACTTCAGATTCTGAGCCCATGAGCAGCTCCAAATCTACAAGGTTCCACTGCTCTGCAGAAGCATGGCAGAATCTTTAGGCATCTGCTCAGAGGAGGCTGGATGGGAGCAAGTGTTTAACCTCACACCTGGGAAATGGCCGTCAGTATTCCATGGCATAGGACATCCTGCTCAGCAACAGAAAGCTGGGGGAAGAAGAAGGAAGGAGGATCTGTGGAGTGATGGCATTTGTCTTCTCAAATAACTATTGCCAGTGTGGCCATGCTGCTGTCCTGGAGATGGCTGAACACCTGAGCTAATGGCAAGTAGAATATGAATTCCTTGATTGCTTGGTGGCATGCAAGGCTTTTCCTTTCTGCTTAAACTCTCTTTATCCCAAACACACCAGTTTTCTCTCTTTCTCACTTTTAGGCCTCCCAATCCTTCCCCCATGACAGCAGTGGAGGAGTGAGCGAGATGCTCTGGGATGTTTAGGTGTCAGCTGTTGTAAAATCTCAAAAATGCTGAAGGAACAGGGAGCAGCTGTCTCCTGGGGAGAGCCTTAGGAGCTGAAATATTTCCTCTGGGCTCTGAGGAACACCTGGGGTTTCTCATCAACTAATTCTCAGATCCCTGAAGGGAAGGCATCGAGAAGATGGGTCCAGGCTCTTGTCAGAGGTGTCCAGTGCCAGGACAAGAGGCAATGGGCACCAGCAGATACAGAGGAGCCTCTGCCTCAAACGTGCAAACCTCTTTTGCCACTGTGAGGGTACCGAGCACTGGAACAGGTTTTCTCATGTGTTTGTGGCATTTCTGTTCTTGGTCACAAAGTCATATGGACACAGTACTGGGCAGATGGCTCTGGGTGACCCTGCTGATGTAGCAGCATGAAAATATGCCCTGTAAAGGCTCCTGCCCAAGAATCAGGTCGTTATTTCTGTCATTTTCTGTCTGTGGCAGAGAATCGGGGAGCAGCAAATTGTTCTGTGTTTGGGGTCAGAAGGGGATGGACAAAAGGATGGGGAAAGCAAAGGTGAAGGAGAGTGGAGCAGAAGGACAGGCAAGACAATGGGGAAGATGGAAGAGGACTCTGAAAGGGAATAAAAAGAAGAAATAATGGGAAAGAGGAGAGGAAAGAGAAGGGAAAAGGAAAATGATAGGGAAGAGGAAATGGAAACATCCCTATTCTTTCTGCCCAGGGGCTCAGACAGAGCCATGGAGGCATGAAGGGGCTGGAGTCACAACACCCATTGTCCCTGGATGGATCCCAGCCCCTGGGGCAGCCACACTCATGCCCAGGGAAGCTCAAGGTCTGCAAATGCCCAAGGGCTGCAGGTCCTGCAGGCAGCAATTGTGTCTGTGTCCAGGCAGGGCCCGTGGAACTCAGCTGTGGGACCGTGTGTGGCCAGAGCTGCCAGGGCTGTGGGGTCTCCCCAAAGGCAGCTCAGCCCAGATCTTGCTGGGACAGAGAGACTGCCCTGGTGCAGATGAGGGGGGTTCACGTGCAGGGTGAGGGAGCCCTACAGCCCATGTGGCTCAGTGAAAGTCAAAACTAAGAGAGAAATGTTAGATGCAGGATTCTTTATTTAAAGGGCAGGAAAGAACTACTGCAGAAAGACACATGAGGCAGAGGCAGGCAGGTTGTGCCTGAGGACTTCAAGAGAGCTGCTCCTTCAGGCTGCTGCCAGGCGGTGGCTGCTGGAGAGACAAGAAGTGCCCTGTGGGAGGACGGTGGCTTCAGGCCTCTAGGGATGGGACGGAGCATGGTGGAGGAGAGGCAGCGTGGAGAGAGGAGCAGAGGAGAAATGAATCTGAGATGCCCAGGGTCTCAGGTTTTTGTGGGTGTGGGTCTAGCAGGGCCCACAGGTGTCCCAGAGCTTCCTGCTGTAGCGGGGCAGGGCACAAGGGCTGCAGGCAGGAGAAGCGTAGGGTCTGCCAAAGGTGCAGAGGCCCCCTGAGCCCAGCGTGGCCCCGGCGCCATAGAGGCCCCCCAGCCCCAGGTTGCCCCCAAAGGCGGGGGCTCCGGACGAGCCCACCACGGCTTGCTGGGGGAAGGAGCTGAGGATGGGGCCGGGGAAGGTGACGACGACGGGGGGCGGCTGGATGAAGGCCGACGAGTCGGGGCACTGCCGGGCGCACAGCTCGTTGCAGCTCTCAGCGATGGGCTGGGGGACGGCGACGCCGCTTTTCGGTGGGCACAGGTCGTAGCAAGACATCTTTGTGTGAGAGAGCTGAGCCTGAAACACACGGCCACAAGAACAGGTGTCGTGAATGCGGAGGAGATACCCCAGCTGTGCAGTGCCCTCTTCCCAGGGCTGCCCCAAACCAGCAAAGGCCACAGCAACCACCATGAGCTCCGTGCCCAGCGCTTGCCCTGAGCCCAAACACCCCCTCAGTGCCCTCCTCTCTGCACTCCGAGGGCACACAAAGACTCCCCGAGAGCCTGTGCAGGGCCTGGCTCTGCATGTCCCGGCCACGGGGCTCCCTCCTCCTCCCGCTGTGGCTCAGCCCACCCTGGCTGTCCAAGGCAGCTGCCACACGCCTGCTGCCCTCAGAGCTCTCCTGGCCAGGGAGGCCCCAAGCCGCTCCCTGCCACAGGAGGCAGAGACCCACAGGCACCCACCTTCCCTTTCCTGAGCAGAGCGAGGCAGGAGCGATGGATGCCAGTGCTCGCTGAGGGCAGAGCTTTTATGCGGTGTGCTGAGTGAGGGGAGGAGCTGCTGAGTTGGGAGCAAGTGGCCCTCGGAGGACAAGCCCCTGGTCCCTCCCTGCGTGGCACGGGGCTGTTGTGCTGACGCCGCTTCCTCAGCAGCCCCAACCCGCTCTATCAGCCCCTGCAATTACCCTGCTCGGGCGCTTGCCAGCTGCCACCTCATGGGCCAAATGAGTCCCAGTGTCTTTTCATTATCACAGGGCGTAAGAGGGCACGCAGCGTGACAAAGGCTGATTGCAAGTGCTCTGCATGCCAGAGCTCTTACCCCAGGGCTTGGTCTTAGGGTCCCACATGCCTTTTTTGCAGAGCTACCAGTAAGACCAGGGTCTTGGCACTGACCAAGAAGGCCCCTCGCAAAGGCCTCCCGCATACCAGTGCCCACATGACGTATGTCGTGCAGCTGTAATCTAGAGAGGCGCGAGGTTATGAAATAGCAGAGCACAGGCACTCCTCTGCGGCACTGCCTGCTCAGCACGATGCATCACTCGCCAGCCCTACAGAGCCGGCCTCCATCTGCCTGCAGGCGTTGGTCATCGACCTCTGCCAGTCTGGGGCAGAAAGACCCCCCATGCTCTTCCCTCCTGAGCTGCTTAGTTGAAGATTGACTAATCTCCTCCTTATCTCACATGGCACAAGCTTGTGCCACTCCTACGCCAGCTCCACCAGCCCTTCACAGTTGTGTTGGGATCCCCAGTAATGATGGCCAGTGCTGAGCAGGGGGTTCCCTCAGCGTGCTGTGGAGCTGGGAGTCCTGTCTGAAGGTTCAGCTGCAGCAGCCCCCTGTGGGAATGGCCCTGTTGGGCTCAGGTACAATTCTCCTCCCCACAGAACCCAGCTGAGGGCACAGGGCTGAGATGTCTTCCCAGAGCAGAGCACAGGGCTGGCAGGAGCTGCAGAAGCACGGCCCTCTCCTGCCGGGTGCAGTCCCCAGCAGGGAGATGCTGTTGCCATGTAGCCCCTGAAGCAGAAACACCTGGAAAGGCTCTGAGACGACGTGTGATTCTGTGGTGAGGGGGTGCTGACTCAGGGGGGGTTAGGAACTGGACAGAGCCGTTGTCATCATTGTCATCGTTGTCATGGGCAGGAGGGAGTGCCCCTCTGCACATTGGCCCACGGGGTGCTGAGCAATGGTGGGGATGGTATAAAAGCTCTGCCTCTGCCAGGCTCTCCCATCCTCTGCTCTGGCCGCCTTCTCCTTGGGGAACAGGGTAAGTCTGGGAGCGCTTCTCCTCCTGGATCCATGAGCCAGCCCCTTGACCTCAGGCGATCTCCTCTACTGCAATCTTGCTATTTCTGTTCTCTTCCAGAGCACCGTCCGATCCCACACAAAGATGTCTTGCTACGACCTGTGCCCACCGAAAAGCGGCGTCGCCGTCCCCCAGCCCATCGCTGAGAGCTGCAACGAGCTGTGCGCCCGGCAGTGCCCCGACTCGTCGGCCTTCATCCAGCCGCCCCCCGTCGTCGTCACCTTCCCCGGCCCCATCCTCAGCTCCTTCCCCCAGCAAGCCGTGGTGGGCTCGTCCGGAGCCCCCGCCTTTGGGGGCAACCTGGGGCTGGGGGGCCTCTATGGCGCCGGGGCCACGCTGGGCTCAGGGGGCCTCTGCACCTTTGGCAGACCCTACGCTTCTCCTGCCTGCAGCCCTTGTGCCCTGCCCCGCTACAGCAGGAAGCTCTGGGACACCTGTGGGCCCTGCTAGACCCAGCCCAGACCCAGGCACTGGCCCCAGCCCAATCGCCAACACCACCCCCATGCAGGGCTGAGCTGGCGGGCACGAGGCTCTGAGCAGTGCTGAGCAGCCACAGCCAACACCTGGGCAGCTGGCAGTGCCACACACCCTCAGCCCTTTCCTCATCCCTTCCCCTGCCCTCTGCTCCCCTCTACTCCTTTCTCCTCCCAGATATTGGACGGGGCAGCATGTGGACTTGAAGGGCTCTTCGAGGCTGCAGGGCCAACTCCTCGGCATCTGGAATGCTGCACCATGGGGGCATCTGGAGCTGAAAGCCTTGCTCTGGAGAAAATCCCTCTGCCTCCCACCTTTTGTGGAAACCTGATGCTCTGGTCTTGCCCTCAATCTGCTCACTGCCTGTCCTGCCCCTGTGGGCACAATAAAGTTTTCCTGCATCCAAGTCATGTCTCACTCCCTCATTGTCCCAAGCTTGGGAAACCCTGGTGGCAGGTGCCCAGCAGCTGTGGGAGGGTAAATGCTGGGTTTGAGATGCCCAAGGGAGGTGAGCGTGGGAAGTGCTGGGAGAGGGAGGATGCAGGAAGCAGGCAGGGGAAAGAGAGCCTTGTGGTGGGACTTGCAGGAGCTGGGGAGAGGGCAGAGGACAGGGAGCAGGGTAGGTACAAGCAGTGCTCCATCACTTCAGATTCTGAGCCCATGAGCAGCAACAAATCTACAAGGTTCCACTGCTCTGCAGAAGCATGGCAGAATCTTCAGGCATCTGCTCAGAGGAGGCTGGATGGGAGCAAGTGTTTAACCTCACACCTGGGAAATGGCCGTCAGTATTCCATGGCATAGGACATCCTGCTCAGCAACAGAAAGCTGGGGGAAGAAGAAGGAAGGAGGATCTGTGGAGTGATGGTGTTTGTCTTCTCAAGTAACCACAGGCAGTGTGACCACCCTGTTCTCCTGGAGATGGCTGAACACCTGAGCTAATGGCAAGTAGAAAATGAATTCCTTATTTGAATGGCGGCATGCAAGGTTTTTCCTTTACTTCTTAAACTCTCTTTATCCCAACACACCAGTTTTCTCACTTTTAGCCCTCCGCTTCACTCACCCATCCCAGCAGAAGATGAGTGAGCGAGATGCTCAGGGCTGTTCAGTTACCAGCTGGGGTTAAACCACAGAAAATACTGAGGGGACAGGGAGCAGCTGTCTCCTGGGGAGAGACTCAGAGCACCGTGACTGTTCCTCCTGGCTCCAAGCAGGACTGGGTGGGTTCTTATCAATGTGCACGGATGCCTGAAGGGAAGTCTCAAGAAGATTGGTCCAGGCTCTTGTCAGAGGTGTCCAGTGCCAGAACAAGAGGCAATGGGCACCAGCTGAAACACAGGAGTCTCTGCCCCAACAGCCCAAAACTCTTTTGCCACTGTGAGGATGACAGAGCACTGGCACAGGTTATTCCAGGAGGATGGAATGTCGCCGTTCTTGGAGCAAAAGCCCTGTGGACACAGTGCTGAGCAGGGGGGTCTGGGTGATCCTGCTGAGGCAGCACCATAACAAGATGCCCTGCAAAGGCTCCTGCCACAAGAATCAGGCAGTTATTTCTGTCATTTTCTGTCTGTTGTTCTGTGTTGAGTGTCAGAAGGGGAAGGAAAAAAGGATGGGGAAAGGGATAGTGAAGGAGAAGAAGGTACAGGAAAAGAATGGGGAAGGGTGAGAAGTGGTGAAAGGGAAGAGGACTCTGAAAAAAATAAGAAGGAGGAGAATAAAGATGGAAAGAGAAAGAAAAAAAGGAAAGAGAAGGGAAAGGGAATCGGATAGGGAAGAGGAAATGTAAGCATCAATATTCTTTCTGCCCAAGGATGCAGACAGAGCCATGAAGGCATGAAGGGGCTGGAATCACAACACCCATTGTCCCTGGGTGGATCCCAGCCCCTGAGGCAGCCACACTCATGCCCAGGGAAGCTCAAGGTCTGCAAATGCCCAAGGGCTGCAGGTCCTGCAGGCAGCAGATGTGTCTGTGTCCAGGCAGGGCCCGTGGAACTCGGCTGTGGGACCGTGTGTGGCCAGAGCTGCCAGGGCTGTGGGGTCTCCCCAAAGGCAGCTCAGCCCAGATCTTGCTGGGACAGAGAGACTGCCCTGGTGCAGATGAGGGGGGTCACGTGCAGGGTGAGGGAGCCCTACAGCCCATGTGGCTCAGTGAAAGTCAAAACTAAGAGAAAGAGATGTTAGATGCAGGATGCTTTTATTTTAAATGCAGGAAACAACCACTGGAGAATGACACATGAGGCAGAGGCAGGCAGGTTGTCCTTATGGGCTTCAAAAGTGCTGCTCCTTCAGGCTGCTGCCAGGCGGTGGCTGCTGGAGAAACAAGAAGTGCCCTGTGGGAGGAGGGTGGCTTCAGGCCTCTGGGGATTGGCAGGAGCATGGACTAGGAGAGGCAGCGTGGAGAGAGGAGAAGGAGAGGAGAAATGAATCTGAGATGCCCAGGGCATCAGGTTTTTGTAGGTGTGGGTCTAGCAGGGCCCACAGGTGTCCCAGAGCTTCCTGCTGTAGCGGGGCAGGGCACAAGGGCTGCAGGCAGGAGAAGCGTAGGGTCTGCCAAAGGTGCAGAGGCCCCCTGAGCCCAGCGTGGCCCCGGCGCCATAGAGGCCCCCCAGCCCCAGGTTGCCCCCAAAGGCGGGGGCTCCGGACGAGCCCACCACGGCTTGCTGGGGGAAGGAGCTGAGGATGGGGCCGGGGAAGGTGACGACGACGGGGGGCGGCTGGATGAAGGCCGACGAGTCGGGGCACTGCCGGGCGCACAGCTCGTTGCAGCTCTCAGCGATGGGCTGGGGGACGGCGACGCCGCTTTTCGGTGGGCACAGGTCGTAGCAAGACATCTTTGTGTGAGATAGCTGAGCCTGAAACACATGGCCACAAGAACAGGTGTCGTGAATGCGGAGGAGATACCCCAGCTGTGCAGTGCCCTCTTCCCAGGGCTGCCCCAAACCAGCAAAGGCCACAGCAACCACCATGAGCTCCGTGCCCAGCGCTTGCCCTGAGCCCAAACACCCCCTCAGTGCCCTCCTCTCTGCACTCCGAGGGCACACAAAGACTCCCCGAGAGCCTGTGCAGGGCCTGGCTCTGCATGTCCCGGCCACGGGGCTCCCTCCTCCTCCCGCTGTGGCTCAGCCCACCCTGGCTGTCCAAGGCAGCTGCCACACGCCTGCTGCCCTCAGAGCTCTCCTGGCCAGGGAGGCCCCAAGCCGCTCCCTGCCACAGGAGGCAGAGACCCACAGGCACCCACCTTCCCTTTCCTGAGCAGAGCGAGGCAGGAGCGATGGATGCCAGTGCTCGCTGAGGGCAGAGCTTTTATGCGGTGTGCTGAGTGAGGGGAGGAGCTGCTGAGTTGGGAGCAAGTGGCCCTCGGAGGACAAGCCCCTGGTCCCTCCCTGCGTGGCACGGGGCTGTTGTGCTGACGCCGCTTCCTCAGCAGCCCCAACCCGCTCTATCAGCCCCTGCAATTACCCTGCTCGGGCGCTTGCCAGCTGCCACCTCATGGGCCAAATGAGCCCCAGTGTCTTTTCATTATCACAGGGCGTAAGAGGGCACGCAGCGTGACAAAGGCTGATTGCAAGTGCTCTGCATGCCAGAGCTCTTACCCCAGGGCTTGGTCTTAGGGTCGCACATGCCTTTTTTGCAGAGCTACCAGTAAGACCAGGGTCTTGGCACTGACCAAGAAGGCCCCTCGCAAAGGCCTCCTGCATACCAGTGCCCACATGACGTATGTCATGCAACCGTAATCTAGAGAGGCGCGAGGTTACGAAATGGCAGAGCACAGGCACTCCTCTGCGGCACTGCCTGCTCAGCACGATGCATCACTCGCCAGCCCTACAGAGCCGGCCTCCATCTGCCTGCAGGCGTTGGTCATCGACCTCTGCCAGTCTGGGGCAGAAAGACCCCCCATGCTCTTCCCTCCTGAGCTGCTTAGTTGAAGATTGACTAATCTCCTCCTTATCTCACATGGCACAAGCTTGTGCCACTCCTACGCCAGCTCCACCAGCCCTTCACAGTTGTGTTGGGATCCCCAGTAATGATGGCCAGTGCTGAGCAGGGGGTTCCCTCAGCGTGCTGTGGAGCTGGGAGTCCTGTCTGAAGGTTCAGCTGCAGCAGCCCCCTGTGGGAATGGCCCTGTTGGGCTCAGGTACAACTCTCCTCCCCACAGAACCCAGCTGAGGGCACAGGGCTGAGATGTCTTCCCAGAGCAGAGCACAGGGCTGGCAGGAGCTGCAGAAGCACGGCCCTCTCCTGCCGGGTGCAGTCCCCAGCAGGGAGATGCTGTTGCCATGTAGCCCCTGAAGGAGAAACACCTGGAAAGGCTCTGAGACGACGTGTGATTCTGTGGTGAGGGGGTGCTGACTCAGGGGGGGTTAGGAACTGGACAGAGCCGTTGTCATCATTGTCATCGTTGTCATGGGCAGGAGGGAGTGCCCCTCTGCACATTGGCCCACGGGGTGCTGAGCAATGGTGGGGATGGTATAAAAGCTCTGCCTCTGCCAGGCTCTCCCATCCTCTGCTCTGGCCGCCTTCTCCTTGGGGAACAGGGTAAGTCTGGGAGCGCTTCTCCTCCTGGATCCATGAGCCAGCCCCTTGACCTCAGGCGCTCCCCTCTACTGCAATCTTGCTATTTCTGTTCTCTTGCAGAGCACCGTCCGATCCCACACAAAGATGTCTTGCTACGACCTGTGCCCACCGAAAAGCGGCGTCGCCGTCCCCCAGCCCATCGCTGAGAGCTGCAACGAGCTGTGCGCCCGGCAGTGCCCCGACTCGTCGGCCTTCATCCAGCCGCCCCCCGTCGTCGTCACCTTCCCCGGCCCCATCCTCAGCTCCTTCCCCCAGCAAGCCGTGGTGGGCTCGTCCGGAGCCCCCGCCTTTGGGGGCAACCTGGGGCTGGGGGGCCTCTATGGCGCCGGGGCCACGCTGGGCTCAGGGGGCCTCTGCACCTTTGGCAGACCCTACGCTTCTCCTGCCTGCAGCCCTTGTGCCCTGCCCCGCTACAGCAGGAAGCTCTGGGACACCTGTGGGCCCTGCTAGACCCACCCCAGCCCCAGGCACTGGCCCCAGCCCAATCGCCAACACCACCCCCATGCAGGGCTGAGCTGGCGGGCACGAGGCTCTGAGCAGTGCTGAGCAGCCACAGCCAACACCTGGGCAGCTGGCAGTGCCACACACCCTCAGCCCTTTCCTCATCCCTTCCCCTGCCCTCTGCTCCCCTCTACTCCCTTCTCCTCCCAGATGTTGGACGGGGCAGCATGTGGACTTGAAGGGCTCTTCGAGGCTGCAGGGCCAACTCCTCGGCATCTGGAATGCTGCACCATGGGGGCATCTGGAGCTGAAAGCCTTGCTCTGGAGAAAATCCCTCTGCCTCCCACCTTTTGTGGAAACCTGATGCTCTGGTCTTGCCCTCAATCTGCTCACTGCCTGTCCTGCCCCTGTGGGCACAATAAAGTTTTCCTGCATCCAAGTCATGTCTCACTCTGTCATTGTCCCAAGCTTGGGAAACCCTGGTGGCAGGTGCCCAGCAGCTGTGGGAGGGTAAATGCTGGGTTTGAGATGCCCAAGGGAGGTGAGCGTGGGAAGTGCTGGGAGAGGGAGGATGCAGGCAGCAGGCAGGGGAAAGAGAGCCTTGTGGTGGGACTTGCAGGAGCTGGGGAGAGGGCAGAGGACAGGGAGCAGGGTAGGTACAAGCAGTGCTCCATCACTTCAGATTCTGAGCCCATGAGCAGAAACAAATCTACAAGGTTCCACTGCTCTGCAGAAGCATGGCAGAATCTTCAGGCATCTGCTCAGAGGAGGCTGGATGGGAGCAAGTGTTTAACCTCACACCTGGGAAATGGCCGTCAGTATTCCATGGCATAGGACATCCTGCTCAGCAACAGAAAGCTGGGGGAAGAAGAAGGAAGGAGGATCTGTGGAGTGATGGTGTTTGTCTTCTCAAGTAACCACAGGCAGTGTGACCACCCTGTTCTCCTGGAGATGGCTGAACACCTGAGCTAATGGCAAGTAGAAAATGAATTCCTTATTTGCTTGGCTTGCATGAATCTCTTAAACTCTTTATCCCAACACACCAGTTTTCTCACTTTTAGTCCTCCAATTCACTCACCCATCCCAGCAGAAGATGTGTAAGCGAGGCGATCTGGTCTTTTTAGATGCCAGATGGGGTTAAACCACAAAAATGCTGAAGGGACAGGGAGACTATCTCTCCTGGTGAGAGCCTCAGAGCACCGTGAATGTTATTCCATGTATCAACTGGATGGCTTCTCATTATTGTGCACAGATCCTTGAAGGGAAGGGATCGAAAAGAATTGTCCAGGATCTTGTCAGAGGTGTCCAGTGCCAGGACAAGAGGCAATGGGCACCAGCAGATACAGAGGAGCCTCCGCCTCAAATGTGCAAACCTCTTTTGCCCCTGTGAGGGTACCGAGCACTGGCACAGGCTTCCTCAGGAGTTTGTGGTGTTTCTGTTCTTGGTCAGAAAGTCGTAAGGACACGGTAGTGGGCAGCTGGCTCTGTGTGACCCTGCTGAGACAGCAACATGACAAGAAGCCCTGTAAAGGTTCTTGCTCAAGAATCAGACGGATATTTCTGTCATATTCTGTCTGTGGCAGAGAATCGGGGAGCAGCAAATTGGTCTCTGGTAGGGGACAGAAGGGGATGGAGAAAAGGATGGGGAAAGCAAAGGTAAAGGAGATTGGAGCATAAAGACAGGCAACAAAATGGGGAAGATGGGAGAGGACTCTGCAAGGGAATAAAAAGAAGAAGAAGGAACGGGAAAGATAGGAGGAAAGAGAAGGGAAAGGAAAAATTATAGGTAAGAGGAAAAGGAAGCGTATCCATTCTTTCTGCCCAGGTGCTCAGACAGAGCCATGGAGGCATGAAGGGGCTGGAGTCACAACACCCATTGTCCCTGGATGGATCCCAGCCCCTGGGGCAGCCACACTCATGCCCAGGGAAGCTCAAGGTCTGCAAATGCCCAAGGGCTGCAGGTCCTGCAGGCAGCAAATGTGTCTGTGTCCAGGCAGGGCCCGTGGAACTCAGCTGTGGGACCGTGTGTGGCCAGAGCTGCCAGGGCTGTGGGGTCTCAGTGAAAGTCAAAACTAAGAGAGATGTTAGATGCAGGATTCTTTTATTGTGAGTGCAGGAAACAATCACTGGAAATTGACACATGAGGGAGAGGCAGGCAGGTTGTCCCTGTGGGCTTCAAGAGAGCTGCGCCTTCAGGCTGCTGCCAGGCGGTGGCTGCTGGAGAGACAAGAAGTGCCCTGTGGGAGGACGGTGGCTTGGTGCCTCTGGGGATGGGCAGGAGCATGGAGGAGGAGAAGCAGCATGCAGAGACGAGAAAGCGTGGAGAAGTGAAGCTGAGATGCCCAGGGTCTCACTTTTTTGAAGGTGTGGGTCTAGCAGGGCCCACAGGTGTCCCAGAGCTTCCTGCTGTAGCGGGGCAGGGCACAAGGGCTGCAGGCAGGAGAAGCGTAGGGTCTGCCAAAGGTGCAGAGGCCCCCTGAGCCCAGCGTGGCCCCGGCGCCATAGAGGCCCCCCAGCCCCAGGTTGCCCCCAAAGGCGGGGGCTCCGGACGAGCCCACCACGGCTTGCTGGGGGAAGGAGCTGAGGATGGGGCCGGGGAAGGTGACGACGACGGGGGGCGGCTGGATGAAGGCCGACGAGTCGGGGCACTGCCGGGCGCACAGCTCGTTGCAGCTCTCAGCGATGGGCTGGGGGACGGCGACGCCGCTTTTCGGTGGGCACAGGTCGTAGCAAGACATCTTTGTGTGAGATCGGACGGTGCTCTGCAAGAGAACAGAGATGGAGATAGGTAGAATAGTAGCGGAAGAGCATCAGAGGTGGAGGAGCTGTCTCAGGGACCAGGAGGAGAAGCGCTCCCAGACTTACCCTGTTCCCCAAGGAGAAGGCGGCCAGAGCAGAGGATGGGAGAGCCTGGCAGAGGCAGAGCTTTTATACCATCCCCACCATTGCTCAGCACCCCGTGGGCCAATGTGCAGAGGGGCACTCCCTCCTGCCCATGACAACGATGACAACGATGACAACGGCGCTGTCCATCTCCTGCCCCACCCTGAGTCAGCATCCTCTCAACACAGAATCACACGTCGTCTCAGAGCCTTTCCAGGTGTTTCTGCTTCAAGGTCTGCATGGCAACAGCATCTGCCTGCTGGGGGCTGTGCCCAGCAGGAGAGGGCCGTGCTTCTGCAGCTCCTGCCAGCCCTGTGCTCTGTCCTGGGAAGACATCTCAGCCCTGTGCCCTCAGCTGGGTTTCCCTGGGAGAAGAGTCGCACCAGAGCCCATTGGCCATTCCCACTGGGGCTCTTGCAGCTGAGCCTTCAGACGGGACTCCCAGCTCCCCAGCACCCCGAGGGAAGTCCCTGCTCACTACCAGCCCCCAGCAGTCGCCATCCCAGGACACATGAGAGGGGCCAGTGGGACTGTAGCAGGTCTAGCATGAGCTTGTGCTCTGTGGGATCAGGAGGGGATCTGTTGCCCTTGCACCGCCCAGCTCAGGAGGGAAGAGCATGGGGGGTCTTTCTGCCCCAGACTGGCAGAGGTCGATGACCAACGCCTGCAGGCAGATGGAGGCCGGCTCTGTAGGGCTGGCGAGTGATGCATCGTGCTGAGCAGGCAGTGCCGCAGAGGAGTGCCTGTGCTCTGCTATTTCATAACCTCGCGCCTCTCTAGATTACAGCTGCACGACATACGTCATGTGGGCACTGGTATGCGGGAGGCCTTTGCGAGGGGCCTTCTTGGTCAGTGCCAAGACCCTGGTCTTACTGGTAGCTCTGCAAAAAAGGCATGTGGGACCCTAAGACCAAGCCCTGGGGTAAGAGCTCTGGCATGCAGAGCACTTGCAATCAGCCTTTGTCACGCTGCGTGCCCTCTTACGCCCTGTGATAATGAAAAGACACTGGGGCTCATTTGGCCCATGAGGTGGCAGCTGGCAAGCGCCCGAGCAGGGTAATTGCAGGGGCTGATAGAGCGGGTTGGGGCTGCTGAGGAAGCGGCGTCAGCACAACAGCCCCGTGCCACGCAGGGAGGGACCAGGGGCTTGTCCTCCGAGGGCCACTTGCTCCCAACTCAGCAGCTCCTCCCCTCACTCAGCACACCGCATAAAAGCTCTGCCCTCAGCGAGCACTGGCATCCATCGCTCCTGCCTCGCTCTGCTCAGGAAAGGGAAGGTGGGTGCCTGTGGGTCTCTGCCTCCTGTGGCAGGGAGCGGCTTGGGGCCTCCCTGGGCAGGAGAGCTCTGAGGGCAGCAGGCGTGTGGCAGCTGCCTTGGACAGCCAGGGTGGGCTGAGCCACAGCGGGAGGAGGAGGGAGCCCCGTGGCCGGGACATGCAGAGCCAGGCCCTGCACAGGCTCTCGGGGAGTCTTTGTGTGCCCTCGGAGTGCAGAGAGGAGGGCACTGAGGGGGTGTTTGGGCTCAGGGCAAGCGCTGGGCACGGAGTTCATGGTGGTTGCTGTGGCCTTTGCTGGTTTGGGGCAGCCCTGGGAAGAGGGCACTGCACAGCTGGGGTATCTCCTCCGCATTCACGACACCTGTTCTTGTGGCCGTGTGTTTCAGGCTCAGCTCTCTCACACAAAGATGTCTTGCTACGACCTGTGCCCACCGAAAAGCGGCGTCGCCGTCCCCCAGCCCATCGCTGAGAGCTGCAACGAGCTGTGCGCCCGGCAGTGCCCCGACTCGTCGGCCTTCATCCAGCCGCCCCCCGTCGTCGTCACCTTCCCCGGCCCCATCCTCAGCTCCTTCCCCCAGCAAGCCGTGGTGGGCTCGTCCGGAGCCCCCGCCTTTGGGGGCAACCTGGGGCTGGGGGGCCTCTATGGCGCCGGGGCCACGCTGGGCTCAGGGGGCCTCTGCACCTTTGGCAGACCCTACGCTTCTCCTGCCTGCAGCCCTTGTGCCCTGCCCCGCTACAGCAGGAAGCTCTGGGACACCTGTGGGCCCTGCTAGACCCAGCCCAGCCCCAGGCACTGGCCCCAGCCCAATCGCCAACACCACCCCCATGCAGGGCTGAGCTGGCGGGCACGAGGCGCTGAGCAGCGCTGAGCAGCCACAGCCAACACCTGGGCAGCTGGCAGTGCCACACACCCTCAGCCCTTTCCTCACCCCTTATCCTGCCCTCTACTGCCCTCTCCTCCCAGATGTTGGACGGGGCAGCATGTGGACTTGAAGGGCTCTTCGAGGCTGCAGGGCCAACTCCTCGGCATCTGGAATGCTGCACCATGGGGGCATCTGGAGCTGAAAGCCTTGCTCTGGAGAAAATCCCTCTGCCTCCCACCTTTTGTGGAAACCCGCTGCTCTGCTTTTGCCTACAGTCTGCCTGACAACCTGTCCTGCCTCTCTGGGCACAATAAAGTTTTCCTGCATCCAAGTCATGTCTCACTCTGTCATTGTCCCAAGCTTGGGAAACCCTGGTGGCAGGTGCCCAGCAGCTGTGGGAGGGTACATGCTGGGTTTGAGATGCCCAAGGGAGGTGAACGTGGGAAGTGCTGGGAGAGGGAGGATGGAGGCAGCAGGCAGGGGAAAGAAAGCCTTGTGGTGGGACTTGCAGGAACTGGGGAGAGGGCAGAGGACAGGGAGCAGGGTAGGTACAAGCAGTGCTCCATCACTTCAGATTCTGAGCCTATGAGCAGAAACAACTCTACAAGGTTCCACTGCTCTGCAGAAGCATGGCAGAATCTTCAGGCATCTGCTCAGAGGAGGCTGGATGGGAGCAAGTGTTTAACCTCACACCTGGGAAATGGCCGTCAGTATTCCATGGCATAGGACATCCTGCTCAGCAACAGAAAGCTGGGGGAAGAAGAAGGAAGGAGTATCTGTGGAGTGATGGCATTTGTCTTCTCAAATAACTATTGCCAGTGTGGCCATGCTGCTGTCCTGGAGATGGCTGAACACCTGAGCTAATGGCAAGTAGAATATGAATTCCTTGATTGCTTGGTGGCATGCAAGGCTTTTCCTTTCTGCTTAAACTCTCTTTATCCCAAACACACCAGTTTTCTCTCTTTCTCACTTTTAGGCCTCCCAATCCTTCACCCATGACAGCAGTGGAGGAGTGAGCGAGATGCTCTGGGATGTTTAGGTGTCAGCTGTTGTAAAATCTCAAAAATGCTGAAGGGACAAGGAGCAGCTGCCTCCTGGGGAGAGCCTCAGGAAGCTGAAATATTTCCTCTGGGCTCTGAGGAACACCCGGGGTTTCTCATCAACTAATTCTCAGATCCCTGATGGGAAGGCATCGAGAAGATGGGTCCAGGCTCTTGTCAGAGGTGTCCAGTGCCAGGACAAGAGGCAATGGGCACCAGCAGATACAGAGGAGCCTCTGCCTCAAACGTGCAAACCTCTTTTGCCACTGTGAGGGTACCGAGCACTGGAACAGGTTTCCTCATGTGTTTGTGTCATTTCTGTTCTTGGTCACAAAGTCATATGGAAACGGTAGCGGGCAGTCGGCTCTGGGTGACCCTGCTGAGGCAGCAGCATGACAATAAACCCAGCAAAGGCTCCTGCTCAAGAATCAGGTCGTTATTTCTGTCATTTTGTCTCTGTGTCAGAGAATTCGGGAGGAGCAAATTGGTCTGTGTTTGAGGTCAGAAGGGGATGGACAAAAGGATGGGGAAAGCAAAGGTGGAGGAGAGTGGAGCAGAAGGACAGGCAAGACAATGTGGAAGATGGAAGAGGAATATGAAAGAGAATACAAATAAGAAAGAATGGGAAAGAGAAGAGGAAAGAGAAGGGAAATGGAAAGTGATAGGGAAGAGGAAAGTGAAGTGTCCTTATTCTTTCTGCCCAGGGATTCAGACAGAGTCATGGAGGCATGAAGGGGCTGGAGTCACAACACCCATTGTCCCTGGATGGATCCCAGCCCCTGGGGCAGCCACACTCATGCCCAGGGAAGCTCAAGGTCTGCAAATGCCCAAGGGCTGCAGGTCCTGCAGGCAGCAAATGTGTCTGTGTCCAGTCAGGAAATCAGCTGTGGGAACGTGTGTGGCCAGAGCTGCCAGGGCTGTGGGGTCTCCCCAAAGGCAGCTCAGCCCAGATCTGCTGGGACAGAGAGACTGCCCTGGTGCAGATGAGGGGGGTCACGTGCAGGGTGAGGGAGCCCTACAGCCCATGTGGTTCAGTGAAAGTCAAAACTAAGAGAGAGAGATGTTAGATGCAGGATTCTTTATTTAAAGGGCAGGAAAGAACTACTGCAGAAAGACACATGAGGGAGAGGCAGGCAGGTTGTCCCCGTGGGCTTCAAGAGAGCTGCTCCTTCAGGCTGCTGCCAGGGGGTGGCTGCTGGAGAGACAAGAAGTGCCCTGTGGGAGGACGGTGGCTTGGTGCCTCTGGGGATGGGCAGGAGCATGGTGGAGGAGAAGCAGCATGCAGAGACGAGAAAGCGTGGAGAAGTGAAGCTGAGATGCCCAGGGTCTCACTTTTTTGAAGGTGTGGGTCTAGCAGGGCCCACAGGTGTCCCAGAGCTTCCTGCTGTAGCGGGGCAGGGCACAAGGGCTGCAGGCAGGAGAAGCGTAGGGTCTGCCAAAGGTGCAGAGGCCCCCTGAGCCCAGCGTGGCCCCGGCGCCATAGAGGCCCCCCAGCCCCAGGTTGCCCCCAAAGGCGGGGGCTCCGGACGAGCCCACCACGGCTTGCTGGGGGAAGGAGCTGAGGATGGGGCCGGGGAAGGTGACGACGACGGGGGGCGGCTGGATGAAGGCCGACGAGTCGGGGCACTGCCGGGCGCACAGCTCGTTGCAGCTCTCAGCGATGGGCTGGGGGACGGCGACGCCGCTTTTCGGTGGGCACAGGTCGTAGCAAGACAT